>NC_069503.1:69873324-70226232 GCF_027579735.1 Bombina bombina
AGCACGTAGCGCAACACAGCGGGAGCCCAAGCAGAAGCACGGACACGCTAGCGGTGGAGAGGAAACCGCGTCCAGTGCCGAGTTTGGGGTTTGGAGCGCCCTTGGGAAGTTTCTCTGCCAGGAGCGCTAGGAGGGGAGGTGGCTCAAATTGTGGGCTACACCTGGCCTGGCACTTCCACAGCAGGATACGGCAAGGGCAAGGCTGCGATAAGCTACTACCCATAGTGACACAAGAAGGGTCTAGGGGCCCAGGATCTATTGGGCTACCGACTAACCCTGAGGTTTGTTCCGAGTGCAGAAGGTGTGAGGGGTGCACTTGGGAAGCCACAGAGCTGCCTTCTTAGAGGAGGCCTTCGTCCCCCTGAAAGAAAGAAAGGAGCAAGGAGAGAGGCTCAGAAAAATTGTGGGCGAACAGAATGGAGCAAATGGAGGAGAAAGGGAGGAAAAAGGGAAGGTAGGAACTTATTTTATTGACTGCTGCTGTTTACGTTCCTTGTTTGTCCCTCATATGCAAGAGGGGTGTTGAACCAGAGAGTATAGGAGCTCAGCTTACTTTTTTCTTGGCTCTTGGCTTTCTTTTTTTTCCTCCTCCTCTCCCTACCTTCCCTAAAAATCCCCTGCTCAAGAAGCTGAATTTGATAAAGATTGGAGTTTTTCAGGGACTGGTACAAGTTTCTCTTTTTTTCTCTTCATTACTTTTCAAAGCCCTCCTCTTTTAAAGTGATTTGGTGGTAAAGTGCACTCATTGTGAAAAAGACCTGTGAGATGACACCCTGCTGAGTGTTGACTATAACTGGGAGCTAGCAGGTCAGAGCCTGAATTAAGTCAGCAGATATATGGAGAAGTATCTTAACCAGGGGAAGATGTCACCAAAAATGAAACAAACAGATAAAAAAAGCAATAAGACTGCCAATTCAATTAACTCCCCAAATAAATCACTTAGGGAAGAAAAGATCCCTGACACTTCTTATGCAGGGGAAATTGCAACACTGGTCTCGGCCCTGATAGGGCCCAAATTGGAAGAGATTCATACCAGATTAAATACAATACTGGAGGAGTTAAAAAATCAGGCAGAGAGAATAAAAGAGATGGAACAACGGATTTCAATCTGCGAAGATACTCAGATTAAAGTACAACTTCAGATGGAGGCCTTATTGAAACAAAATCTATCACTATCTAACAAAGTTGATGAGATGGAAAATAGAGCCAGGCGGAACAATCTACGCCTGATTGGCATCCCCAAATCACTAAAAACCCAGGATTTAAAAAAGTTTGTGGAATGGACTATTCCTGAGTTATTGGGCTTAAATCCAGAGCAGAACATATTCACAATTGAAAGAGTGCACAGAATGGGAAGAGAGAGAGACCAATCAATAACAACTGATAAGAGACCAAGACCAGTCATAGCGAAATTTTTGAACTTCCAAGGAAAAAGCGAGATCTTGAGAGCCTATAGGAAACAACAGAATCTACACCATCAAGGAGCAAAGATCCTGCTCTTCCAGGACTTTTCCTCTGAAGTTTCGCTGAAAAGGAAACAATTTTCGCCTATCTGCTCTCGCCTAGTGGCAGAAAAGAGGTTTTTCTCCCTGCTGTATCCAGCCAGAATCAGGATAAAATCAGGCCTGGACTTTTTCTTTTTTGACTCCCCAGAAGCAGCCCTTTCATTCTTGGATAATGAATCGAAGAAGGGGATGGTTTAATGAGAGTCTTCTTTACATTATATGGTTTTTGTAATTGTTTTTGTGCGTCTAAGATGTTATTTAACAAAGATTTTTTTGTTTTTCTATTTAGCTTTCTCTTTTTTTTTTTTTTTTCCCGGACAGAGATTTTTTTTTTTTTTTTATGAAGTAAATGTTTTTTCTCAAATATGAAGTAAATGTTTTTTTTTTTTTTTATGCCTATAGGGCAATATAAAGAAACTATAGTTATGTATCGAGTAACATATGAGGTTGAACACATGGGGTTTATATATTTTTGTTTTGATGTTTGCATAATGATGTGTATCACTGTAATACTAGGACGAATAAGGAACAAGGTTACTCCTTTAAGTAGAGAAAAGATTGTGTATATGCTTAAAGCTATGTATCAAGTAATATATGATGTTGAACACAGGTGGTTTATATATTTCTGGTTTGATGCTTGTGAATTGTTGTTTATCACTGTAATATTAGGACGAATGAGAAACAAGCCTACTCCTCTAAGTAGAGAAAAATTGTGTATATGCCTAAGAGTTCCATTAGTATCTGTATAGATAGAAAGACATTATAGTTATGGGTAAAATAAGGTACGATTCTGTTCACAAGGGGTTAAAACACAATTTATTTATTTATTTATTTATTTTTTAATTTTTTTTTTTTAATTACAATATTTTGATCACAAAGGGCAATATACTTTTTTGCCCTCTTTTTCTATATACACTTATAAAGAATTTATAGCTATGTATCAAGTAATATATGATGCTGAACACAGGTGGTTTATATATTTCTGGTTTGATGCTTGTGAAATGTTGTTTATCACTGTAATATTAGGACGAATGAGAAACAAGCCTACTCCTCTAAGTAGGGAAGGATTGTGTATATGCCTAAAAATTTCACTAGTATCTGTATAGATAGAAAGACATTATAGTTATGGGTAAAATAAGGTACGATTCTGTTCACAAGGGGTTAAAACACAATTTTTTTTAATTTTTTTTTAATTTTTTTTCCTTTCTCCTCTTCTCCCTTTTTCCCTCTCTTTCCTCTCCTTTCCCTCCCCCCTCCCCTATCCTCCTCTCCGATGATTCCCTCATATAAGTTAGATGGTTAAAATACTGACTTGGAATATAGGGGGGATACACTCCCCTATAAAGAGGAAAGCAATCTTGAACCTACAAGGGAAAAAAGATTTCGATATAGTGTGTCTACAGGAAACTCACCTATCAGATAAAGAGCATAGAAAGATCAGAGCTCGATGGCTGGGAGAATCTTTTTTTTCATCATATACGAAAGCGTCTAGAGGAGTAATGGTTCTTTTCCACACAAGGTTGGAATATAAAATTCTTAGTATCTCTCAAGATAGTGAGGGAAGATATTTGATCATTAGGTTTTCTACTGAGGGGGAAGAATACCTGTTGGTTAACATTTATGGTCCTAATGTCTCTAATGAGAAATTTTGGAATTTATTAGTGAAGAAGATGTTCAGATTCCCTAAAGCTAAGATAGTACTGGTGGGGGATTTTAATGTAACACCAAACTCATACTTGGATAGAAGGAAAGTGGGGGCTAGGAGTGGGGAGACTAAATTCAAATCTGCTCAATTGAACTTCGAGAAGAAAATATTTAATCTACTTCATAACTCACTAAAATTAGTTGATATATGGAGATTATTGAATCCAAATAGTCTTGAATATACGTGTTGCTCTAAAACTCACAATACGTTATCAAGGTTAGATCTTTTTCTGATTTCAGATGCATTAGTCTCTAAAGTTGAGAAATGTAGCATTGGAGATTTTAGTTTATCAGATCACGCTCCGGTTACTTTATCTATCACAGGAAAAAGGAAGTTCTCATTTAATTCTTTTTTCTTTCCAGCTTACCTGCGAGACTCCACCAGCTTTAAAGATTTTTTAATTAAAGCGTGGGAAGACTATAGCTCGTTTAACAGCCATTGCAGAGGGGACGTCCAGCTTTTTTGGGAAGCTGCTAAAGCCTATCTGAAAGCGGAAATCTCTAATTATGTGGCAAAGGTAAAGAAAGAGAACATGAGGAAAGATCTAGACCTCTCAGATAAAGTAAGGGAGGCATATATCTTGTTTAGGGAAAGACCATGTAAATTGAATACAGATAATTACTTCCAGGCAAAGAAAGAAAGAGAGTCGTTCCTTCTGGGAGAGGCACAGGTACTCTCATATAAGAGTAGTGCTAGATTTGCTAAATATGGAAATAAAGTTGGCAAATATATGCCCTCTCTGTTTAAAAGACAGTCTAGGAGGAAATCAATAGCAGCAATTAGAGAGAAGGACCAAGTATACACAGATCAAGGTCAAATACTGCAATTATTTCAGAGGTTTTACACTAACTTATATACATCGCAATGTCCGGACTCAGAGGACATTAAAAAATTTTTGGAAGATATTAATTTCCCAAAAATTATAGGAGAGGATAGTGAGGGTCTGAATCGACCAATAACAGAGAGGGAAATACAAAGAACCATTAATTCAATGGCTAGAGGAAAAGCTCCTGGCCCAGACTGCTTACCGGTCGAATTCTATCAAATCCTGCGAACAGAGATAGGCCCGGTACTGACCAATCTTTATAATACATATTATGGAACAGATAAACAAATTTCAGAGAACTTTAAGAGGGCTAATATAATCTTAATTCCAAAGATCAATAAAGATCCATCGGATATGACTTCATATAGGCCCATCTCGCTTCTCGGCCTTGATTACAAGATACTGATGAAGCTTCTGGCGGAAAGACTGAAATCTTTGCTACCAGCGATAGTGCATCAGGACCAGGCAGGCTTCGTTATGGGGAGAGCGTCTGAATTCAATGTAAGGAAAATTCTACAGGTCATCAAGCGGTTTGGGGGAGACTGCACTGCCCTGCCGGAGGCCTTCCTGCTATCCTTGGATGCAGAGAAGGCCTTCGACAGGGTGGAGTGGCCCTTCTTGATCCAGGTCCTAGAGAGATTTGGATTTAGGGGCCTCTTTAGGGATTTTATCGTTAAGGTATATTCAGATATTAAGGCCTCTTTGTTGATTAATAACTCCATGTCTAACTCATTTATGCTAACTAGAGGCACCCATCAGGGATGCCCGATGTCTCCGTTATTGTTTGATCTTATAATAGAACCTCTGGCTATCAAATTAAGAGATATGTTGATCGGAATAAATATAGACCAGGTAAAATTTAAAACTGCTCTATTCGCAGATGACCTTCTGCTATTTGTTGCCGAGCCAAGAAAACAGATTGGTGCAATTATTAATCTGCTCGAACAATACGGTAGAGCCTCAGGGTATAAAACAAACCTCTTGAAGTCTAAAATCTTGTGGCTAAAGCACGATTCAGGGGAAGCACAACCCTTTCAGTTCATAGAAACGAATTCGCTGGAATATCTGGGGTTGAAGATCTCTGCTAATACAGCAGATTGGTATAAAGATAACTTTGCATCAGTACTGAGGGATAGCAGAGAAAAATTAAAATCATGGGTCTCACTCCCGGTTTCACTGACAGGTAAGATAGCTCTCTATAAGTTGTTTATTGTCCCTAAGATTCTGTACACTTTGAGGATGTTTCCTCTTTTAATAAATAAGGCTGATCTACGTCTCTTTAATCAAGCTCTGAGAGTGTTTCTTTGGAGCGGGAGAAAGCCAAGACTGAAACTAGCCAAGTTATATCAACCTTATTTTAAAGGCGGGCTCGCTTTACCCGATCAAGAGAGATATAATCAGGCTGCCATTTTAAGATTCCCTATGGATTGGCTAACAAGATCTTTTGTATACTCGGATGAGATTCTTGAGAATCAAGTCTGTGCCCCGCTCTCCTTAAATTATATTTTGTTCGCTTCTAATAAAGAATTAGGAAAGAGATTACTGGAACACCCTCTGTATAGAGATATAATAATAGTCTGGAGAAGGTTAACTAAGTCGGTTGGAATGAGGCAGAATATCTCAAAATGGTTGCCGATAACTGGCAATACACACTTCCCTTTAGGCAATATGGTGGACACTTTTAAAAAATGGTCACCAGGAAGACCACTTATAGTGAAAGACTTCTATGACTCTGAGTCAAATAAAGTTTACACATTTGATAGATTTCAAGAGATTTTCCCGGAAGCTCAGAAAAAACATATATTCTATTTTATTCAAGTAAAAAGCTATATCCTTAAACTAGTGAATTTGGATCCCCAGATGTGGGAACAACATCCGTTGGTTGATCTGGTAAAGGTTAGGAAGGGAATATTATCCTTTATCTATAAATTTTTGGTATCCCTGGAAGAAACATCGGTTCTAGCAGATTTGACTTCCCAATGGCTAACACTGGTTGATTCTCCTGATCTTGAGACAATACTCTTAAAGAGTGTGAAGACTGCACAGAGGTTGTTTTCCTCGTCTTATTATAGGGAAATTCAATTTAGGGTGATACACAGAGATTATTTAATTCCTCGGAGAGTGGCTAAGTGGAACAAAAATGTGTTTAATATCTGTTGTAAATGCCACTTTCAAGACCCTGACTTGATTCATCTAGTCTGGGGATGCCCTAAGGTAAATCAATTTTGGATGAAGGTAGAATATTTTCTCTCTAATATAGTAAAGAAAAAGATCCAGCTATCACGAGACTCTATTCTTTTTTTAAGATCCCACGCCGCTTGGGATAAGGATGTTGACTTTATACTAATAGCATTAATAATTACTAGAACACTTCTCTTTAAATATTGGATTTCTTGTAAGACACCCACTATCCCAGAAGTGAGGAAAGCATTATTAGACTCATCAATTAAGGCAGCATACGAATCAAAATTGGAGGGGCCCTCAGGAGAGAAATTCTGTAGAAGGTGGAGAGTTTTTGTGGGCCTTCAGGGAAACGACTTCATACAATATATAGAACAAATCATCAACATTAAATTAGATTAGGGGGGGGGGGGGTTGGGGGACGCGGGAGGGAGTGAGAGGAGAGAGGGAATATTCTTCCTTACTACTACCTTTTTTTTTTTTTTTTCCTTTCCTTTTATTATTATTATCGAGTTGTCCGGGAAAGGGTTTTGGTTATTTGGCTTTTGTCTCTTCTTATATATTTTTCTTTTATACTGTAATCTCCATGCATGGAGAAATGTGTGTTATGTGTGTGTTGCTTGTATTTGTCTTCTTTCTTTTTTCTACAATAAAATTTAAATAAATAAAAAAAAAAAAAAAAGTGTACATTCAAAAAAAAAAAACTTTTTGGACTGTTAAACATCAGTCTGCTTTTTTGTGTCAGGCTCACAGCGTATACTGTGCCCACTTGCCCAGTGCCACCACTCATATCTTGTTTAATAGTAGCATACATTTTTAAAAAAAAAACTTTTTTGACTGTGAAACATCAGTCTGCTTTTTTGTGTCAGGCTCACAGCGTATACTGTGCCCACTTGCCCAGTGGCACCACTCATATCTTGTTTAATAGTAGTGTAAGTGTACATAAAAAAAAAAAAACTTTTTTGACTGTGAAACATCAGTCTGATTTTTTGTGGCAGGCTCACAGCGTATACTGTGCCCACTTGCCCAGTGCCACCACTCATATCTTGTTTAATAGTAGTGTAGGTGTACATTTAAAAAATAAAAACCTTTTTGGACTGTTAAACATCAGTCTGCTTTTTTGTGTCAGGCTCACAGCGTATACTGTGCCCACTTGCCCAGTGGCACCACTCATATCTTGTTTAATAGTAGTGTAAGTGTACATTAAAAAAAAACAAAACTTTTTTGACTGTGAAACATCAGTCTGCTTTTTTGTGTCAGGCTCACAGCATATACTGTGCCCACTTGCCCAGTGGCACCACTCATATCTTGTTTAATAGTAGTGTAAGTGTACATTTAAAAAAAAAAAAAACTTTTTTGACTGTGAAACATCAGTCTACTTTTTTGTGTCAGGCTCACAGCGTATACTGTGCCCACTTGCCCAGTGCCACCACTCATATCTTGTTTAATAGTAGTGTAAGTGTACATTTAAAAAAAAAAAAACTTTTTTGACTGTGAAACATCAGTCTACTTTTTTGTGTCAGGCTCACAGCGTATACTGTGCCCACTTGCCCAGTGGCACCACTCATATCTTGTTTAATAGTAGTGTAAGTGTACATTTAAAAAAAAAAAAACTTTTTTGACTGTGAAACATCAGTCTACTTTTTTGTGTCAGGCTCACAGCGTATACTGTGCCCACTTGCCCAGTGCCACCACTCATATCTTGTTTAATAGTAGTGTAAGTGTACATTTAAAAAAAAAAAAACTTTTTTGACTGTGAAACATCAGTCTACTTTTTTGTGTCAGGCTCACAGCGTATACTGTGCCCACTTGCCCAGTGCCACCACTCATATCTTGTTTAATAGTAGTGTAAGTGTACATTTTAAAAAAAAAAAACTTTTTGGACTGTGAAACATCAGTCTGCTTTTTTGTCTCAGGCTCACAGCGTATACTGTGCCCACTTGCCCAGTGCCACCACTCATATCTGGTGTAACAGTAGTGTAATTTTTTTTAAAAAAACAACTTTTTTGACTGTGAAACATCAGTCTGCTTGTGTAATCTAATTGCAGTTGCCTGCCAGCGTGTGTGTCAGGCTCACAGCGTATACTGTGCCCACTTGCCCAGTGGCACCACTCATATCTTGTTTAATAGTAGTGTAAGTGTACATTTAAAAAAAAAACTTTTTTGACTGTGAAACATCAGTCTACTTTTTTGTGTCAGGCTCACAGCGTATACTGTGCCCACTTGCCCAGTGCCACCACTCATATCTTGTTTAATAGTAGTGTAAGTACATTTAAAAAAAAAAAACTTTTTGGACTGTGAAACATCAGTCTGCATTTTGTCTCAGGCTCACAGCGTATACTGTGCCCACTTACCCAGTGCCACCACTCATATCTGGTGTAACAGTAGTGTAAATTTAAAAAAAAAAAAAACTTTTTTGACTGTGAAACATCAGTCTGCTTTTTTGTGTCAGGCTCACAGCGTATACTGTGCCCACTTGCCCAGTGGCACCACTCATATCTTGTTTAATAGTAGTGTAAGTGTACATTAAAAAAAACAAACTTTTTTGACTGTGAAACATCAGTCTGATTTTTTGTGGCAAGCTCACAGCGTATACTGTGCCCACTTGCCCAGTGCCACCACTCATATCTTGTTTAATAGTAGTGTAGGTGTACATTTAAAAAATAAAAACCTTTTTGGACTGTTAAACATCAGTCTGCTTTTTTGTGTCAGGCTCACAGCGTATACTGTGCCCACTTGCCCAGTGGCACCACTCATATCTTGTTTAATAGTAGTGTAAGTGTACATTAAAAAAAAAAAAAACTTTTTTGACTGTGAAACATCAGTCTGCTTTTTTGTGTCAGGCTCACAGCATATACTGTGCCCACTTGCCCAGTGGCACCACTCATATCTTGTTTAATAGTAGTGTAAGTGTACATTTAAAAAAAAAAAAAACTTTTTTGACTGTGAAACATCAGTCTACTTTTTTGTGTCAGGCTCACAGCGTATACTGTGCCCACTTGCCCAGTGCCACCACTCATATCTTGTTTAATAGTAGTGTAAGTGTACATTTAAAAAAAAAAAAAACTTTTTTGACTGTGAAACATCAGTCTACTTTTTTGTGTCAGGCTCACAGCGTATACTGTGCCCACTTGCCCAGTGGCACCACTCATATCTTGTTTAATAGTAGTGTAAGTGTACATTTAAAAAAAAAAAAACTTTTTTGACTGTGAAACATCAGTCTACTTTTTTGTGTCAGGCTCACAGCGTATACTGTGCCCACTTGCCCAGTGCCACCACTCATATCTTGTTTAATAGTAGTGTAAGTGTAAATTTAAAAAAAAAAAAACTTTTTTGACTGTGAAACATCAGTCTACTTTTTTGTGTCAGGCTCACAGCGTATACTGTGCCCACTTGCCCAGTGCCACCACTCATATCTTGTTTAATAGTAGTGTAAGTGTACATTTTAAAAAAAAAAAACTTTTTGGACTGTGAAACATCAGTCTGCTTTTTTGTCTCAGGCTCACAGCGTATACTGTGCCCACTTGCCCAGTGCCACCACTCATATCTGGTGTAACAGTAGTGTAATTTTTTTTAAAAAAACAACTTTTTTGACTGTGAAACATCAGTCTGCTTGTGTAATCTAATTGCAGTTGCCTGCCAGCGTGTGTGTCAGGCTCACAGCGTATACTGTGCCCACTTGCCCAGTGGCACCACTCATATCTTGTTTAATAGTAGTGTAAGTGTACATTTAAAAAAAAAACTTTTTTGACTGTGAAACATCAGTCTACTTTTTTGTGTCAGGCTCACAGCGTATACTGTGCCCACTTGCCCAGTGCCACCACTCATATCTTGTTTAATAGTAGTGTAAGTACATTTAAAAAAAAAAACTTTTTGGACTGTGAAACATCAGTCTGCATTTTGTCTCAGGCTCACAGCGTATACTGTGCCCACTTACCCAGTGCCACCACTCATATCTGGTGTAACAGTAGTGTAAATTTAAAAAAAAAAAAACTTTTTTGACTGTGAAACATCAGTCTGCTTGTGTAATCTAATTGCAGTTGCCTGCCAGCGTGTGTGTCAGGCTCACAGCGTATACTGTGCCCACTTGCCCAGTGCCACCACTCATATCTTGTTTAATACTAGTATACATTTAAAAAAAAAAAAACTTTTTTGACTGTGAAACATCAGTCTGCTTTTTTGTGTCAGGCTCACAGCGTATACTGTGCCCACTTGCCCAGTGGCACCACTCATATCTTGTTTAATAGTAGTGTAAGTGTACATTTTAAAAAAAAACTTTTTGGACTGTGAAACATCAGTCTGCTTTTTGTGTCAGGCTCACAGTGTATACTGTGCCCACTTGCCCAGTGGCACCACTCATATCATGTTTAATAGTAGTGTAAGTTTACATTTAAAAAAAAAAAACTTTTTTGACTGTGAAACATCAGTCTGCTTTTTTGTGTCAGGCTCACAGCGTATACTGTGCCCACTTGCCCAGTGCCACCACTCATATCTTGTTTAATAGTAGTGTAGGTGTTCATTTAAAAAATAAAAACCTTTTTGGACTGTTAAACATCAGTCTGCTTTTTTGTGTCAGGCTCACAGCGTATACTGTGCCCACTTGCCCAGTGCCACCACTCATATCTTGTTTAATAGTAGTGTAAGTGTACATTAAAATAAAAAAAAACTTTTTTGACTGTGAAACATCAGTCTGCTTTTTTGTGTCAGGCTCACAGCGTATACTGTGCCCACTTGCCCAGTGGCACCACTCATATCTTGTTTAATAGTAGTGTAAGTGTACGTTTAAAAAAACAAAACATTTTGGACTGTGAAACATCAGTCTGCTTTTTTGTGTCAGGCTCACAGCGTATACTGTTCCCACTTGCCCAGTGCCACCACTCATATCTTGTTTAATAGTAGTGTAAGTGTACATTTTAAAAAAAATGACAGGCAGAGGCAGGCCCCCCCGCAGTTGCCGTCATGGTCGTGGTGCTGTGATTCCCTTTGGCCCTAGAATAATGCCCAGTGTTCAGAGGCCACGTACCATGAACTCGAAAAGTTCTGAGGACATAGTTGACTGGCTAACACAGGACACCCAATCTTCTAAAGCTTCCGCTCGGAACCTTGACGCACCATCCTCCTCCAGCTTACCTTCGGGCACCTCTCAAGTTACCACTCGCCAGCCTGCCGCCACCACCAACACTAGCACCACAGCCGCTTCACTTGATCTGTCAGAGGAGTTATTTACACATCAGTTTGAAGAAATGAGTGATGCGCAACCATCATTGACAGAGGATGTAGATAACAGTAATATGTCTCAGTCAGGCAGCATTACAGACATGGACGTACGGTGTGATGATGATGATGTTGTACCCGCTGCTGCTTCCTTTGTTGAGTTGTCAGATACAAGTGAAGCGGTTGATGATGACGATGCGTCCGTGGATGTCACGTGGGTGCCCGCTAGAAGAGAAGAACAGGGGGAAAGTTCAGATGGGGAGACAGAGAGGAGGAGGAGGAGGAGACAAGTTGGAAGCAGGGGGAGGTCGTCGCAAGGAGCTAGTGGCACAGTCAGACAGCATGCATCGGCACCCGGGGTCAGCCAGACAGCACGCCAATCAACGCATGCTGTTGCCACCACCAGAATGCCGTCATCGGAGCTCAGCAGTGTGGCATTTTTTGTGTGTGTCTGCCTCTGACAACAGCGATACCATTTGCAACCTGTGCCAAAAGAAACTGAGTCGTGGGAAGTCCAACACCCACCTAGGTACAACTGCTTTGCAAAGGCACATGATCGCACATCACAAACGCCTATGGGATCAACACATGAGTACAAGCAGCACACAAACTCAAAGCCGCCATTCTCCTCCTGGTCCAGCATCTTCAGCCACGTCAACCACTGCTGTCCTCCTTGCCCCCTCTCAACCATCCGCCACTCCGTCTCTCGTTCCTGCTCATCAGCCCACAGTCAGGTGTCTGTCAAGGACATGTTTGAGCGTAAAAAGCCAATGTCACAAAGTCACCCCCTTGCCCGGTGTCTGACAGCTCACTTGTCTAAACTCTTAGCCCGCCAGCTTTTACCATACAAGCTGGTGGAGTCTGAGGCGTTAAAATTTTGTAGCTATTGGGACACCACAGTGGAAGGTACCCAGCCGAAATTTCTTTGCACAAAAGGCAATCCCCAACATGTACTCGATTGTGCAAAAGGAAGTAATGGCATGTCTGGCACACAGTGTTGGGGCAAGGGTCCATCTGAACACTGATACCTGGTCTGCAAAGCATGGTCAGGGCAGGTATATCACCTACACTGCGCATTGGGTAAACCTGCTGACGGCTGCCAAGCATGGAATGCGTGGCTCTGCAGAGGAGTTGGTGACACCGCCACGACTTGCAGGCAGGCCTGCTGCCACCTCCTCTACTCCTCCTACTCCATCCTCTTCCATAACCTCCTCGGCTGAGTCCTCTTCTGCTGCTGCGTCTTGCTCCACATCAACGGCACCCCCCAGCTCCCCAGGTACTATTCCACATACCGGATACGGCAGTGTCACGCCGTCTTGGGGTTGACTTGCCTGAAAGCAGAGAGTCACACCGGACCAGCACTCCTGTCCGCCCTGAACGCACAAGTGGATCAGTGGCTGACTCCGCACCAACTGGAGATCGGCAAAGTGGTTTCTGACAACGGAAATTTGGTGGCGGCATTGAATTTGGGCAAGTTGACACATGTGCCGTATCTTTTCTGGTGTAGACTGTCCCTTTAAACGGGGAGTTTGGTCTGTCACTGTGAAGCGGGCATAACCCTTACACTACCTGATCGATACAACATCATACCTGATGTTTTAAAGCACGTTATTCCAAACAATTTAGGAATGTTAGGTGATTTATGCCCTTTATGGCTTAAAACCAGACTCTGCATCAACTATGTAATTTTCCATGGGAGTTGTGCCATGGATCCCCCTCCGGCATGCCACAGTCCAGGTGTTAGTCCCCTTGAAACAACTTTTTCATCACTATTGTAGCCAGAAAGAGTCCCTGTGGGTTTTAAAGTTCGCCTGCCTATTGAAGTCTATGGCGTGTTCGACGTTCGCGAACTGAAATTTTTAGGTTAGCGACATCACTATCAATCATTGTTGCAGGAATCTACTGCCCACCTAGCTCCCCTGTGCATTTCATTTCTGACATAGCACATCTCCTTAGTGAAACCATAGCTCAAAACCCAAAAAGTTAAATTTTGGTTTTTGGAGATTTTAATATTGATTGGCTGAATCCAAAAAATAATAGTTGTTGCTCTGTGTTTAAGTCTTTGCAGCTAACGCAATTAATCTCCTCCCCAACTCGCATAAACATCAAAAGCCATAATCACACCCTGCTCAACTGGATTCTCTCCACTTCTCCAGACCGAATCCAGGAGGCAGGTGTTCTCCCTAACAATTTCAGTGACCACTGCTTAGTGTACTGCGTGCGCAAAATAAAGGCAACTAAATCCTCTCCCAAGGTTAAAATCACCAGGTCCTTCAAAAAATTTAATCTTCAATCATTTCTAAATGTCATCAAGAACCTCCACTGGCACAGATTAAACCTAATCCCAGATCTAGACTCTGCAGTTGAATTCTTTCAGTCTGAACTCCTACAAGTTTGGAATTCACATGCCCTGCTGCGTAAGGTGAGATTAAAGGGAGCACACTTGAATTGGATCACAGCTGACCTCATTCAAATGTACCAGTTTCAGGATTAATTGTGGTCAAAGTTCAAGCATACTGGCTCTATGAACGATCACTGTGTATATAGACAATGGCGAAATATATGCACTTAACAAACAAAATTGGCCAAGGCCCAATATTTCTGTGAAAATCTGAACAATAACATATCAAACCCTAGAAAGTTTTGGAAACTCATAAATAACTTACAAAATCCACCAATCCACTCCCAACCCTCCACTGTCAATGTGGACAACCAAACCCTACAACTCCCCTTAGAAGTAGCAAATGCCTTTAATAGTTATTTTGTCGGACGCTCCACCACCCTGATTGACAAACTAATAAATGGCACGCATCCTGAAACTGCAAATGTGGATCAGGCCCCATTAAATCAGCAAAGACCCAGTATAGAGAAGTTAAATTTTCGACCTGTACCCATCAATGTAATTAAGAAACACCTTAATAATCTAAAAATGAAAAACCAGTCTGGACCTGATCAAATCCCAGCAATGCTGTTAAAGCTCAGTGCGCCGGCAATTGCTAAACCTGTCACAACCCTAATTAACGAATCCTTGGTGTCTAGATACATACCCAAACTTTGGAAAACTGCAAGAGTAGTGCCTATCCATAAAAGTGGGGAGTTATCCTTGGTTTCTAACTATCGCCCTATATCATTGCTCCCAGTATTGTAAAAAAATCTTAGAAAAATGCGTCCATATGCAACTATGTGAGTATTACCAACAATCTAACTATCTGACCCCTGTTCAATCAGGTTTTCGCCCAAATCACTCCACTACAACTGCCCTCCTAAAAGTTTGCAACGACATCCATACTGGCATGGAATAAGGAGACCTAACTGGAGCTATTTTCCTTGATTTTGCAAAGACCATGACATACTACTGCTCAAACTAAAAAACTCAGGTATTGGTTATCGTCCACTAACCTGCTTTTGATCATATGTATTGCATCAATCACAATATTTCTCCATTTCTGATAGCGACTCCCTCCCAGTCACATGTGGTGTTCCCTAAGGTTGCATTCTCGGCCCCCTACTATTCACATTATTTATAAATGATCTGCCTAATGTCTGCAAATCCTCAACTGTACACATGTATGCAGATGACACGGTAATCTATGCAAACAATTCCAATCTGCCGCAGCTTGAAGCAGTGCTCCAAGACCAGTTCACAGAGGTAGAAAAGTGGATCTCAAAAAACAAACTCTTCCTAAACACTGAGAAAACTGTCACAACGATCTTTGGTACAGGACCTAAATTACACAAATTACAAAATTCCCATCTATGCATCAAAACAAAATCCAATTGCACACTGACCGCAGTCCACTCTTTCAAATACTCAGGTATGTTGTTAGACCCCAATCTATCTTTTGGCCTCCACATAGAAAAACTTGCATCTAAACTTTATAAAAAACTAGGTGCCCTGTACAGAAACAAATCCTGCCTCAGCCCTACAGTGAAGGAAAATATTGTAAAGCAAATGCTGATGCCATTCATGAATTACGGGGACGTAGTATAAGCACCTGCACCGCAAACTCATCTTAATAAACTTAATACACTGTATAACTCGTTCTGCTGCTTTGTGCTACAATGTAACTACAGAACCCACCATTGTGACATGCTAAAAGAACTAAACTGGCTGTCGCTGGAATCCAGATGCACCCTCCATCTTTCCTGCCTTGTGTTTAAGAAATTAAGAGCCTTTCTGGGAAGCTCCCACCCTACCTGAGCAGAATGCTCTCCCCTGCTATTCCCACCTCCTATAACCTCCGATCCAGTACCAGCACATTATTTAGCTTGCCTCAATACAAAAAGAAAGCAGCGTGATCCTCCTTTTCCTACAGAGCACCACAATTATGGAATGTCCTCCCGCACACTTTCAAACCTTCCCCAAGCCTAATATCCTTTAAGAGATCCCTCTCTACATATCTCAAAACAGAATGCACCTGTCATGGTTGATTATATATTTCCTACCTGTTCTATGTTAAAGTGAAGGTCAAGTTCGGGTGACTCACTCACGCCGTTCTACAGTGAATTCAAAATGACCTAGACTTTCATTCATAATTTTTTATACATCATATTAATAATATTATTTTTCTACCTTATATTCATGCTCCGGTACACTTATTCCGTACGCCCGCCATTTTAACTAACTTGATTGACAGCCTAGTAGTTTGACAGTCTCCAATGGCTGTTTCCTCCCTGTGGCATTCAGCCCCTTTCTCGCAACGTCATATTCTAATTATGCACATGCATAAACTAGTCCGTAGCGTCCTTTCTCTCTCCTGCTCGTTCATGAGCCGCGCATGTGTATTCCGTTTCCTGCTTTCTGCTGCAAATTTGATAGAAAGGAGTCGTGACAACTGACGCATGCGCTTTGGGTGGGTAAATACGCATGCGCAGTTACTTTGTAATATCGTGCATGAGCTTGGGAAAGACGTAGAGAGTGGATGGGAAATGCTGAAGGAGGAAGTATTGCATGGGAGGAGTCGCAATTGAAAAGGTACATATTGTACTAATAACATATAAAAAAAAAACTTAGCGACTACAATACTGAGATGTTGCTGAATACATTGCTGGAGTTGATTGCTGTAAAATTGAACTTCACTTTAAATGTTCGCATATATTGTGTATTATTATTGTTTTTTGTATTTTATTGTACCCTATTGTATCAATGCAATGTTTTGTGGACCCAGGACATGAGAAAATGAGAGAAATCTCAATGTATCCTTCCTGGTAAAATATTTTATAAATAAATAAATAAATAATAAAATTATTTAGTCACCATAAACTATAATAATCTGAATTTGCAGCATTTAAACTTATTAAAAAGCATATAATTTGTCTTTGAAATGGTTGCATATTTTCTTTTGTCTGATTGGCTGCTGCTTAACATGTGACTTCTCAGTGTTTATTCTGGGAGATGTAGTTCAGTATTGAACTGACCTTTGTTCCCCTCCCATTTACTTCCTGTGCAGCTGCTGCTGGGTGAGTGAGTCAGGCTGTGTGTATTGTGTGATAAAACGTTTTAGTGACTTTCTAGTCTTCTTAAATAGTGTTTAATTGTTATAAATGTTCTATTAATGCTTGTTACACACTGTGCTGCTCTCTGTGCTAGTGAAAGGTTAATACACACTGTGCTGCTCTCTGTGCCAGTGAAGGGTTAATACACACTGTGCTGCTCTCTGTGCTAGTGAAGGGTTAATACACACTGTGCAGCTCTCTGTGCTAGTGAAGGATTAATACACACTGTGCAGCTCTCTGTGCTAGTGAAGGGTTAATACACACTGTGCAGCTCTCTGTGCTAGTGAAGGGTTAATACACACTGTGCTGCTCTCTGTGCTAGTGAAGGGTTAATACACACTGTGCTGCTCTCTGTGCTAGTGAAGGGTTAATACACACTGTGCAGCTCTCTGTGCTAGTGAAGGGTTAATACACACTGGGCTGCTCTCTGTGCTAGTGAATGGTTAATACACACTGGGCTGCTCTCTGTGCTAGTGAATGGTTAATACACACTGTGCTTCTCTCTGTGTTAGTGAAGGGTTAATACACACTGTGCTGCTCTCTGTGCTAGTGAAGGGTTAATACACACTGTGCTGCTCTCTGTGCTAGTGAAGGGTTAATACACACTGTGCTGCTCTCTGTGCCAGTGAAGGGTTAATACACACTGTGCTGCTCTCTGTGCCAGTGAAGGGTTAATACACACTGCTGCTCTCTGTGCTAGTGAAGGGTTAATACACAATGTGCTGCTCTCTGTGCTAGTGAAGGGTTAATACACACTGTGCTGCTCTCTGTGCCAGTGAAGGGTTAATACACACTGTGCTGCTCTCTGTGCTAGTGAAGGGTTAATACCCACTGTGATGCACTCTGTGGCAGTGAAGGGTTAATACACACTGTGCTGCTCTCTGTGCTAGTGAAGGGTTAATACACACTGATCCTCTCTGTGCTAGTGAAGGGTTAATACACCCTGTACTAGTGAAGGGTTAATACACACTGTGCTGCTCTCTGTGCCAGTGAAGGGTTAATACACACTGTGCTGCTCTCTGTGCTAGTGAAAGGTTAATACACACTGCTGCTCTCTGTGCCAGTGAAGGGTTAATACACACTGTGCTGCTCCCTGTGCTAGTGAAGGGTTAATACACACTGTGCTGCTCTCTGTGCCAGTGAAGGGTTAATACACACTGTGCTGCTCTCTGTGCTAGTGAAGGGTTAATACACACTGTGCTGCTCTCTGTGCCAGTGAAGGGTTAATACACACTGTGCTGCTCTCTGTGCCAGTGAAGGGTTAATACACACTGTGCTGCTCTCTGTGCTAGTGAAGGGTTAATACACACTGTGCAGCTCTCTGTGCTAGTGAAGGGTTAATACACACTGTGCTGCTCTCTGTGCTAGTGAAGGGTTAATACACACTGTGCTGCTCTCTCTGCTAGTGAAGGGTTAATACACACTGTGCTGCTCTCTGTGCCAGTGAAGGGTTAATACACACTGTACTGCTCTCTGTGCTAGTGAAGGGTTAATACACACTGTGCTGCTCTCTGTGCTAGTGAAGGGGTAATACACACTGTGCTGCTCTCTGTGCCAGTGAAGGTTTAATACACACTGTGCTGCTCTCTGTGCCAGTGAAGGGTTAATACACACTGTGCTGCTCTCTGTGCTGCTCTCTGTGCCAGTGAAGGGTTAATACACACTGTGCTGCGCCCTGTGCTAGTGAAGGGTTAATACACACTGTGCTGCTCTCTGTGCCAGTGAAGGGTTAATACACACTGTGCTGCTCTCTGTGCCAGTGAAGGGTTAATACACACTGTGCTGCTCTCTGTGCCAGTGAAGGGTTAATACACACTGTGCTGCTCTCTGTGCCAGTGAAGGGTTAATACACACTGTGCTGCTCTCTGTGCCAGTGAAGGGTTAATACACTCTGTGCTAGTGAAGGGTTAATACACACTGTGCTGCTCTCTGTGCTAGTGAAGGGTTAATACACACTGTGCTGCTCTCTGTGCTAGTGAAGGGTTAATACACACTGTGCTGCTCTCTGTGCCAGTGAAGGGTTAATACACACTGTGCTGCTCTCTGTGCCAGTGAAGGGTTAATACACACTGTGCTGCTCTCTGTGCCAGTGAAGGGTTAATACACACTGTGCTGCTCTCTGTGCCAGTGAAGGGTTAATACACACTGTGCTGCTCTCTGTGCCAGTGAAGGGTTAATACACACTGTGCTGCTCTCTGTGCCAGTGAAGGGTTAATACACACTGTGCTGCTCTCTGTGCTAGTGAAGGGTTAATACACACTGTGCAGCTCTCTGTGCTAGTGAAGGGTTAATACACACTGTGCTGCTCTCTGTGCTAGTGAAGGGTTAATACACACTGTGCTGCTCTCTGTGCTAGTGAAGGGTTAATACACACTGTGCTGCTCTCTGTGCCAGTGAAGGGTTAATACACACTGTGCTGCTCTCTGTGCTAGTGAAGGGTTAATACACACTGTGCTGCTCTCTGTGCCAGTGAAGGGTTAATACACACTGTGCTGCTCTCTGTGCTGCTCTCTGTGCTAGTGAAGGGTTAATACACACTGTGCTGCTCTCTGTGCTAGTGAAGGGTTAATACACACTGTGCTGCGCCCTGTGCTAGTGAAGGGTTAATACACACTGTGCTGCGCCCTGTGCTAGTGAAGGGTTAATACACACTGTGCTGCTCTCTGTGCCAGTGAAGGGTTAATACACACTGTGCTGCTCTCTGTGCCAGTGAAGGGTTAATACACACTGTGCTGCTCTCTGTGCCAGTGAAGGGTTAATACACACTGTTCTGCTCTCTGTGCCAGTGAAGGGTTAATACACTCTGTGCTAGTGAAGGATTAATACACACTGTGCTGCTCTCTGTGCTAGTGAAGGGTTAATACACACTGTGCTGCTCTCTGTGGCAGTGAAGGGTTACTACACACTGTGCTGCGCCCTGTGCTAGTGAAGGGTTAATACACACTGTGATGCGCTCTGTGGCAGTGAAGGGTTACTACACACTGTGCTGCTCTCTGTGCTAGTGAAGGGTTAATACACACTGATTCTCTCTGTGCTAGTGAAGGGTTAATACATACTGTGCTGCTCTCTGTGCCAGTGAAGGGTTAATACACACTGTGCTGCTCTCTGTGCCAGTGAAGGGTTAATACACACTGTGCTGCTCTCTGTGCCAGTGAAGGGTTAATACACACTGTGCTGCTCTCTGGACCAGTGAAGGGTTAATACACACTGTGCTGTTATATGTGCCAGTGAAGGGTTAATACACACTGTGCTGCTCTCTGTGCCAGTGAAGGGTTAATACACACTGTGCAGCTCTCTGTGCTAGTGAAGGGTTAATACACACTGTGCTGCTCTGTGCCAGTGAAGGGTTAATACACACTGTGCTGCTCTCTGTGCCAGTGAAGGGTTAATACACACTGTGCTGCTCTGTGCCAGTGAAGGGTTAATACACACTGTGCTGGTCTCTGTGCTAGTGAAGGGTTAATACACACTGTGCTGGTCTCTGTGCCAGTGAAGGGTTAATACACACTGTGCTGCTCTGTGCCAGTGAAGGGTTAATACACACTGTGCTGGTCTCTGTGCCAGTGAAGGGTTAATACACACTGTGCTGCTCTCTGTGCTAGTGAAAGGTTAATACACACTGTGTTGCTCTCTGTGCCAGTGAAGGGTTAATACACACAGAAGCACAACTGTAGCACAAGTTATGTTTATGAGTTAGTCCTTTACAGCAGCTACACACAGGGCAGGGGAATAAGATAAAACGTTATATAAATCAGTATTAGACACTGAGTATCATGTAATGTGTATAATGTGCAGCTCACGCGTCATCACACAGGTGTAGTTTATTCATTTGTAAACCAGACAACAGCTAAAGTGTTATATTATAAATAAATATATGTGTAGCTATGAATGTATGGGAATGATTAGCTGCATTATGGTCAGATTTGCCAGGAGTAGCACAGGGCAGTGATGGGCCCTAACTCACAGGGGCCACAGGTCAGTATTTTGGATCTTTATGGGCTGCATATACATTTTGTCTGTTAAACACACAAATAATAATATATTTACAACAAATGTCCAGTTGCACAGGGCAAGTTCTAGGGCTCTTGTTTGCCGACCTACCAGAAGCCCCCAAAGTGCACATTATCAGTCCTGCTTTATCTAGAGGCGCCCGGTAACTAGCGCAGAGGGGCACGCAGTAACTAGCTTAAGATGGCGGTGACAATTGTGAGGTGGGGGAGGGAAGAGAGCTGTTTGAGCGGGGTCAAGGAGGGATCGGGGGTGGGATGTGTCAGGTGAGAGGCTGATCTCTACACTAAAGCTAAAATTAACACTACAAGCTACCTAATTAACCCCTTCACTGCTGGGCATAATACAAGTGTGGTGCACAGCAGCATTTAACGGCCTTCTAATTGTACCAAAATGTAATGCCGGCTATTTCAGAACAAAGGGAATCCCAGAGAAGCATTTACAACCATGTGTGCCATAATTGCACAAGCTGTTTGTAACTAATTTCAGTGAGAAATCTAAAGTCTGAAAAAGTTAAAAAAAAATTATTTAATCGCATTTGGCGGTGAAATGGTGACATGAAATATACCAAAATAGGCCTAGATCAATACTTTGGGTTGTCTACTAAAAAAATATATATAATTTTGAAAAAAAAAATGGTTTGGAAATGGCAAAGTGCTACTTGTATTTATTTCCCTATAACTTGCATGTAAACATTGGGTATTTCTAAACTCAGGACAAAATTTAGAAACTATGGGTATTTTTTGGTGGTTGCAGATGTGTAACACATTTTGGGGGTCAAAGTTAGAAAAAGTGTTTTCTTTTTCATTTTTTTCATCATATTTTTATATATTTTTTTTTATAGTAAATTATAATATATGATGAAAATAACGTTATCTTTAGAAAGTTCATTTAATGGCGAGAAAAACGGTATATAATATGTGTGGGTACAGTAAATGAGTAAGAGGAAAATTACAGCTAAACACAAACACAGCAGAAATGTAAAAATAGCCCTGGTCCCTAACGGTAAGAAAATTTAAAAATGGTCTGGTCGTTAAGGGGTTAAAGGACAGTAAAATTTAAATTAAACTTTCATGATTTAGATAGGGCATGCAATTTCTACAACTTTCAAATTTACTTTTATCATCAAATCTGCTTTGTTCTCTTGGTATTCTTTATTGAAAGCTAAATCTAGATAGGCAAATATGCTAAATTATTGCCTCTTATATTGTATCTATTAGTGCATTTTATAGCTTTTTACAGCAAGACACTGCTAGTTCATGTGTGCTATATAGCTAACGTGCTCAATCCTGTGGAGTTTTTTGAATAAGCACTGATTGGGTAAAATACAAGTCTGTCAAAAGATCTGAAATAGGGTCAGTCTGCAGAGGCTTAGATACAAGGTAATCACAGAGGTAAAAAGTACATTAAAGGGACATGAAACCCAATTTTTTTCTTTCATGATTTAGAAAGAGAATGCACTTTTAAACAACTTTCTAATTTACTTCTATTATCTAATTTGTTTTATTCTCTTGATATTCTTTGCTGAAAAGCATATCTAGATAGGCTCAGTAGCTGCTGATTGGTTGCTGCACTTAGAAGCCTTATGTCATTGGCTCACCCATGTGCATTGCTTTTTCTTCAACTAAGGATATCTAAAAAATGAAGCAAAATAAATAATAGAAGTAAATTGGATTGTTGTTTAAATTTGTATTCTCTTTCTGAATCCTGAAAGAAAAAAAATGGGTTTAGTGTCCCTTTAATATAACCGTGTTGTTATGCAAAACTGGGGATGGGTAATAAAGGGATTATCTATCTTTTAAAAATATAACAATTCTGGAGTAGACTGTCCCTTTAAGCAGAGATTTAAGTGCTGTTTCTAGTGGTTACAACAGATCATACTGTGGCTTTGTTTTCATTGCGGTGGTAAAGTTTGTAAATTGCTGGTATCATAAAAATTCTCCATAGACTTTAATGGCGATAAATGTTTTTATCACTTAGTTTTCACAATTTCCCTCCTCAGTGGAATTTAGGTCTTTGTGTTTTACAGCTGACAAAGCCCTTTATGGCAATAACATTAGTTTATATAAATGTATATACAGGGGCAGACTGAGACCAACCAGGGCCCCTGGGCAAAAAGTGTGACAGGGCCCCCCAACCTCTTCAATTCCAGTGACCATAAAGATTAGAGCTGTCATTCCCTGCAGATTTACATCCTGAGCTCCCCAACAGCACAGAAACCCTATAGATGAGC
The DNA here is from genome assembly GCF_027579735.1 of Bombina bombina. Lineage (NCBI taxonomy): Eukaryota > Metazoa > Chordata > Amphibia > Anura > Bombinatoridae > Bombina > Bombina bombina. Next base: position 69,896,493 of record NC_069503.1, read on the forward strand.
ATTCAAATAAATGTGTTATTCACCCTAATTTCACATAGATGATCCCAAAAAAGAGAAATACATAGAAAATCCACCTGTGAGAGCCCATGTGCATGGTCTAGGGAATAGTTAGATCCATACAATTGAGAAATCCCTGGTCTGTACTTTTTTAGTTTCCGTCATTGCCATAATAAATATATAATATATTACTGCTTGAGCTAACCCAGGTGTAGACCCTGCTAAGTAGCGTTACGTGTACCTAGTGATGCACTGAAGTATAAGCGGCTGGTGTAGTATCATTAAAGGGACCTGAAACACAAACGTTTTTTATTCATGATTTAGGTAGAAGATTCTATACACTATTGGTTTCTAACTGAACACATAGGGGCCTAGTTATCAAGCCGTCAACCTCAAATACGCTGGAATCCCGCAGCGTATTTGTGGCGAGGCTGATTCGCCTTAGTTATCAAAGGCTAGAGACCGGCAAAAGTAGAATTTTGTGACGTAAGCTTTCGATCCACCGGACTCAGTCCGACACAGATCGATTCTTACGTCACTCCAGATGTTCCGCACACAAGTGCGGCACAATCTGACTACTTTTGCTAGTTATCAAAAAACTAGCAGGTACGCTCGGCACTTTTACGGCCCAGCGTACCTGGTTTTCAAACCACCACCCTGGAGGCGGCGGATCCCATAGGAATCAATGGGAGTCTGACCATAGCGAAAGTACAAGTTCGCTGCTGCCAGACATCCCATTGATTCCTATGGGAAACGTCTGCACCTAACACCCTAACATGTACCCCGAGTCTAAACACCCCTAATCTGCCCCCCCCTACACCGCCGCAACTAAATAAAGTTATTACCCCCTAAACCGCCGCTCTCAGAGCCCACCGCAAGCTACTCTATACATATTAACCCCTAAACCGCCGCTCCCGGAGCCCACCGCAACTATAATAAATGTATTAACCCCTAAACCGCCACTCCCGGAGCCCACCGCCACCTACATTATACCTAGTAACCCCTATCTTGCCCCCCTATACTGCCGCCCTCTATAATAACGTTATGAACCCCTATCCTGCTGATCCCACACCTCGCCGCAAATAAATAGTTTAACCCCTAAACCGCCGCTCCCTGAATCCGCCGCAACCTATATTAAATTTATTAACCCCTATCCTACCCCCCCTACACCGTCGCCACCTATAATAAATTTATTAACCCCTATCCTGCCCCCCACTACACCGCAGCCACTGTAATACATTTATTAACCCCTAAACCTAAGTCTAACACTAACCCTGAAACCCCCCTAACTTAAATATTAATTAAATAAATCTAAATAATATTTCTATTATGAACTAAATTAATCCTATTTAAAACTAAATACTTACCTTTAAAATAAACCGTAATATAGCTACAATATAAATAATAATTATATTGTAGCTATCTTAGGATTTATTTTTATTTTATAGGTAACTTTCAATTTATTTTAACTAGGTACAATAGCTATTAAATAGTTATTAACTATTTAATAGCTTACCTAGCTAAAAAAAGAGAAATTAACCTGTAAAATAAAAACTAACCTAAGTTACAATTACACCTAACAGTACATTATACTTAAAAAATGTATTCCTATTTAAAACTAAATACTTACCTTTAAAATAAACCCTAATATAGCTACAATATAAATAATAATTATATTGTAGCTATCTTAGGATTTATATTTATTTTACAGGTAACTTTGTATTTATTTTAGCTAGTTAGAATAGTTATTAAATAGTTATTAACTATTTAATAACTACCTAGCTAAAAGAAATACAAAATTACCTGTAAAATAAATCCTAACCTAAGTTACAATTAAACCTAACACTACACTATCATTAAATAAATTAAATAAATTAACTACAAATAACTACAATTAAATACAATTACATAAACTAACTAAAGTACAAAAAATATTACAACAATTTTAAGCTACTTACACCTAATCTAAGCCCCCTAATAAAATAACAAACCCCCCCAAAATAAAAAAATGCCCTACCCTATTCTAAATTAAAAAAGTTCAAAGCTCTTTTACCTTACCAGCCCTTAAAAGAGCCATTTGTGGGGCATGCCCCAAAGAATTCAGCTCTTTTGCCTGTAAAAGAAAAATACAACCCCCCCCAACATTTAAAACCCACCACCCACATACCCCTAATCTAACCCAAACCCCCCTTAAAATAACCTAACACTAATCCCCTGAAGATCATCCTACCTTGTCTTCACTCAGCCGAGCAGCGATGGAACCGAAGAGGACATCCGGAGCGGCAGAAGTGATCATCCAAGGGGCGCTGAAGAAATCTTCCATCCGATGAAGTGATCCTCCAAGCGGCGCTAAAGAAGTCTTCCATCCGGGCGATGTCATCTTCCAAGAGGCGCTGAAGAAGTCTTCTATCCGGGCGATGTCATCTTCCAAGCCGGGTCTTCAATCTTCATCCCGCCGACGCGGAACAGAGGAATGAAGGCTCCTTTAAGGGACGTCATCCAAGATGGCGTCCCTTCAATTCCGATTGGCTGATAGGATTCTATCAGCCAATCAGAATTAAGGTAGGAAAAATCTGATTGGCTGATTGAATCAGCCAATCAGATTCAAGTTCAATCCGATTGGCTGATCCAATCAGCCAATCAGATTGAGCTTGCATTCTATTGGCTGAATATCCCGTGACGTCACTGATCGGGAGGCGTCGTCTCTGTAGGGAAATCCTATTGGTCAGGATAACTTGACGGTTGAACTATAGCGGCCACTATATTGTAGATGTTGAACTTCGCTCTTAGTGCAGAATCGCACGCAGGTTCATAGTATATCCAGATTTCTCCCGTAGACCCTGTAGTAAAAGGATTTTGGTGTGCAACTTGAAACCGGCCTAGCTTAGGCACGTAGCCCTCCACAATGCAGTCCTCTTGCTCTCCGTGGGTAGCTGAAGGGATTTCAATGTGCAACTTGAAACCGGCTTAGCTTAGGCACGTAGCCCTTCACAATGCAGTCCTCTTGCTCTCCGTGGGTAGCTGAAATAACTTGTCACTTCAATAAAGTATTAAAGTCCTGATAGACAATAAATGAAGTGTAAGGTAGCTGTAACTTTCATCAACGCGTTTCTTTCTTGAGAAAGCCCTGTAAGAGGGAGAAACGCGTTGATGAAAGTTACAGCTACCTTACACTTCATTTATTGTCTATCAGGACTTTAATACTTTATTGAAGTGACAAGTTATTTCAGCTACCCACGGAGAGCAAGAGGACTGCATTGTGAAGGGCTACGTGCCTAAGCTAAGCCGGCTTCAAGTTGCACATTGAAATCCCTTCAGCTACCCACGGAGAGCAAGAGGACTGCATTGTGGAGGGCTACGCGCCTAAGCTAGGCCGGTTTCAAGTTGCACACCAAAATCCTTTTACTACAGGGTCTACGGGAGAAATCTGGATATACTATGAACCTGCGTGCGATTTTGCACTAAGAGCGGGGTTCAACATCTACAATATAGCGGCCGCTATAGTTCATCTGTCAAGTTATCCTGACCAATAGGATTTCTCTACAGAGACGACGCCTCCCGATCAGTGACGTCACGGGATATTCATACGCCTCACGGAGGTGATTCTAATACACGGACGGTATGCCTGAAGGTAATAACGGGTTTATCTTTACCCGGTTTTGATCCTCTCTTTGTTTCATCTGAGGACTTTAGTTATTATGTCGACTTCCTCTACGCAATATTGAAACAAGGTTTATATTGGCAACAGTAGTCATTTATTTTAGTTTTCATTTGTGTTTTTATATATCGGAGACGTCCGATTTTAAATATCTCCATGTTTTTTCATTTTTATCTTTGCAGAATTTATACCTCTTTGATTGTTTAATTAAATTTTATTTACAAAGCAAGTCATTTTATTCTTTCTATATTCATTTGCATAGCAAATTATTTTACTCAATTTTCATTGTAGCACCTTTAGCTTTTACTAGCGCTTCTCCTGTTTTTTCATTCTTTTGCCTATCTTTTTTCCCTAATTTGAGGGACTTTAGGGTTGGAGCAGCTTGGTGCCTCTTGCGCACACTTTAACACACCTACACACACGTTGATAACTACCCCCCATGGGGTGAGCCAATGACAATCGGTGTGTGTGTGTGTATATATATATATATATATATATATATATATATATATATATATATATATATATATCCACCAATTGGCAGCTATAACCTATGATAACAAGAGAAGGAAGCAAATTAAATAATAGAAGTAAAATGTAAAGTTGTTTAAAATGATATGCTCTGTCATGAATGTCTAATGATGACTTTACTGTCCCTTTAATTACCATACAATTCTGCTAAAAAAAAAAGTGTGGTTATTTTATTTTTTTTGGCTTGCAGTTTTTAAATTCAGATTCATTCATTAAATAGTCTAATTCTGCTGAAATAAATAAATAAATAAATAATAATTTGAAAAGAAAATACATTTTCGGTTTTTGACAAAGTGCATCCTAGATTTTTGTGTTCAGTTTCGGTCCAGAATTTCCATTTTTGTGCATCACTACTATCCTCTGATACACAGAGCAGCAGATGACGCATAAAAGGGACAAGTGAAACATTACAGCTTTAACCCTTTAGATGGCCCATAAGGTCCTCGCTGGAAGCCATTTTTGTTTAAATTAACCCTTTTTGTTTTACCAGAGAGTGGCCACATTGTTGATTATTTTTTGTAATTTACACACAGATATGTACTTATTAAAGCACACTATAAAGCCTGGGTACATTTACACACAGATGTACTTATTATATAGCCTGGGTACATTTACACACAGATATACTTATTAAAGCACACTATAAAGCCTGAATACATTTACACACAGATATGTACTTATTAACTCACACTATAAAGCCTGGGTACAGTTACACTCAGATATGTACTTATTAAAGCACACTATAAAGCCTGGATACATTTACACACAGATATGTACTTATTAAAGCACACTATAAAGCCTGAATACATTTACACACAGATATGTACTTATTAAATCACACTATAAAGCCTGGGTACATTTACACACATATGTACTTATTAAATCACACTATAAAGCCTGGGTACATTTACACACAGATGTACTTATTAAATCACACTATAAAGCCTGGATACATTTACACACAGATATGTACTTATTAAATCACACTATAAAGCCTGGGTATATTTACACACAGATGTGTACTTATTAAATCACACTATAAAGCCTGGGTACATTTACACACAGATGTGTACTTATTAAATCACAGTATAAAGCCTGGGTACATTTACACACGGATATGTACTTATTAAATCACACTATAAAGTCTGGGTACATTTATACGGATATGTACTTATTAAATCACACTATAAAGCCTGGGTACATTTATACACGGATATGTACTTATTAAATCACACTATAAAGCCTGGATACATTTACACACAGATATACTTATTAAAGCAAACTATAAATCCTGGGTACATTTACACACAGATGTACTTATTAAATCACACTATAAAGCTTGGGTACAACTACACACAGATATGTACTTATTAAATCACATTATAAAGCCTGGGTACATTTACTCACAGATGTGTACTTATTAAATCACACTATAAAGCCTGGGTACATTTACACACAGATATGTACTTATTAAATCACACTATAAAGTCTGGGTACATTTACACAGATGTACTTATTGAATCACACTATAAAGCCTGGATACATTTACACACAGATATGTACTTATTAAAGCTCACTATAAAGCCTGGGTACATTTACACACAGATATGTACTTATTAAATCACACTATAAAGTCTGGGTACATTTACACAGATGTACTTATTAAATCACACTATAAAGCCTGGATACATTTACACACAGATATGTACTTATTAAATCACACTATAAAGCCTGGGTACATTTACACACAGATATATACTTATTAAATCACACTATAAAGCATGGGTACATTTACACACAGATATGTACTTATTAAATCACACTATAAAGCCTGGGTACATTTACACAGAGATGTACTTATTAAATCACACTATAAAGCCTGGATACATTTACACACAGATATGTACTTATTAAATCACACTATAAAGCCTGGGTACATTTACACACAGATATATACTTATTAAATCACACTATAAAGCATGGGTACATTTACACACAGATATGTACTTATTAAATCACACTATAAAGTCTGGGTACATTTACACAGATGTACTTATTGAATCACACTATAAAGCCTGGATACATTTACACACAGATATGTACTTATTAAAGCTCACTATAAAGCCTGGGTACATTTACACACAGATATGTACTTATTAAATCACACTATAAAGTCTGGGTACATTTACACAGATGTACTTATTAAATCACACTATAAAGCCTGGATACATTTACACACAGATATGTACTTATTAAATCACACTATAAAGCCTGGGTACATTTACACACAGATATATACTTATTAAATCACACTATAAAGCATGGGTACATTTACACACAGATATGTACTTATTAAATCACACTATAAAGCCTGGGTACATTTACACAGAGATGTACTTATTAAATCACACTATAAAGCCTGGGTACATTTACACAGAGATGTACTTATTAAATCACACTATAAAGCCTGGGTACATTTACACAGAGATGTACTTATTAAATCACACTATAAAGCCTGGGTACATTTACACAGAGATGTACTTATTAAATCACACTATAAAGCCTGGGTACATTTACACACATATATGTACGTATAAAAAGAACACTATAAAGCCTTGGTACATTTACACACAGATATACTTATTAAAGCACACTATAAAGCCTGAATACATTTACACACAGATATGTACTTATTAAATCACACTATAAAGCCTGGGTACATTTACACACATATGTACTTATTAAATCACACTATAAAGCCTGGGTACATTTACACACAGATGTACTTATTAAATCACACTATAAAGCCTGGATACATTTACACACAGATATGTACTTATTAAATCACACTATAAAGCCTGGGTACATTACACACAGATGTACTTATTAAATCACACTATAAAGCCTGGGTACATTTACACACAGATATATACTTATTAAATCACACTATAAAGCATGGGTACATTTACACACAGATATGTACTTATTAAATCACACTATAAAGCCTGGGTACATTTACACAGAGATGTACTTATTAAATCACACTATAAAGCCTGGGTACAATTACACACAGATGTACTTATTAAATCACACTATAAAGCCTAGGTACATTTACACACAGATGTACTTATTAAATCACACTATAAAGCCTGGATACATTTACACACAGATGTACTTATTAAATCACACTATAAAGCCTGGGTACATTTACACAGAGATGTACTTATTAAATCACACTATAAAGCCTGGGTACATTTACACAGAGATGTACTTATTAAATCACACTATAAAGCCTGGGTACATTTACACAGAGATGTACTTATTAAAGCACACTATAAAGCCTGAATACATTTACACACAGATATGTACTTATTAAATCACACTATAAAGCCTGGGTACATTTACACACATATGTACTTATTAAATCACACTATAAAGCCTGGGTACATTTACACACAGATGTACTTATTAAATCACACTATAAAGCCTGGGTATATTTACACACAGATGTGTACTTATTAAATCACACTATAAAGCCTGGGTACATTTACACACAGATATGTACTTATTAAATCACACTATAAAGCCTGGGTACATTTACACACAGATATATACTTATTAAATCACACTATAAAGCATGGGTACATTTACACACAGATATGTACTTATTAAATCACACTATAAAGCATGGGTACATTTACACACAGATATGTACTTATTAAATCACACTATAAAGCCTGGGTACATTTACACAGAGATGTACTTATTAAATCACACTATAAAGCCTGGGTACATTTACACACATATATGTACGTATTAAAGCATACTATAAAGCCTGGGTACATTTACACAGAGATGTACTTATTAAATCACACTATAAAGCCTGGATACATTTACACACAGATATGTACTTATTAAATCACACTATAAAGCCTGGGTACATTTACACACAGATATGTACTTATTAAATCACACTATAAAGCAAGGGTACATTTACACACAGATATGTACTTATTAAATCACGCTAAAAAGCCTGGGTACATTTACACAGAGATGTACTTATTAAATCACACTATAAAGCCTGGGTACATTTACACACAGATATGTACTTATTAAAGCACACTATAAAGCCTTGGTACATTTACACAGAGATGTACTTATTAAATCACACTATAAAGCCTGGGTACATTTACACACAGATATGTACTTATTAAAGGGACACTAAACCCAAACATTTTCTTTCATGATTCAGGTAGAGAATCGGATTTTAAATAACATTCCAATTGAATTCTATTATCTAATTTTCTTCATTCTTTAGATATCCTTTGTTGAAGAAATAGCAATGCACATGTGTGAGCCAATCACACGAGGCATCTATGTGCATCTACTGAGCATATCTAGATATGCTTTTCAGCCAAGAATATCAATAGAATGAAGCTAATTAGATAATAGAAGTACATTAGAAAGTTGTTTAAAATCACATGCTCTTTCTAAATCATGAAAGAAAAATGTTGGGTTTCATGTCCCTTTAAATCACACTATAAAGCCTGGGTACAATTACACACAGATGTACTTATTAAATCACACTGTAAAGCCTGGGTACATTTAAACACAGATGTTCTTATTAAATCATACTACAAAGCCTGGGTACATTTACACACAGATGTACTTATTAAAACACACTATAAAGCCTGGATAAATTTACACACAGATGTGTACTTATTAAATCACACTATAAAGCATGGGTACATTTACACACAGATATGTACTTATTAAATCACACTATAAAGCCTGGATACATTACACACAGATGTACTTATTAAATCACACTGTAAAGCCTGGGTACATTTACACACAGATGTGTACTTATTAAATCACAGTATAAAGCATGGGTACATTTACACACAGATATGTACTTATTAAATCACACTATAAAGCATGGGTACATTTACACACAGATATGTACTTATTAAATCACACTATAAAGCCTGGTTACATTTACACACAGATGTACTTATTAAATCACACTATAAAGCCTGGGTACATTTACACACATATGTACATATTAAATCACACTATAAAGCCTGGGTACATTTACACACAGATGTACTTATTAAATCACACTATAATGCCTGGGTACATTTACACACATATGTACGTATTAAAGCATACTATAAAGCCTGGGTACATTTACACAGAGATGTACTTATTAAATCACACTATAAAGCCTGGATACATTTACACACAGATATGTACTTATTAAATCACACTATAAAGCCTGGGTACATTTACACACAGATATGTACTTATTAAATCACACTATAAAGCAAGGGTACATTTACACACAGATATGTACTTATTAAATCACACTATAAAGCCTGGGTACATTTACACACAGATATGTACTTATTAAAGCACACTATAAAGCCTTGGTACATTTACACAGAGATGTACTTATTAAATCACACTATAAAGCCTGGGTACATTTACACACAGATATGTACTTATTAAAGGGACACTAAACCCAAACATTTTCTTTCATGATTCAGGTAGAGAATCGGATTTTAAATAACATTCCAATTGAATTCTATTATCTAATTTTCTTCATTCTTTAGATATCCTTTGTTGAAGAAATAGCAATGCACATGTGTGAGCCAATCACACGAGGCATCTATGTGCATCTACTGAGCATATCTAGATATGCTTTTCAGCCAAGAATATCAATAGAATGAAGCTAATTAGATAATAGAAGTACATTAGAAAGTTGTTTAAAATCACATGCTCTTTCTAAATCATGAAAGAAAAATGTTGGGTTTCATGTCCCTTTAAATCACACTATAAAGCCTGGGTACAATTACACACAGATGTACTTATTAAATCACACTGTAAAGCCTGGGTACATTTAAACACAGATGTTCTTATTAAATCATACTACAAAGCCTGGGTACATTTACACACAGATGTACTTATTAAAACACACTGTAAAGCCTGGATAAATTTACACACAGATGTGTACTTATTAAATCACACTATAAAGCATGGGTACATTTACACACAGATATGTACTTATTAAATCACACTATAAAGCCTGGATACATTACACACAGATGTACTTATTAAATCACACTGTAAAGCCTGGGTACATTTACACACAGATGTGTACTTATTAAATCACAGTATAAAGCATGGGTACATTTACACACAGATATGCACTTATTAAATCACACTATAAAGCATGGGTACATTTACACACAGATGTACTTATTAAATCACACTATAAATCCTGGGTACATTTACACACAGATGTACTTATTAAATCACACTATAAAGCCTGGGTACATTTACACACAGATGTACTTATTAAATCACACTATAAAGCCTGGGTACATTTCCACACAGATGTACTTATTAAATCACACTGTAAAGCCTGGGTACATTTACACACAGATGTGTACTTATTAAATCACAGTATAAAGCATGGGTACATTTACACACAGATATGTACTTATTAAATCACACTATAAAGCATGGGTACATTTACACACAGATATGTACTTATTAAATCACACTATAAAGCCTGGTTACATTTACACACAGATGTACTTATTAAATCACACTATAAAGCCTGGGTACATTTACACACATATGTACATATTAAATCACACTATAAAGCCTGGGTACATTTACACACATATATGTACGTATTAAAGCATACTATAAAGCCTGGGTACATTTACACAGAGATGTACTTATTAAATCACACTATAAAGCCTGGATACATTTACACACAGATATGTACTTATTAAATCACACTATAAAGCAAGGGTACATTTACACACAGATATGTACTTATTAAATCACACTATAAAGCCTGGGTACATTTACACACAGATATGTACTTATTAAAGCACACTATAAAGCCTTGGTACATTTACACAGAGATGTACTTATTAAATCACACTATAAAGCCTGGGTACATTTACACACAGATATGTACTTATTAAAGGGACACTAAACCCAAACATTTTCTTTCATGATTCAGGTAGAGAATCGGATTTTAAATAACATTCCAATTGAATTCTATTATCTAATTTTCTTCATTCTTTAGATATCCTTTGTTGAAGAAATAGCAATGCACATGTGTGAGCCAATCACACGAGGCATCTATGTGCATCTACTGAGCATATCTAGATATGCTTTTCAGCCAAGAATATCAATAGAATGAAGCTAATTAGATAATAGAAGTACATTAGAAAGTTGTTTAAAATCACATGCTCTTTCTAAATCATGAAAGAAAAATGTTGGGTTTCATGTCCCTTTAAATCACACTATAAAGCCTGGGTACAATTACACACAGATGTACTTATTAAATCACACTGTAAAGCCTGGGTACATTTAAACACAGATGTTCTTATTAAATCATACTACAAAGCCTGGGTACATTTACACACAGATGTACTTATTAAAACACACTGTAAAGCCTTTATACATTTACACACAGATGTGTACTTATTAAATCACACTATAAAGCATGGGTACATTTACACACAGATGTGTACTTATTAAATCACACTATAAAGCCTGGATACATTTACACACAGATGTACTTTTTAAATCACACTGTAAAGCCTGGGTACATTTACACACAGATGTGTACTTATTAAATCACAGTATAAAGCATGGGTACATTTACACACAGATATGTACTTATTAAATCACACTATAAAGCATGGGTACATTTACACACAGATGTACTTATTAAATCACACTATAAATCCTGGGTACATTTACACACAGATGTACTTATTAAATCACACTATAAAGCCTGGGTACATTTACACACAGATGTACTTATTAAATCACACTATAAAGCCTGGGTACATTTCCACACAGATGTACTTATTAAATCACACTATAAAGCCTGGGTACATTTACACACATATGTACTTATTAAATCACACTATAAAGCCTGGGTACATTTACACACAGATGTACTTATTAAATCACACTATAAAGCCTGGTTACATTTACACACAGATGTACTTATTAAATCACACTATAAAGCCTGGGTACATTTACACACAGATGTACTTATTAAAACACACTATAAAGGGGGGCGGGGCCAACTAGCAACCAAGATGGTCGCATGATATGAGAGCTCTGCACTACAAATAATCAAAAATGCCTTTTTAGCGTCTAACAGCCATAAAAAAAAATATTTATTTAGTGGAGTGGTTACTACTTAGCAGGGACTTGTGCACACTAGGTGGCTGATTTGGAGTCAGAAGACTTAGGATAAACTAAGCACCTACATCGGAGCAGGCTGCACCGCACGGCAATTTACCGCCATTGATAACTATATACTCAGCGACAATGGCCAGTATAACTTTCTGACAGCTGCGATATAGCACAGATTGAGTCAGCAGGAAGAGCTGTAAATCATTATACAACGATAGCACTGAAATTCAGCTGTTGAAGAAATACCCCACTTGCAGGTAGCCATCATGCTACTAGTCACGTTAAAGGAGGAAATCACGCAGATCCTGCAGATGCACTTTGCGAGGTTGGAGCATGCGATGCTGGAAGCTTTTGGGACTGTTCTTATAGATGGAGTGACAAGTTTGCCCCAGATAACTACAACTACAGCAGAGGTAAACCCGGCGCCATTAGAGACGGATGACACTAACCACGTGGCTGCTCCCCATGGTGGTGACGACTCCCATGACCACCATGACATGGTATAAGCCGTGAAAGAAGGTCCACAGTATGCCGATGGGACAGCTGATGGGGTTCATCATGATCTGCAATCAGGCTTGGTCCTGACACGGGTCGCATTTAAAGTGGTAAGACCCATGAAACTAACATTAAAATACGTTGTCTTTTTGCTGCCTATATACCCACCTAAGGCCCTGCTTTACAATTCCTTGGTTGGCAAGAGGTTGCTTGTGGGTCCTGGCAACCCATCAGAATGCTCATTAGAGCGGATACTCCAGCCGGGCACGGAAGTCATGGTCCCTAGAGGCATTGGTTAAAGGGTCAGTCCTGAATTCTACCAAGATCACTGCACTTACTGAGGACTTCTGAGTGACTTTGGCTACGAAGGCAGCGTGTTTGATTATTTCTGGACTGTCCATCATAAGTTGGTTTGATCTCAATGTTTCCTTCAAGCTTTTTTGTTATCTATTAGTGTTTTACAGTCTTACTCTCCAGTTTGTTTGTTACACACAAAAAGTACTTATTGAAATTTACCCTCATTGTCAGCATTTTACTATTACCAATTCAACTGCAGGGCTAAACATTTGTTACCTTAAAAGGCTGATAACTGCACCAGGTCTAAATTGTGATGAATGGACATATGGTATGTTTGGCCACAATCCTAATTTCTCTCCAAGCATTTACTTTCCTTGAGAGGTTTAAGGGCATTTGATGCACTATACGTGTGTTTAATTTATAGGTTGCAAATAGTATTATACAAGCTGAGAAATGTAATGTCTATAACTGAGTACCAGCCTTTTCTTATGGAATAATTAAAATATCTTGTTATATGCTTTTTCATATCTATATATCAGCTATTATGCCCAACTAAGTGATCTCTGCTTGTTTATAAACCTCCTAAACATCCTTCCTCACTGCGTGCTGGGTTAAAATTTGCTGAGGTTTTCAGCTATATGTTATCCCTATATAAGTTGATATACTGAAGTCTTGTGAGACTATGGGGGATAGTTTCAGAGGTGTATACAAGGACATTGTTGCTTTTATTTGAGGGTAAATTTATGTTTTACTATATTGCATATTGAAGTCTCTCTGTCCCTTGCCCTCAATGGTGGTAATACCAAATTGACTGCTCATAACCAGAAAATGGTGTAATTTTTATACGTAACTGTTGCACAGGAACTACACCACCTATAACAAGAGAGAAATATCCGTACTGTATTCCCTAGTATGCTTACTATGCACAGGGAAGTACTTATTGGAATTTACCCCTGCTGTCAGTATATTACCTTTACCAACCTACCTATAGGGCTAAACGTCTGCTACCTTGAAAGGATGATAACTGCATCAGATCTCTGTAACATACACATCAATGCAGACATTATTTCTGAGCGTGAGACTAGTGTATCTTCTAACTACTGTTCAATATGGCTCATAGAGCTGATGATGTGTTTATATGCCCTCTGTTTATATACCCACTATTTGAAAACATAAGGATACCGCGAGTAATAGCCATGTAGGCAGACATGATGGTATTAAAGATTAGGCTCTGTTTAGACAGCATTCCCTAGCAAGGCTTTTGAGAATTTCTCTTTATTTAGCCTAACTGCCTGCGGCCGGGGTAGTTGGACTACTTTTTTCCTTGACTGAATTTACTTAAATGTGCCTTGCTAACGGGTGGTTTTACCCCAGACCCTAGTGGGATATAAAACATAACTACAAAACAAAATACTTGAGCTTATGAACACCCACACATGTATTTAGTCTGCTTATAATACACGCCGCACAGGTGGCTAGCCTGGTGAATTCATTAGAGATGTATATAATTGCTATAAAGACAATTCACACATTGTATTTAAGCCCCTATGTTGTTGGCTCAAGTTTACATTGGAGCGGCGTTAGTTAAATATATAGTCCCTTCTTACCTCACTGCATTAGCCTCATATACTGACATGACATCTGCTCTTGTTATATCCCCCTATCTAGGTACCTGGTTTACAATTAGCTCCCTAATTTGAGGATTATCTGGATAGTCCCTAGATTATGGTATCCACATGTATTTCCATATCTATAACTGTTGCCCTTGAATTTTCACCGCAAGGCTGCTTTCTTTACTGTATTAATGTACCCCCTTAGGTAGCCCTAGTGACCTACCTCTAATCCTTTATATATGACCAATAGCTTGTATAGATCTCACTTCTGGAAATTGAAATAAGTGGCCCTGTTAGGACTGGGATATATCCGTCTTTTTACTCTCCCGTTTGACATAGTAAATTCATATTTCCAATTCCTTGAATTTGTGCAGTTTAATATCTAGTATTTTGTACTCATCAAACGACATTGCCTATTTGTTGCCATTATGCTTGTTAGAAGTTAATACCCTGAATTTCTTAGTATATAGCTCTCTGCTATCTAATTTGCTTATTGAAATAACTTTATTTACCACCCCCCCCACATATAATAAGCCTCCTATTTTAGAGGGATTATCTATGCGGTCTTTCTTACTTGTACCGCACTCTAGCTACTATTCTTACTTATATAACATTTTTCTTTTCCACTATTACCAGCCTTAGTACAACCTTTGAGCCTACATAAACATTCGCATATTTTTCTACCTTACTTATACACTGGATAAGAATCCCTTCTGTATAGAACTTCACACCCTATAGGGTCCATAGCCCCTTGGTTGCTGCCTTGTTAT
This sequence comes from Bombina bombina, assembly GCF_027579735.1. NCBI lineage: Eukaryota > Metazoa > Chordata > Amphibia > Anura > Bombinatoridae > Bombina > Bombina bombina. Next base: position 69,912,092 of record NC_069503.1, read on the forward strand.
TACTAATTATAGTTTTGAGAAAAAGTTAAAAAGAGGTTCTACATTTGGGGTCCATGAGTGGCCCTGTCGCATCAATCTCTGCCTACCTTATATTATGTAGATAATGCAGGTAATGTGTACTTTGTTGTTTATCTGTACTGTATTTCTGTGCGCTTTCTTTTGACAATTTACACTGTAATTGTTTGTTTTCCCTGTTAATACGTGTTAATACTTACTTTTTGTATACATGAAAAAGAACCTCAATAAAAATTTAAAGTAAAAAAAAAACAAAACACTATAAAGCCTGGATAAATTTACACACAGATATGTACTTATTAAATCACACTATAATGCCTGTGTACATTTACACATAGATGTACTTATTAAATCACACTATAAAGCCTAGGTACATTTACACACAGATGTACTTATTAAATCACACTATAAAGCCTGGGTACATTTACACACAGATGTACTTATTAAATCACACTATAAAGCCTGGGTACATTTACACACAGATGTACTTATTAAATCACACTATAAAGCCTGGGTACATTTACACACAGATGTACTTATTAAATCACACTATAAAGCCTGGGTACATTTACACACAGATATGTACTTATTAAATCACACTATAAAGCCTAGGTATATTTACACACAGATGTACTTATTAAATCACACTATAAAGCCTGGGTACATTTAAACAAAGATGTACTTATTAAATCACACAATAAAGCCTGGGTACATTTACACACAGATGTACTTATTAAATCACTCTATAAAGCCTGGGTACATTTACACACAGATGTACTTATTAAATCACACCATAAAGCCTGGGTACATTTACACACAGATGTACTTATTAAAGCAAACTATAAAGCCTGGGTACATTTACACACAGATGTACTTATTAAATCACACTATAGAGCCTCGGTACATTTACACACAGATGTACTTATTAAATGACACTATAAAGCCTGGGTACATTTACACACAGATGTACTTATTAAATCACACTATAAAGCCTGGGTACATTTACACACAGATGTACTTATTAAATCACACTATAAAGCCTGGGTAAATTTTCACACAGATGTGTATTTAATAAAGTACACTATAATGCCTGGGTACATTTTGCTGTTTGTTTAATATGAACCAGTATTTTGCTTACAAAAGATTCCTGCTTTAATAGAATGTATTAGGGACAAACTGTTGAGGTTCCTTAGTTAATTGTCTCAGCTGATTTGTCATAAAGGGACATGAAACCCAATTTAAATAAATGAAACAACTGCAACCACAATCTTAAATTATCATAAGATCACTGCTTCTTGCCTTCTCAAACCATCTCAAGCATTAGATAATACAGTTAGTGAACAAAAAATGAAAGGGTCAAATTATTAGTACTGAAATGCTCAGCGTTGTATCTCATATGTATCTAATAACTTGTTAATATCATGCAACTGTTTACAACTAAAGTATGTTAAAATAACAATTCCCATTAATAAAAACACAATATAATGCTGTATCCTGAGATATTTTAGGACACAACAGAAACATCTCTCACATTTAAATAAACATTTTGTTTCCTCCTTACTTATCCATATGATAATCACACCCTGAGGGGGAGACAGGGACTCTGTATTAATGTGACACCAGAGGGGACAATAGACATCTATATGAGAACAAAAGGCCAGGTGTGACCCTCTCATTGTCTCCCAACTGACAAGTTGTACTCATGTGAGTCACACAGAGAAAGGTGACACTCCCACATTAGTATAAATATCTGTGTAACACTCAGTGATATCACAGGAGGAACCAGAGAGACTTCATACTTACAGAGCATCTGCTAAACCGTAATATGCAAACCCTAACATAAATCTTTATTAACAGCCTCACACTGTTGTGTTTTATATAATGATGAGAAAATATTGTTCTGTATTTTGTTATGATAAAGATAAAATATTACACTTCATATAAAAAACTGAGTTTAAATCAAAAAACTCAAATGTACTTAATTTGTTTTCTGTATTTTTCATGCTGTGTTAATGAATTTAACATTAAGTTCTTTCATTTAAAAAGCCCAATTTAATACATAATGATTTACAGCAGTTTGTAGCAGAACCAACCCATATTTTCAAGCTTGAGGAGGTCTGTCCAATAATACATTTGTGGGGGTTGTTCCTGTTATCCAATGAGCAACAGATTCTTAAGTATCAGCCAACTAGAATCATGTATTTCCCTATAGGTTTATAACTAACTGTAGAGCCCAGATAAACCATTTTCATTTAATATTAGTCTGAAGCTGCTATTTGCTCCAGTAATAAATATCACTCAGCTTATGGCCCTGTTGTATCAATCTCATCACATATACTGATCTAATCATAAATATCTTGTGATCTGCATATTATTTTATTTCTAATGAGGTTATTTTATAATACATTTCTTATTTCTATTAGCTGCACCTGTTTATCATCAGAATGTTTATCCCACTGATCTGTGACTGATTCTTGTTGTTAGTAAAGACCTTAGTAAGTGTATTCTGCACCTTCAGCTGCTGCTGTTTATGTCACATGACCACAGACTTAAAGGGACAGTGTCCTGTAATTTTAATTGTCACTTAAACAAGAAACCCCAAATATTTTTCATTATTTAAATAGAACATATAATTTAACGACTTTACAATTTACTTATTTCTTTCATGTAATTGGCAAGAGTCCATGAGCTAGTGATGTATGGGATATACATTCCTACCATTAGAGGCAAAGTTTACCAAACCTCAAAATGCCTATAAATACACCCCCCACCACACCCACAATTCAGTTTTACAAACTTTGCCTCCTATGGAGGTGGTGAAGTAAGTTTGTGCTAGATTTCTACATTGATATGCGCTTCTCAGCATGCTGAAGCCCGGTTCCTCTCAGAGTGCAGTGAATGACAGAGGGATGTGAAGGGAGTATCACTTATTGAATGCAATGGTCATCCTAACGGGGATCTATTTAATAGGTTCTCTGTTATCGGTCGTAGAGATTCATCTCCTACCTCCCTTTTCAGATCGACGATATACTCTTATATAACATTACCTCTGCTGATTCTCATTTCAGTACTGGTTTGGCTATCTACTTTATGTAGATGAGTGTCTTTTGGTAAGTATGTTTTCCTTTATTAAGACACTCTTAGCTATGGTTTGGCACTTTAAATGTAAAGTTCTTAATATAATGTTTGTACTTATATTTGCCATGATTCAGGTTTATCAGTATATTTTCTTTTTGCAGACTGTCCGTTTCATTTTTGGAAATGCACATATTAAAAAAAATAAAAAAAAAATTCTTACTTGAAATTTTTCAAATTGACTTTTTTCTAAATTGCGGGCTGTTAGGCTCGCGGGTGCGCAAAATGCTATAATTTATTGCGTCATTCTTGGCGCAAGACTTTTTTGGCGTGAGAATTACATTTGTTGACGTATTTTCGTCATTTCCGGTGTCTTAGTTGGCGCCGAGAATTTTCACATAGTTGCGTCATCTATGACGCTCGTGTTTTTTGCAGACGTTCTTGGCGCCAAAAAATATTTTGTCAGTTGTGAGCGTCATACTTGGCGCCAGATTTTTGACATTATTTAAGTTTTTATTTCATTCTGCTTCTGGTTTTTAGAGGCTTATTTTGTTTGCATTTTTTTCCCATTCCTGAAACTGTCATTTAAGGAAATTTATATTTTGCTTTATATGTTGTTTTTTCTCTTACATTTGCAAGATATCTCAAAAACTGTTCCTGTATCAGAAAATACTATTGGATTCCTGATGACTGATATCAGTCCTACCAAAGCTAAGTTCATTCATTTTAATGTTATTAATTTTTTTCTTTAGCTATGGTTTGTAATAAGTTATCATGATACATTTTTACATGCAGAGTCCATCAGTATTAATGCATTATCTATTGCTATTCTTTTAACATCTAAATGTACAAGATATACCTAGGAATTTATAGGATTATTTTTCTGATTCTATTCTAAAGGCTTTGTCTGCCATCCCGCCTTCTAATAAAATGTAAAGGTCTTTTTTAAACTTCTCATTTAGTTGATGAATTTTCAAATGACCGACAACATACTGAATTATCCTTCTCTGATGTGGATTTATCTGATTCAGAATATCCTTCATCAGATATTGACACTAACAAATCTACTTTTTTACTTTTAAATAGAGTACATTCGTTCTTTGTTGAAAAGGTGTTGATTATATTGGATATTGAGGAGACTAGTCCTTTTGATTTTAAGACTAGCTAACATTTAAATTCTGCTTATTAACCTCCTGTGGTTTCTTCAGAGTTTTTTTTTCCAGTTCCTGATACTAGGGAATGGAATAGGCCTGGTACTTATTTTATTCCTTCTTTAAGGTTTTTAAATTGTATCCTTTGCCAGCAGTTAGTTTGGAGTTTTGGGGAAAGATCCCCAAAGTTAATGGGGCTATCTCTACTCTTACTAAACATACTACTATTCCTATGGAAAATAGTATTTATTTTTAAGTTCCTTCAGATGGGAAACTTGTATCTAAGGAAAATTATTTTATTTTTAGGTCCTTTTCTTAGGCCTGCAATTTATTTGGCTGATGTTGCAACTGCTTCAACTTTTTGGTATCGGATTATGATTTGTTTAGCATTGTCAAGTTGTTTCAACATGCTAATAATTTCATTTGTGATGTCATTTTTTTGATATTTTCACAATTGAGGTTAAATCTATGTCTTTAGCTATTTTAGCTAGAAGAACTTTGTGACTTAAATATTGGAATGCTAATTTGATTTCTAAAATCCAGATTTTTATTTTTCCAAGGTTATAAATTATTTGGTTCACTATTGGATTCAATACTTTCAACTGTTACACTGGGGAAGGGAGTTTTTTTGCTTCAAGATTAAGTTCTAAGAGTAAATCTTAAGCTTATATTAGTTTTTGTTCTTAATAAGGAACGGAATCCTAATTCTTCCACAAGTAACATGTTTTTAATTGGAAGCTTTCTTCAAAATGGAATGATTTCAAACCATTTAAAAGATCAAAGTCAGCCCCCAAATTCGCATGAAGGTGCGGCCCTTATTCCAGCTTAGCTGGTAGGGGGCAGGTTAAGATTTTTCTAAAGTTGTTTGGTTCAATTCGGTCCAAACTTCTTAGATTGGGGTACAGAATAGGATTCAGAGTAAGACCGCCTGTGAGAAGTCTTTTTCTCTCTCACATATTCTAGCTATTCCAGTAAAGGCTCAGACTTTCCTGAAGTGTGTTTCAGACCTGGAGTTATCTGGGATATTCATACCAGTTCCGTTTCAGGAACGGGGTCTGGGGTTTTATTCAGAACTATGCATTGTCCCAAAGAAAGAAAAACTTTTGAATTGTCATGTTAGAGTACGATCTTTCAGAATGGTGATTATAAGGTCTATTCTGCCTTTTGTTCAGCAAGGGCATTATTTGCCTACAATAGATTTACAGGATTCATATCTTCATATTCTGTTTTCATTCAGATTATTTTCATTTTCTGAGATTCTCTTTTTTAGACAAGTGTTGAAAGAAAAGGTATAAGGTGCGCAAATCTATCCCCTGCACATACACTAAACTGCTCCCATAAAGCAGATATATTGGGAATTTGTTAATTAAACTAAAGAAAAATGCATATGTGCGCTATCAGCTGTGGGGATTACTTCGTTTGAGATTAAAAAACACTTATGTGTTATTAGGAAAAAATACTCTAAATCTGGTTAATTATATTTACCTCTATGTAGGTGGTGATATACTATATTTTGGTAGACACAATACACAGAGATTAGATGATTTCAAATAGTAAGTAAAATTTATTCTATTAAGAAGCGATTTTTAAAATAGGTTATGTGATAAACCACAAAAATACATTAATACAATTTATAGGACTAAAATGTATGACCGGTCATAAACATATACGTTAAACACAGAGATCTATTAAAATCTATATGCAGATATCTGACATTCTTAAAACAATAAAACTTAGTGCAGAAAAAATGTATTATAACTTTGTGCAGCAAGTGGTTTGATCCATTTGAGACTGTGAAATCAATCTTATGACGTTGGATGTTACCAGGCTATGTTCACAGTTATAAGGACTGATATTCACCTGAATGTTCTTACATTCAAAATTGTAATCCTAAAAACAAAGAAAGAGTTCAGTTCCTTTTAACGGTTACCAATCAACAGACAGATCCGTTATTTGTTAAAAAGTGGTAAGTTCGACACCTTGGTACTATGCTGGCGTGTCTCCCAGATTGTTGTCTATTTGAAAATAGAGTGACAAATACAACCTAACTGTAGGGCCGCAACACCTCTACAGTGCCTACCTGCTTCAAATTTGAACTGGATACTCCGTCGGGGTCAGGCACAGGTGTCTGGAGCGGCTCCTAACAGCTGGCGGTGTCACTGATCATCTCGGAAGTAGATCCGGCTCTGAATGAAAAAACTCTGCGCAGAGTACGTTGGAGAGAGGTGAAATAGTTCCGTACAATCTCTCGTAATCCTTGGAAACTGTGCTATATTAACACTTAGTAGTTGGATGTCTGATTCCTTCAACGCGTTTCGCCATGTACTATGGCTTTATCAAGATGGTTCAGACATGTTTTTGGCTTCTTTATATGCGTATCATTCGTCTGTGATTGGTCTATTGATTCTCATGACGTGTGTTTTTTAAGGTGGATTACCATTAAGGTGGAATATTGTGGTTGTCAAATAGCCTCTGTAAAGCAATTATATCTCTCTATTCTGTAATATTGGCACAAAGTTTAAATTATCATACATAAAAGAAAACTGTACAATTGCGGTTTGAAATAATGAATGATGCTTTATGCGTGAATAAAACAAAGATGCATAAAAAGTATATAAAAAAAAAAAAAAAAAGTACATTAAAAATAAAGATGATATCACTTAAATAGAGGTTTATTAAAACAGTCTAATTGCAAATAAATGGAAGGACTCATGTTCATGTTTTTTATATAAAAACTCCAAGGACAAAAATTATACAACAAAGTTGTTAAACCGATATTGTCTATTTGTGTTGATATATATCATAGAGTCTATCATTGCTCCATGTTAGAATAAACTATTTGCTAAAATACATATAAGAGGTTATTTGTAAATTTACCATATCTGTATACAATGCAAGATCTATCCTATTATGGTATGGTAAAGTTAATCTATTTTAGTTAATTATTGCGATCTTATTATAAAATATCAATCATTAAAAGCTTATTTCTTTATTATAAAAATAAAATTATTCCCAACAAAAAACTTTATATTAAAAATCAGTGTTTATGTGGATAAAAATTGTTTTTATTTCTAATGTCTATTCATCAAACAGAGATAAATGTGCTGGAAGGGGTTCACGTTAATCTTACTCTAAAATGAATGGGTGCAAATCTAATTCAGAGTTAAGTCCTTGAGGATACAGAGTTTGGAGCTCAAAGATCAATTCTGCTTCTTTTCTAAGGAGCAATTTGTCAAAATTTCCTCCTCTCCATGGTTTATTAATTCGACATATGCCCCAATATTTGAGGTCATTTACATTATTATGGTGTGCTGTCCTAAAATGTTCATACAACCTAGTATCTTGATCCCCTTTTTTGATTAGATTTAGATGTTCTCTAATTCTTGTTCTCAGAACTCTAGAGGTCTCTCCCAAATACTGTTTCCCACAAGTGCATTGGATCAAATATATGATCCCCTTATCGCTACACCTAATTGTTTCTTGGATTTTATATTTTTTACCCGTGTTTGTGGATATGTACTCTTTACATTTGGTACTGTGTTGGCAGGCTTTACAACTATAACAGGGGTAATAGCCCTGTAATTTTTTTCCAGTTAAATCCTTATCTCTCATTCTTTTTGTTTTTTTGCTTAAAATCACTAGGTGCGAGGATACTCTTAATGTTAGTTGCTTTTCTAAAAACAATACTAGGGTACTCTGAAATACTGTTCCCTAAAATCGGATCTGATTTGATCAAATGCCAATGTTTATTTAAAATTTTCGTTAAATATTTGTGATGACAACTATAATTAGTTACTAGGGGTACTTTTATGATTTCTTTGGTTTGGTTATCTTCCCTTTGTTTTTTAATGAGTATGTTCTTTCTGTCCAAATTTCTAATTTTGGTGATATCCTCTTTTAAAGTATCATGGTTGTAGCCTTTTTCTAAGAATCGATTTTCTAAGATTTTGACTTGTGTGTCAAAATCAGAGAGTTTCGAACAATTTCGTCTGATTCGAAGAAATTGACCCTTAGGGGTGTTGTCTATCCACCTTTTTAGATGACAACTGTGTGTGGGAATATAATTATTGGCGTCCGTTGTCTTGAAATGATTTTTCATTGCTAATTCTCCTTGTTCTATGTAAATATCCAAGTCTAAAAATTTTATTTGTTGTCTACTAATTGTGTATGTGAATTTCAAATTGAGATTATTTTGATTCATGTTTTCAAAAAAGGTGATAAGGCTGTCTTCACTCCCCTTCCACACTATCAAAATATCATCAATGTATCTTTTGAATAGCACAAGGTTTGCTCCCAGCTCATGCTCATGGGTAAAATGGTGTTCCCATTTACCCATGAATAAATTGGCATAGCTGGGAGCAAACCTTGTGCCCATAGCGGTCCCTTGTAGCTGAAGGTATATGTTATTATTGAATGCAAAGACATTATTTTCAAGTATAAATTTTATACTATTTAAAATGAACTGTTTGTGTTTCATTTGCAAACTATTTTCACTTTTTTTTTTTTTTATATAGTTTTTATTGAGGTTGTGCGAAAACATTACAACTTATATGAAGCATATCATTAAGACAAACACGAATGGTACATTTCAATATGACAGCTTCTATATAAACAGAAGACAAAATTCTCAATGTGAATAATCTTATGGAACCTCTTTTTCTATTTTACATGAACTAAAATTAACAATTTGGGTGGCCACTTTTGGACCTGTAGGCTTAGAGTAATTTGGCAATTGAAACTTTAAATGATAGAGTGAATTATGAGATGTAAAATGTTAAACTCAACTTATAGGTAGGGATGAACAATGTCGGTAAGCTGTTGTAGGTAAAGAGTTATGGTAAAATAACCCTAAGGAGTGCGGCATAGGCTAGAGAAGCCGCATAGTTAGTTTTCCTTATCAAGGAAGCATATTATATTATATGGGGGGGGGGGGGGGGGGTGGTCGTTAAAGTGTGGTAGGTCGCATTATTTTTATTTTTTTCCCTTTTTTTTTTAAATTCTTTTTCTGTTACTAAAACTATAACATTGTAGAACAGCCTAGCCCTATAAGACATCACATAGAGATATACACTACTGAAAAATAAGTTTAGATAAATTGGTTACCTGCTGAGCTACTGTCCTGTTCAGTATAGTGAACCCCCAAAGTCAAGATAAATTGTTTAAAGATGGTTTATGTAGCTCGGTCGGGGTATTATGTGCTGGGAGAACCTGAGGGATAATGGTGGTATGGGTCCAGCCCACACTAGTAATATAGCTACAGTTTTACTACAGAGCTTTACAAGATATACATGTAGTGTCACCTGTAAAACACCCTGCAGACCATCCAGTGTCAAAATTCTGTACAGTTATGAGAAACAGCTTAAATACTTTAGGGTTCCTTTAGTGAGAGGAGTGAGGGGGAGCTGGTTGGTTAAACATATTCAATAAACCTCAACATATACATATATATAGGTGCCATCGGATAGAGAATGAACTCACCTTGGATGTATTGACTACAAATTAAAATATAAGAAGCTAACAGCTTGGCTTAAGTTAGACAGAAATGAGATAGGAGCACTTAGTGTCATTCATGCGTATATTCTGGTTACATGCTAAATATAACACTGACAAATGGGCAAAGCAAGTATCCTGGCATAGAGACAGCCCGAAGATATATTATATTACCATATCTGCTTCCAGACTGCTAAGTTTAATATAGATGTAGCTATATTGTTTTAAAGAGAGGAAAAATTATATTCCTCCTTTTCTCATGTTTATGATTCACCTGCTGGGTATGGGCCCTATACCCAGCAATGGTGTATCTAATCTGCCAGCAGGTAACTATGATTAAACAAGCCATATAAGGAGCACAAATAGGTAAATACAGTTACTCCAGTGGCATATTGAGGACAAAAAGATTTGGTGGCAAACCTTGTCTTAAACTCCTTTACATTTCTATAACTGGGGCATTCTAATCAGAGTGATGGACACTCTCCTTGAAGGATGTGAATATCAAATGAGAGAGAAGCTATCAATAATAAGTAGATGCCAGCTCCAGATTTCTAAGGAGTATGTCTAAAGTTTCCAATGATGCCCTAAGTCTGTGTTTATTAAATAAACTTATGGGGAATAAATCACAATGCCTAGGACAGGGAATCCCAAGAAAAACAGGAACAGTTAACTGAGGCAATTAGATCACATAAGTTTGCCGTATAGTTCAGGTTGTAGCTAAGCTTTGACTCCCCTCTAGTGGCTGTAAATGGTCATTGCATCTATCAGGAAATTATATTGTAAGTTCAACACGCAAAACAGATACAGATAACATATCTACCAAATTAAACAGTGCAATATACATTTGTAAAGTGTACAACCTAAAGTCAAACATTTGGATATATTTAGGCATATTCTGTAACAAATATCCTTATTTATAAAAGAACAACCAAGCACAAAGTGACTATCCCGTACTGGCTAGGGAACTAATGCAACTAACATTGCTGCTATCATAACGAGATCCTAATATTAAAAAATAACTGCCACTGAGATATGAAAACTTTTCTCACTTTAACCCTTGTTTAATAGTAAGAACCTCAATGCAAGTCACTTTGTGTATATGCATAGTTCAGAGTATATGAGCCTCCAGAGTCCCACTGCAGCGTCAATATATGCATATAGCCGTAATATCTGGTATGCTTAGCAGGTTGTAGAGTAATATAACTAAAACTCTGTTCTGAGAGCTCCATGTCATACTGCACTGTGGACCAGAAGTCCTCAAATAGATCCATTTTGTGGGCACACTCAGATCCATAATTGAACTTCAGTAGTTCTGGGCTGGAGGAACTATTGGTATACCGCACAGTCAGCTGCAACTGCGGCTCTGTCTCCATCTTGACTCGAAAAATAGCTGCGGCTGAAATTCTCTTAAGTGCCTGGGTCCCCCCTGCTGAGCCCAATGTAGGGACCAGCTGTTCAGCGGTGTCGCCAGTTTCTCTGATCCTCAGTAGATCGGCTTTGTGTGAAGCTGTACTTATGGTCACAAGGTCTACATCCGCCACATTCGGCTCCAAAACAGCAGGAGACAAATCTGTTGTCCGGTTGATTGGAATGCTTGTGCGCTGGGGATCCACAACGCGACCACCAACAGCATCTGCCAGAGCCAGTTCAGGGTGTAATTCTAATTGAGGTGTACAGGCATCGTTGCGTTTAAATGCCCCGCAAAGCGATTGTTCCAGAGCAGTGTGATGTTCTGCAAGCATGCAGCGCAGGGCTTCTATTAGGCTTTTAGCTCCCGCCATAGTAATTTTAGGTAACATGCTTCTAGGCTATTGCAAGGGGGAATATTTGGCTTCAATTTTCAGTGGAGGCCCAAAGCATCTACAGTTACTAGACGTCAAAGATGGCCGCTACATATGTGATAGGAGAACAAGCTTCAGTTCCTGGTGCGGTACAACTGCTCCGGTATAAAAGTTTAGCACTTCCCAGACATTGAGAAGGGGTTCAGAAAGACATCAAAGGATTGTGTAGGGCTTAGTTAGTTTTTAGATGTCCTTCAGGATTGATTATAAATTTGGTAATACCGGAGCAGTGTAAATGTGCGACCGCTCCTGTGTGCTGCTGGCTCCGCCCCCCTATTTTCACTTTTTAAGAACCAACCTACAGCCGCAATTCCTTGGTAATGTTGGATACTGGTGTACAGCGAACTGATGTCGCTAGTGGCCAAAATGTAATTGTCTTGCCATTTCAAGTTTTCTAGTAAATTCAAAACATCTGTAGTGTCTTTGAGATATGTTGGCAATTCTTGGACATATTTCTGAAGTTGTGTATCTACATATAAAGATACATTTGAACAAATGGAGGATATGCCCGAGATTATTGGGCGCCCTGGAGGGTTATGTAAATCTTTATGAATCTTGGGTAAGAAATAGAACATGGCCATTTTGGGGTATTTTTGATAAATAAAATCGAACTCTTTAGTATTGATTATATTGTTTGTTTTGGCCTCTTTTAAAATATTATGAAGGTTTGCATTAATTTTATTCATAGGATTTAATTTAAGTTTTTTATAGGTATCTGTGTCATTTAATAAACGATTGGCTTCCCCAATATACTTGTCCATGTCCATAATGACTAATCCCCCCCCTTTATCCGCCGGTTTGATGGTGATAGTTTTATCTTGTTGTAATTGTCTTAAGACCTCTCTTTCTTTTTTAGTCATGTTGTATTTGATTTTTCTTTTATCCTCTGTATCTATTTTTGCTATTTCAGCTAAAACTAATTTTTCAAAAACTTCAATATTACTTCCTTTGCTTTGATAAGGATAAAACTTAGATTTGGGTTTCAATTGAGTGTGTGTAATTGTGTTAGATGCCCTAGAACTTTGACTGATTTGTCTTTCTATTGGATTTTTAATAAAGTGTCTTTTTAAAGTTAATTGTCTGGTAAATTGCTTTATATGAATATGGGTTTCGAATTTATTCATTTTTGCAGTAGGTGCAAAAGTTAGGCCCAGTTTTAGTACTTTGGTTTCATCATCTGAGAGTATTTTGTTGCTTAGATTAAATATGCCAGTCTGGTCTATTTTTGTTTCTTTTTGGATTGTGCATTTTTTTCTTCTTCCATGTCCCCTAGTTCCTCTATGTTTCTTTTTGATCTCGTTCTTCTTTGATCTAATGGGGTACCTGTTCCTAAAAAATCCCCTGAAGTACTTGGTCTTATGGATTCTTCCTCGGTATGTGTATTTTCTGGATTGTCATGTTGTGATGCTATTGGTTGAAATCTATTTCTTATAGGGATAGACCACTCCCTTTTTTTCAAATGGTTGAATTTGTTCCCTGTGGGAAACCTTTCTTGTTCAATGTGGTGATTTTCATAATTATCATAGTTGTTTCTAGGTTGGTCTTCATTATAATTTCTATATCGTGATTCATAAAAGTGTTGTGTGTGATTTGTGTCATCATAGTGTTCATTGTTTGTTCCAGTGTTCCTTCTAAACCAATAATTATCTTCTTTTTCGTGATTGTACCTGTTGTGTCTGTTTTCTTGATCATGATTAAAGTGAACTTCTCTTCCATCTTGCCTATATCTATTGTGTCCTGGTGGGGTGAAATAGTGATTCTCTCTATGTGGCCACATATTCTGAGGGTGATTATATGAATTCCGATCGTCATACCTTCGTGAATGTGGATTAATTCTGTTATAATAATTCCTATTGTTTGGTTCCTGAGTGTAATTCCCATTATACCATCCTTTGTGTCTTTGTCTATGTGTTTGTTCATTTGGTTTTGAAATTGCTGGTCTCTCTTCTTCATGTCTTGATCTATTGGTATATGTATTGTAATTTTTATTCTTATTTTCCTGAGATGTTAGTTCTGTGTCTGCTGTTTCAACTGAATCCATATTTTCTATTGTATCTGGTGAAGTGATATTCTGGTGATAATCTTGCTGGTCCCTATTTAATTTGCGCCATTTTACTGACAATATATTTTTGCTTGTATTGTTCAAATTCTCAATAATTTGTTTTTGTTTATTTATAAATATGTCATTATCTTGGTGGTTTTCTATCTTTTCTTTGATAGTGTCTATCTTTGTTTTGAAATCTGCTAAGCTAACTGTTCTAGATTTTTTCAGTATTTCTATCAAACCAAATGAGGCTTTCTCTAAAGTCTCAAACCATTCTAAGCTGTGGTCTTCATTTAATTTGAAAGTACATTTCTTTTCCAATCTGAGCCCTCTTGGTATTAATTTATTTGTGATATATTTCTCTAAAAATACCAATTCAATATTTTGTTTCAATTCTTTAACCATCAAATTTTCTAATTTAGACATCAATTCCCCTAAATCTATATTTTCAAATGAGTCATTTGTGTTAGTGTCAGTGGTCATGTTCGAAAGTAATTGGTCTCTTACTGTGAAAAGTTCCATCCTGGACATTATTAATAGTCAAAAATACGAAATATATATCATGTTATAAAGAGTGAATTAGAAATGCTGCTACCAAATGTATGTGAAAAGATAGGCTGTGTTGAAAGAAAAGGTATAAGGTGCGCAAATCTATCAGATTGGAAAAGAAATGTACTTTTGAATTAAATGAAGACCACAGCTTAGAATGGTTTGAGACTTTAGAGAAAGCCTCATTTGGTTTGATAGATAGATAGATAGCAAAAATAGATACAGAGGATAAAAGAAAAATCAAATACAACATGACTAAAAAAGAAAGAGAGGTCTTAAGACAATTACAACAAGATAAAACTATCACCATCAAACCGGCGGATAAAGGGGGGTGATTAGTCATTATGGACACGGACAAGTATATTGGGGAAGCCAATCGTTTATTAAATGACACAGATACCTATAAAAAACTTAAATTAAATCCTATGAATAAAATTAATGCAAACCTTCATAATATTTTAAAAGAGGCCAAAACAAACAATATAATCAATACTAAAGAGTTCGATTTTATTTATCAAAAATACCCCAAAATGGCCATGTTCTATTTCTTACCCAAGATTCATAAAGATTTACATAACCCTCCAGGGCGCCCAAATAATCTCGGGCATATCCTCCATTTGTTCAAATGTATCTTTATATGTAGATACACAACTTCAGAAATATGTCCAAGATTTGCCAACATACCTCAAAGACACTACAGATGTTTTGAATTTACTAGAAAACTTGAAATGGCAAGACAATTACATTTTGGCCACTAGCGACATCAGTTCGCTGTACACCAGTATCCAACATGACCAAGGAATTGCGGCTGTAGATTGGTTCTTAAAAAGTGAAAATAGTTTGCAAATGAAACACAAACAGTTCATTTTAAATAGTATAAAATTTATAATAATGTCTTTGCATTCAATGATAACATATACCTTCAGCTACAAGGGACCGCTATGGGCACAAGGTTTTCTCCCAGCTATGCCAATTTATTCATGGGTAAATGGGAACACCATTTTACCCATGAGCATGAGCTGGGAGCAAACCTTGTGCTATTCAAAAGATACATTGATGATATTTTGATAGTGTGGAAGGGGAGTGAAGACAGCCTTATCACCTTTTTTGAAAAATTGAATCAAAATAATCTCAATTTGAAATTCACATACACAATTAGTAGACAACAAATAACATTTTTAGACTTGGATATTTACATAGAACAAGGAGAATTAGCAATGAAAAATCATTTCAAGACAACGGACGCCAATAATTATATTCCCACACACAGTTGTCATCTAAAAAGGTGGATAGACAACACCCCTAAGGGTCAATTTCTTCGAATCAGACGAAATTGTTCGAAACTCTCTGATTTTGACACACAAGTCAAAATCTTAGAAAATCGATTCTTAGAAAAAGGCTACAACCATGATACTTTAAAAGAGGATATCACCAAAATTAGAAATTTGGACAGAAAGAACATACTCATTAAAAAACAAAGGGAAGATAACCAAACCAAAGAAATCATAAAAGTACCCCTAGTAACTAACTTTAGTTGTCATCACAAATATTTAACGAAAATTTTAAATAAACATTGGCAATTGATCAAATCAGATCCGATTTTAGGGAACAGTATTTCAGAGTACCCTAGTATTGTTTTTAGAAAAGCAACTAACATTAAGAGTATCCTCGCACCTAGTGATTTTAAGCAAAAAACAAAAAGAATGAGAGATAAGGATTTAACTGGAAAAAAATTACAGGGCTATTACCCCTGTTATAGTTGTAAAGCCTGCCAACACAGTACCAAATGTAAAGAGTACATATCCACAAACACGGGTAAAAAATATAATATCCAAGAAACAATTAGGTGTAGCGATAAGGGGATCATATATTTGATCCAATGCACTTGTGGGAAACAGTATTTGGGAGAGACCTCTAGAGTTCTGAGAACAAGAATTAGAGAACATCTAAATCTAATCAAAAAAGGGGATCAAGATACTAGGTTGTATGAACATTTTAGGACAGCACACCATAATAATGTAAATGACCTCAAATATTGGGGCATATGTCGAATTAATAAACCATGGAGAGGAGGAAATTTTGACAAATTGCTCCTTAGAAAAGAAGCAGAATTGATCTTTGAGCTCCAAACTCTGTATCCTCAAGGACTTAACTCTGAATTAGATTTGCACCCATTCATTTTAGAGTAAGATTAACGTGAACCCCTTCCAGCACATTTATCTCTGTTTGATGAATAGACATTAGAAATAAAAACAATTTTTATCCACATAAACACTGATTTTTAATATAAAGTTTTTTGTTGGGAGTAATTTTATTTTTATAATAAAGAAATAAGCTTTTAATGATTGATATTTTATAATAAGATCACAATAATTAACTAAAATAGATTAACATTACCATACCATAATAGGATAGATCTTGCATTGTATACAGATATGGTAAATTTACAAATAACCTCTTATATGTATTTTAGCAAATAGTTTATTCTAACATGGAGCAATGATAGACTCTATGATATATATCAACACAAATAGACAATATCGGTTTAACAACTTTGTTGTATAATTTTTGTCCTTGGAGTTTTTATATAAAAAACATGAACATGAGTCCTTCCATTTATTTGCAATTAGACTGTTTTAATAAACCTCTATTTAAGTGATATCATCTTTATTTTTAATGTACTTTTTTTTAAATTTATTTTTTAATATACTTTTTATGCATCTTTGTTTTGTTCACGCATAAAGCATCGTTCATTATTTCAAACCGTAATTGTACAGTTTTCTTTTATGTATGATAATTTAAACTTTGTGCCAATATTACAGAATAGAGAGATATAATTGCTTTACAGAGGCTATTTGACAACCACAATATTCCACCTTAATGGTAATCCACCTTAAAAAACACACGTCATGAGAATCAATAGACCAATCACAGACGAATGATACGCATATAAAGAAGCCAAAAACATGTCTGAACCATCTTGATAAAGCCATGGTAGATGGCGAAACGCGTTGAAGGAATCAGACATCCAACTACTAAGTGTTAATATAGCACAGTTTCCAAGGATTACAAGAGATTGTACAGAACTATTTCACCTCTCTCCAACGTACTCTGCGCAGAGTTTTTTCATTCAGAGCCGGATCTACTTCCGAGATGATCAGTGACACCGCCAGCTGTTAGGAGCCGCTCCAGACACCTGTGCCTGACCCCGACGGAGTATCCAGTGCAAATTTGAAGCAGGTAGGCACTGTAGAGGTGTTGCGGCCCTACAGTTAGGTTGTATTTGTCACTCTATTTTCAAATAGACAACAATCTGGGAGACACGCCAGCATAGTACCAAGGTGTCGAACTTACCACTTTTTAACAAATAACGGATCTGTCTGTTGATTGGTAACCGTTAAAAGGAACTGAACTCTTTCTTTGTTTTTAGGATTACAATTTTGAATGTAAGAACATTCAGGTGGATATCAGTCCTTATAACTGTGAACATAGCCTGGTAACATCCAACGTCATAAGATTGATTTCACAGTCTCAAACGGATAAAACCACTTGCTGCACAAAGTTATAATACATTTTTTCTGCACTAAGTTTTATTGTTTTAAGAATGTCAGATATCTGCTTATAGATTTTAATAGATCTCTGTGTTTAACGTATATGTTTGTGACCGGTCATACATTTTAGTCCTATAAATTGTATTAATGTATTTTTGTGGTTTATCACATAACCTATTTTAAAAATCGCTTCTTAATAGAATACATTTTACTTACTATTTGAAATCATCTAATCTCTGTGTATTGTGTCTACCAAAATATAGTATATCACCACCTACAAAGAGGTAAATATAATTAACCAGATTTAGAGTATTTTTTCCTAATAACACATAAGTGTTTTTTAATCTCAAACGAAGTAATCCCCACAGCTGATAGCGCACATATGCATTTTTCTTTTTTAGACAAGCATTACCAACTTGTTGCTTTTCCTTCTGGCCTAGCGACAGCTCTAAGAATCTTTTCAAGGTTCTCAGTGTTTCCTTATTTGGACGATCTCGTGGTACTTGCTCAGTCTTTTCGTTCTGCAGAATCTCATCCGATTCAACTTCTGTTGTTTCTTCAAAGACATGGTTGGAGGATCTTTTTATCGAAAGCTTTTTGATTCCTCAGACAATGGTCACCTTTTTTAGGTTTCCAGATAGATTGTGTCAATATCTTTGTCTCTAACAGACAAGAGACAATTATATTGGGTTCAGCTTGTCGGAACCTTCAGTCTCTATTATTTCCTTCAGTAGCTATATGCATGGAAGTTTTAGGTCTCATGACTGCAGCATTGGATTTGAATCCCTTTGCTCATTTTCATATGAAACCTTTCCAGTTTTTAATGCTGAATTATTGGTGCAGGGATTATTCTAGGATATCACATTTAATATCCTTGAATCCCAATATTCAACTATCTCTGACTTGGTGGTTAGATCACCATCGTATAGTTCTACGGGTCTCTTCGGTTCATCCAACCTGGACCATGATCACAACAGATGCAAGTCTTTTAGGTTGGGAAGCTGTCTGGGGATCTCTGACAGCACAAGGGGTTTGGAAATCTCAAGAGGTGAGATTACCATTCAATATTTTGGAACTCCGTGCGATTCTCAGAGGTCTTCAGTTTTGGCTTCTTTTTGAAGAGAGAGACGTTTGTTGGTTTTCAGACAGAGAATGTCACAACTGTGGCGTATGTCAATCATCAGGGTGGGACTCTCAGTCCTCAGGCTATGAAAGAAGTATCTCGGATACTTGCTTGGGCAAAATCCAGCTCCTGTCTAATTTCTGCAGTCCATATCCCAGGTATAGACAATTGGGAAGCAGATTATCTCTGTCATCAAGCTTTACATCCGGGAGAATGGTCTCTTCACCCAGATGTGTTTTTTTCAAATTTTTCAGATGTGGGGGCTTCCAGAAATAGATCTGATGGCATCTCATCTAAACAAGAAACTTCCCAGGTACCTATCCAGGTCCAGGGATCCTCAGGCGGAAGCAGTGTATGCATTGACACTTCCTTGGAGTTATCAACCTGCCTATATTTTTCCGCCTCTAGTTCTTCTTTTAAGAGTGATTTTCAAAATCATCATGGAGCAATCGTTTGTGCTGCTGGTGGCTCCAGCATGGCCGCTCAGGTTTTGGTATGTGGATCTTGTTCGGATTTCCAGTTGCCAACCTTGGCCACTTCCATTAAGGCCAGACCTTATATCTCAAGGTTCGTTTTTCCGTCAGGATCTCAAATTATTAAATTTGATGGTATGGAAATTGAACGCTTAGTCATAGAGGTTTCTCTGACTCAGTGATTATTACTATGTTGCAGGCTTGTAAATCTGTATCTAGAAAGATTTTTTATCGAGTTTGGAAGTCTTACATTTCATGGTGCTCTTCTCATAAATTCTCTTGGCATTCTTTTAGAATTCCTAGAATTTTACTGTTTCTTCAGGTTGGTTTAGATAAGGGTTTGTCTGCAAGTTCTTTGAAAGGTCAAATCTCTGCTCTTTCTGTTCTGTTCTACAGAAAAAATGCTAAACTTCCTGATATTCATTGTTTTGTACAGGCTTTGGTTCGTATCAAGCCTGTCATTAATCAATTTCTCCTCCTTGGAGTCTTTTATTTTGGTTTTGAAGGCTTTACAGGCTCCTCCGTTTGAACCTATGCATTCTCTGGTGATTAAATTACTTTCTTGGAAAGTGTTGTTCCTTTTGGTCATCTCTTCTGCTAGAAGAGTTTCTGATTTATCTGCTCTTTCTTGTGAGTCTCCTTTTCTGATTTTTCATCAGGATAAGGCGGTTTTGGCGGACTTCGTTTAAATATTTACCTAAAGTTGTGAACTCCAACAACATTAGTAGAGAAATTGTTGTCCCTTCATTGTGTCCTAATCCTAAGAATTCTTTGGAAAGATCTTTACATTCTTTGGATGTGGTTAGAGCTTTTAAATATTATGTTGAAGCTACTAAAGATTTCAGAAAGACTTCTAGTCTATTTGTTATCTTTTCTGGTTATAGGAAAGGTCAGAAGGCTTCTGCCATTTCTTTGGCGTCTTGGTTAAAGCTTTTGATTCATCATGCTTATTTGGAGTCGGGTAAATCCCCGCCTCAGAGGATTATGGCTCATTCTACTAGGTCAGTTTCTACTTCCTGGGCTTTTAAGAATGAAGCTTCTGTTGATCAGATTTGCAAAGCAGCAACTTGGTCTTCTTTGCATACTTTTACTAAATTCTACCATTTTTATGTTTTCTCTTCTTCAGAAGCAGTTTTTTGTTAGAAAAGTTCTTCAGGCAGCTGTTTCAGTTTGATTCTTCTGCTTATAATTTCAGTTTTTTTCATTATAAAGATTAAAACTTTTTGATTTGGGTTGTGGATTCTTTTTTCAGCGGAATTGGCTGTCTTTATTTTTATCCCTCCCTCTCTAGTGACTCTTGCGTGGACCGATCTAAACAAACTCTGAAAGACATAGGAAAGAAAAAAATGTATGGCTTGAGCTGGACTCCGGGAGCTTGGAGAGAAAGGGGAGGGGTAGAAGGGTGACACAGCTTAGTGTTGAAGATAACAGAATATATTTATGAGACAGCAGTCGCTGAGCTGAGCTGTAACAGCGTGTTGGCGGATCCCTGAGGCCGGTTCAAAAGATATGCTTTAGCAGTGAAGGTAATAGCTGCAAACTTTATGGCAGCAGTAGTTTTTTAGTTATGCTGTGAGCGCAATGTCTATATGTGTGCACGCTCACAGCAATAAGCAGACTTCCGGTTTTGGCAACATCACTTTCACCCATATCTGCACAGAGCGGTCAGAAAGTCACATAAATTTAAAAAAAAATAAAAAAAATAGAACACCTATAATAAAAAAAAAAGGGATTTGCATTTTAAAAACTGAAAAAAACATTATGAATAAAAAAACACAAAACCCTAATGACAAGTGTTTAAGGTCCCTTTAATTCCGATTGGCTGATTGAATCCTATCAGCCAATCGGAATTCGAGGGACGCCATCTTGGATGACGTCATTTAAAGGAACCTTCATTCGGACTTAGGACGTCGGAAGAAGAAGATGGATCCGCGCTGGAGGTCTTCAAGATGGAGCCGCTCGTCATCGGATGAAGATAGAAGATGCCGCTTGGATCAAGATGGTTGCCGGTCCGGATCTCCTCTTCTTCCCGGATAGGATGAAGACTTTGGAGCCTCTTCTGGATCTCTTCAGCCGCCGCTTGATAGAAGACTTCAGCCGGATGATGGATCGCCAGCCCCCGCTTGGGCTTGGATGAAGACTTCGGAGCCTGGAACGATCGGTGATACCTGGCATGGTGAAGACAAGGTAGGAAGATCTTCAGGGGCTTAGTGTTAGGTTTATTTAAGGGGGGTTTGGGTTAGATTAGGGGTATGTGGGTGGTGGGTTGTAATGTGGGGGGGGTATTGTATGTTTTTTTTTACAGGCAAAAGATCTGAATTCTTTGGGGCATGCCCCGCAAAAAGCCCTTTTAAGGGCTGGTAAGGTAAAAGAGCTTTTCTATTTTAATTTTAGAATAGGTTAGGGCATTTTTTTTATTTTGGGGGCTTTGTTATTTTATTAGGGGGCTTAGAGTAGGTGTAATTAGCTTAAAATTGTTGTAATATTTTTATAATGTTTGTAATTAATTTTTTTATTTTTTGTAACTTAGCTTTTTTATTTTTTGTACTTTAGTTAGTTTATTTATTTGTATTTATTTGTAGGTATTTTATTTAATTAATTTATTGATAGTGTAGTGTTAGATTTAATTGTAGGTATTTTATTTAATTAATTTATTGCTAGTGTAGTGTTAGGTTTAATTGTAACTTAGGTTAGGATTTATTTTACAGGTAATTTTGTAATTATTTTAACTAGGTAGCTATTAAATAGTTCTTAACTTTTTAATAGCTATTGTACCTGGTTAAAATAAATAAAAAATTGCCTGTAAAATAAATATTAATCCTAAAATAGCTACAATATAATTATAATTTATATTGTAGCTATATTAGGGTTTATTTTACAGTTAAGTATTTAGCTTTAAATAGGAATAATTTATTTAATAAGAGTTAATTTATTTCGTTAGATTTAAATTATATTTAACTTAGGGGGGTGTTAGGGTTAAGGTTAGACTTAGCTTTAGGGGTTAATAAATTTATTAGAGTAGCGGTGAGGTCCGGTCGGCAGATTAGGGGTTAATACTTGAAGTTAGGTGTCGGCGATGTTAGGGAGGGCAGTTTAGGGGTTAATACTATTTATTATAGGGTTATTGAGGCGGATTAGGGGTTAATACATTTATTATAGTGGCGGTGAGGTCCGGTCGGCAGATTAGGGGTTAATAATTGTAGGTAGGTGGAGGCGACGTTGGGGGCGGCAGATTAGGGGGTAATAAATATAATATAGGGGTCGGCGGTGTTAGGGGCAGCAGATTAGGGGTTCATAGGGATAACGTAGGTGGCGGCGGTGTGCGGTCGGCAGATTAGGGGTTAAACATTTTTAATAGAGTGGCGGCGATGTGGGGGGGCCTCGGTTTAGGGGTACATAGGTAGTTTATGGGTGTTAGTGTACTTTAGAGCACAGTAGTTAAGAGCTTTATGAACCGGCGTTAGCCCAGAAAGCTCTTAACTCCTGACTTTTTTCTGCGGCTGGAGTTTTGTCGTTAGATTTCTAACGCTCACTTCAGCCACGACTCTAAATACCGGCGTTAGAAAGATCCCATTGAAAAGATAGGATACGCAAATGGCGTAGGGGGATCTGCGGTATGGAAAAGTCGCGGCTGGAAAGTGAGCGTTAGACCCTTTCCTGACTGACTCTAAATACCAGCGGTAGCCCAAAACCAGCGTTAGGAGCCTCTAACGCTGGTTTTGACGGCTAACGCCAAACTCTAAATCTAGCCGAATGTTTGGCTGCTCCAGTGGTGGTCTTTTCATTATCTATATCATTTAGATGTTCTCTAATTCTGACTCTAGCCTCCCTAGAGGTGCAACCTACATACTGTATATTACATTTGTTACACTGTATCATGTAGATAACAAATTCCGTCCTACAATTGGTACATTGTTTACTTTCATACACCTTTTGTGTGTATGCAGACTGAAAGATCTTACTCACCAAAGTGTGACTACATGCTATGCAACTTCTTGTGCCACATTTGAAGTGTCCCTTACAACTTAACCAACTACTCACCTTCTTAGGATTTCTTAGAGCAGTAGGGGAAATCATGTTCCCTATGGTCAAATTCCTTCTGGATGTAAATCTACACCCCTTATCTACAATGTTTTTCAAAATATCATCCCCCCTCAGAATCGGGATATTCTTTTTAATTATATTGCAAATGCTCTTATACTGACTTGTATAAGTTGTCACAAAAGTAATTTCACTCTTATATTTATTACATTGTTCAATTTTCTTTGACTGTAATAAGGTAGACCTAGGTATTAACCTCACATCATTAAGTGCTTTATTAACGGGACCTTCTGGATACCCCCTATCTCTCAATTTGTTCAATAATACCATACTTAATTTGTTCAATAATACCTTACTTTCTGCTTGATAATTTGTTAACAATGGAGTGGGTGAAGCGCTGAATCTATCCTCCACAGCCTCACTGAAAAACACTACCCCCTTCCTGGATAGTATATAATACAAATAGATCAATCAAAAATAGATACAGTGGGCGCATACAGCGGAAGGATATGTAGATATGTATGTTTAAATCACTTTATAGGGAATATTGTGACCACATTAAATACTTTTTAGGTCTATACTATATGACCCAGTCAAAAGAATATAATAAATTTAGAAAAACCGTTTCTATTATTCCCAATATTTATTTAGACAATTCAACCTTATACACGAAAGATAAAAAAATACAAGTGACAACAATCTGAAAATATCCACTCACTCCCAACTATAGTTATACATACAAACACTCACACTATCATAAAATAGTATTAGGCTCAAATTTATAGAATGGTATCCAGTTCACAATATAAAGAGGTGTGTATACAATATAATAACATCTAATTCCCAGATAACGAAATTGTGCTTGATTTAGAAATGTCCCTTATTCAATTCAGAGGTGGAAATCCCCCTTATATGTTTCTGTATCCTTAAGGGTTAATGTTGGGTCTATTGCTTGTAACAACCCATTACACCAGGGCTAGGTGTTTCTCAGAAAAGTTCCAAGTTCAAAATACTCCCAGCCGTCGGTATTTATCACCGGCGCTGTTTAAAGTTCACACTGAATATGTTAAATCAAGGAGGTCACTGAAATCTCTTATTTTTATTGTAAATGCTGGATCGTTGTTGCCAGCACTTCCTGCTTACCAATGTGTTTAGGCATTAAAATATTGAGGTAACTATCGCTGAATTCACGCTTAGTCCTCTCTACTTCATTCATGTCTTTTGTTAACCTATTGTTACCTTGTCACTAGGCTACCTAAGAACAGGAACATATTGCTTCTCCTAAATACAATGTCGCTTACTAACTATCCCCAAGGCAGAACACTGTGCGATCTGCGTTCTTATCGCAGAAACTGAAGGATCTCTGCAGAAAGAACGGAAGTGTCAGTTAAAAAAAAAAAATTTTGCCTGCACTTTTAATTTCTGCCTGCGGGTGTCACTGTTCCGTTCTATATCAATGGAAATATTTGCTACGTTCCTCTCTTTTCATTTTCATCTCACTTCCTGATCTCCAGTGCGGTACAGGGAACAGCACATTGCAGAAAAGGTAAGTCAGGGCTTCTTAACAAATGTATTCTAGGAGTGTAGGAGCCAACCAAAATACTTAGACAGATTTTTCTTGTTTTTTCTTTAATAAGTGTATGTGTGTGTGTGTATATATGGGGTGTGTATGGTGTGTGTGTGTGTTTGTTGTGTGTGTATGGTGTGTGTGTGTGTGTATGGTGTGTGTGTATGTATGGTGTGTGTGTGTGTGTGTGTGTGTGTATATATATATATATATATATATATATATATGTGGTGTGTCTATGGTGTGTGTATATATGGTGTGTGTGTGTAGTGTGTGTGTATGTATGGTGTGTGTATGTATGGTGTGTGTGTATATGGTGTGTGTATGTATATGGGGTGTGTGTGTATGTGTGTGTATGGTGTGTGTGTGTATGGTGTGTGTGTATGGTGTGTGTGTATGTATGGTGTGTGTGTATGTGTATGGTGTGTGTGTGTGTATGGTGTGTGTGTATATGGTGTGTGTGTATATGGTGTGTGTGTGTATATGTTGTGGTTGTGTGTGTATGGCGTGTGTGTGTGTGTATGGTGTGTGTGTATATGGTGTGTGTGTATATGGTGTATGTATGTATATGGTGTGTGTATGTATATGGTGTGTGTGTGTGTGTATGTATGTATATGGTGTGTGTGTGTGTATGTATGTATATGGTGTGTGTGTGTGTATGGTGTGTGTGTATGGTGTGTGTGTATATGGTGTGTGTGTATATGTGTATATGGTTTGTGTGTGTATATGGTGTGTGTATGTGTGTATATGGTGTGTGTGTATATGGGGTGTGTGTGTATGTGTTTATATATGGTGTGTGTATGTATATGGTGTGTGTGTGTGTGTATATGGTGTGTGTGTATATATGGTGTGTGTGTATATGGTGTGTGTGTGTGTATGTATGTATATGGTGTGTGTGTGTGTGATTGTGTATGGTGTGTGTGTGTGTGCGCGTATATGGTGTGTGTGTGTGTGTTTTTGTATGTATGTATATGGTGTGTGTATATGGTGCGTGTGTGTGTGTATGTATGTATATATATATATATATATATATATATATATATATATATATATAAGCAAAGATAGGTGTATGGTGGCACCGGAAGACAGGAGATCATACAGACCCAGAAGGGAGCGGAGATTTACCAAGAAGTCTATAGCCACAGTAGACACGAGTTCTGGAGACAGTTCGGGAACTGAGACACAACTAGAGGACACAAGTGGTGCCAATAGGGGTGTTATTACGAGGTCTAGAGGAAATAGAGGTCAATGGGAGTCCTTTAATTCGAATGCAGCAGCACTACCCCCATTGGCTGCACATCCATCTGCACACCGTTTTTTAGGAAGAGGCGGAGGCCACACACGAGGCGGGGGGGGGCATTGCCCGCTGATATCATCAACAACGGAGAGCATAGATAGTATTGTATTCAATATCAGTTCACGTATACTATCTGAGACTGAAACCAATCTGCTAAATAAAGGTTTATCTTTTGTGCCCTCTTTGAAGATTAACGAATTTGATGTGTATATTGATGTTCAGCGATTCAGCAGAAATCTTAGATTAAAGGAATACTTCAACACCAATCTGGAACAAAGGGGTGACTTTAGAGCGAAAGGGTCATTTGATCCATCTTCAAATAATCCTACTATCAGTACATTTACTGGTTTCCTTTCTAAAAGCATTAAGGACAGACCACATATGATGATAAGGGATAACCTGACAAAAGATGAAAGAGTGGCCCTTAAATCCTTAAGTGAGGATCCTTCAATCGTGATTCGCCCTGCCGACAAGGGTGGGGCCATTGTTATCATGGATGTATCATATTATAAGTCTGAGATTCTGGGACAGTTGACAGATGTAAATACTTATCTACCTTTGGATAGAGATCCCACTTCAAGACTAAAGAGGAGAATTGATACAATCCTGATTGAATACAAAGATAAAGAACTGATCACACAACAGGATTATAACTTTCTACGTCGGGATCATCCGTTTATTCCTTTACTCTATACCTTACCCAAGGTTCACAAAAACGCAACACAACCACCGGGGAGACCTATTGTCTCGGCTAGAGGGTCTCTACTTCAGCCGTTAGCCCAGTTTGTGGACTTTTATTTGCAACCACTGGTTAAATCAATGCCATCCTATATACAGGACTCTCATGATTTTATCACTAAGATCACTAATCTGAAGAACATCACGGACCTTGATCTATTGGTCACCTTAGACGTGTCAAGCCTGTACACCGTAATCCCCCATCATGAAGGCATTATGGCAGTTACTCAGACTCTAAGAAAAGCAGTCTATATTGGCCCCTCGAAGAAGTACTTATTGGTCTGCTCACTCTGTGTCTAACTGAGAATTATTTTTTGTTTGATACTACATTCTACAAACAAATTTCCGGGACAGCGATGGGGTCAAATGTGGCCCCATCTCTCGCCAATCTATTCATGGCACAACATGAGTCAGTTTTGATGAAGGTTTTTGAAGACCATCGCATCAGGTATTACTGTCGTTACATCGACGATCTGTTCCTAATATGGAGTGAGGGCGAGAATAGCTTATTGGAATGGATCAACCACCTCAATTCACTGGCAAGCCCAATTAAATTCACACATACAGCCAGCAACAACAGTGTGGATTATTTAGACGTTAGAGTGTTTAAAGTAAAAGACAGACTGGGAACAACACTATTTCGTAAAGATACTGATCGCAATTCATTATTGCATGCAAAAAGTTGCCATCAACCAAGCCTTATCCGCAACATCCCTAAGGCCCAATACCAACGTGTAATTAGAAATAATACAGATGAAACAGCATGTGAAGAACAGTTGCAGGAGATGACACAACGTTTTGTCCAAAGGGGATACAAACCAAGAGAGTTATTAGATATGAAAACTCAAGCACTACAAACTGGAGAAACAGCAACTATTACTCCATTGGATAACACTAACCAACTTACTTTTGTGACCACATATTCCCCCGAACTAGTACCACTAACCAAGATGGTTAAAGAAGAATGGAAATTAATAGAAGCTGACCACACTTTACCATTTAAAGATTGGAAACCACCAAGAATAGGTTTTAGACGGGGCAAAAACCTTAGAGATTTTTTGGTGAAAGCCGATATCAACCCTGACGGTGGTTCACAAACATGGTTAAAAACAAAGAAAAAGGGATGTTATCGATGCATCAGTTGTGTGACCTGCAGTGGGATGCTCACAGGCCCCCACTTTCATCATCCAGAAAGCAATAAAATCTATGACATCAGATATTTCCTAACTTGCACTACTAAATTTGTTGTGTACTTATTGAATTGCCCGTGTGGCAAATTCTATGTTGGCAAGACGACGGATGATGCTAAAACCAGGATGGCCAATCATAGATCCAGCATCAGACTGGCAATACGAAATGGAAAGGCGGACCAACCGGTGGCGAGGCATTTTCTAGAGGCGGGACACTCAGTCGGTGATCTGAGATTTAGACTTATTGACCACGTGCCAGTTCCCAGAAGAGGAGGAGACAGAGGCAATATCTTACTACGCAAGGAATCAAGATGGATTTATGAATTGGGGACTGTACATCCCAGAGGCCTCAATACCCACACTGGATGGCAATGTTTTTTGTGACTTTTTTGATTTTTAATTTTTCATGTTTCCTATGAGAATCTATGTTTTTGTGAGAGTCCATGATAATCCATGTCTATAAAATGAACCCATATGAGAGTCCATGAGCCCACCACATGGAGGTCTAGGCCTTTACATTTCCCTTTTTTTGATTATTTTTTTTTGACCAATTTTTTTGATCAATTTTTGATCATGCTTTGATCACATACTTTTTTATTTTTTACCTTTATTTATTTTAATTTAAATTTTTTAATTTTTGCTTTTATTATTATTTTTTGAGCTTTTTCATTATTTGCAGTAAATCTATTCAGAAGTAAATAGTTTGACACCATACATGTATTTGTACATTTGATCAGTGCATTTCTGGGGTTATGAAATGATTAACATATAATTATCTTGTCCAAATATCTCTTTAAATATTTCCTGGGATAAGACTTCCTCGGATACTATTTTTCAATATGGTGCATTTGTTCTCTGTCAGCTCTCCATGTGCCAATATTTGCTTTTAACTAAATTTGTTTTTGTTGTGTATCACTCTTAGGAGTGCTCACACAATCCCTGTTGGATCCTTCTGCTGTTTAGTCATGTCCTGCACGATATGATTACCATTTTGTTGAGTAATTAGGCTTTAAGTTCTAAAATTGATATAAATTCTTTGGGATTCTGGTGAACATATCACATAGATTGTTTTTACTTCAAGATATTGATTATTTTTTTCTTTTCTTTATCAGGTATAGGGTAGGTTGTGTATGCTGACTATAGACAAGAGTTCTAACATCTGGTATTTCTGGAGGTTGGATCATATTGATCGCTTTTACTCTAAAATAGTTATCATTCTCCTCTTTAAAAGATATAGGTGACTTTCCTTCCTATTTATATATAGGTGACTACCTACTATGCACATTGTATGTATGATGTTTGGAAAATATGGTTTGTTTTGGCTCGGGCAGTGAACACTATTATGCCTGGGTTCAAGGCAGAGGCGTATTGTGGTAAATTCACGTTTTTATTTACACGCCCACTTTGGCATGGCACTCCGCTATTGGTTAATTCCGTTTTTTCTGTATTTACATTCACGTAACTTATCTTTGTGTGGCGATCCCACAACATACACAATACAAATGAAGATTTATATGAGGATGCTTGAGTAAAAGGTTTGTTTATTTAAGTAAGAGTATTTTGTACACGATCATTTAGGCTTTGGTAGTGAAGACTACTATACCAGAACACAAAGCAGAGATAAGCCGTGACGTATACACTCCTATACACACGCCCATTTAGATATGGCACTTCACCATTGGATAGTTCTGTTTCTCGTTGTTTATAACTTTTGTAGTTTACCTCCATACGGCGATCAGATACACATATGATACAAGTGTTCACACAATGGTGTGATGATTGTAGGTATGATTGTTTGGTCACTTAGGGTTTAGGAATGCACATACTTAAGTAATAACATCATGCTGAGTTAAGCCGCGGCACACATGCCCCTAAACATATGCGATGTTTTTTAGTGATGCGATCTGGGGGTCACAGGTTTGCTGTACGTAGTGGGCTATGCGCTTGTCTCGGGATTGATTATTGATGTTTGTTTTTGGTTCCCTGGTGGTTGTTGAGACTTTGCGCTGCTGATCGCGTCCTTAGTAACAAGGGGCGGATCAGACACAGAGGGAATGACGTATTGGAGCCTATTGTAATTCAATGTTTGATTGGTTATATACCTTTGACAATTTTATGAGTTATATCATTAACTTAGCTGATTGAGATTTTCATAGGATGTTTATTTCATTTAGGGGGCATGACTACCAGCAACAGGGTCTAAAGAGGGTTTGTTTTTAAGCATTGTTTTGTTCGTTTATTTTTTAACACTCACATGCACAATATGTATTACTCAATTTTATTGGTCACTTTATGGGTGTGTTCAATTATTCAGCCTGGATTGGCTGATCTTGTGGGGAGTGTGTTTGGGAGCCTATTTAAAGGCTGTTTTTGTTCAGTGTTAACTTGTCAGAGGAAGGGACTGTTGCTGTCCCGAAACGTCACAAACTGCATTAAAGTTTTTTGTCACTTGTTGATGAAGATTCAGTGAGTGCTTCTTTTTGCATTTATATATATATATATATATATATATATATATATATATATATATATATATATATAGTGTGTGTGTGTGTGTATGTATGTATATGGTGTGTGTGTATATGGTGTATACACAGGCTGTACATGAACCTGTCCTCATGCACACCGAGTAAGGGCAACAAACACAGCAATACCAGCTTCTTAAAGACACTGCAGAAAAATTTTCACTAAAAAAGATCTCATCGCAGAAAATGAAAAAAAGTTCTGCCTCTGGGCTAACTATATTATCCAAAAGAGTAAACTATTAACCACTACAGGAATTTACTTCCCCATTAAAAAGCATGGCAATTACTTTAACAGATTTATGATCATAAAAAGAACTTATTTTTTTATATTCACTTGTCAAAAATGACTTATAACTTGTTCTGGTATTCTTTAGTCACACTGCTATTTAATGAAGAAATCCGGTGGGTTGTGATAGTTATTTTCAAAAAATAAATAAATAATAATAATGTTGTTGTTGTGAATATTGAATGGATGTATCAAAACTATCATCTACTTTGGGCCATTCTAGGATATGTAGAAAAGTTTTGTGTAATAATTTACCAAAAATTGATAAGGTCAAATTCTGAGTTGAGACCTTCTGGAACCCTGGTTTTCAAACGGAATATCCAGAAGTCCTCTCTCTCACCCACTTTGCGGGTTCTATCCTCCCCTCTGTTCTGTGTGGGAACCCTCTCAATTATGGTCCATGTGAAGAACCTTGGGTCTTTTTGATGTAAGACCGAAAAGTGATTGATCAGGGGTGTTGTTAGTACTCCTGCTTTTATATCTGCCAAGTGTTCTTTTATTCTGACTCTTGCCTCCCTGGTCGTTAGACCAACATATTGGAGGGCACAATGTGTACATGATATTAGGTATACCACAAAATTTGACCGACAATTTAAACAAAGGCTCTTTTGGAAGGTTTCACCCGTGACCAGGGACCTGAATGTGTCCCCTACTGTCACACTTTCACAAGCCTTGCAAGGGAGAAAATTACATCTGAAGGTTCCATTTAGTCTCAGCCAGGCTGAACCATTCGCTTCCTCTCGTTTTAGTTTAGTAGGGGCTATTATGTTACCTATCGTTCGATTCCTTTTGTATGTGAACCGTATGCCTTTCCCTACTGTTGTTTTTAGAGCATCATCAGCTAAAAGGAGTTGGTAATTACTTCTAATTATCTCACATATCTGATTGTATTGTCGTGAGTAATCAGTTATGAACTGAATCTTATTATCCTCATTCGCCCTTTCCTGCCTACTTTTGTTTTTATTTTTATTTTTGTTCTTGTCGTTTTTCTTTTTATTACTGGATTTTTCCAGAAGTTTTGCCCTATCAATTTTATTAACCATATTTCTTTCCTTGCTTATGGTCGACTTTTGATAGCCTCTTTCTAGTAGCCTGGCCGCAAAGTCATCCGCTTGTTTCTCATATACATGATGACTAGAACAATTCCTTTTTAGGCGGATGAACTGCCCTCTTGCTACTCCTCTAAAGACTCTCCTTGGGTAACAGCTTGCCGCATGTAGGAGTGAATTCCCTGAAATGGGTTTGCGATACGTTTCTGTTTTGATTGATTCTCCTACGTGGCCCTTTAATGTGATATCAAGAAAATTTACAGTATGTTTTTGTACTTCTGAAGTGAAGCTGATCCCTACTGTGTTCTTGTTAAGACCCTCTATAAACTTCTCCAGATCTTCCATTGATCCCCTCCAAATGAATAGGAGATCGTCAATGAAGCGCCTGTACCACACTATTTCCTGTCCGAAGGGGTTCCGCTCACCAAAGACGTGGGAGAGCTCCCACCAACCCATGAAAAGGTTGGCGTAGGAGGGGGCAAACTTTGCACCCATTGCCGTCCCACGCCTCTGGAGAAAGAATTCCCCCTCAAACAGGAAATAGTTGTGGGTCAGGAGGAACCTTGTTACCCTCAGGATGTATTCAATGAACTCCAGATTCCCTGGGTATCTCCTGGAAAGGAAAAAATCAAGAGCCTCTAATCCCTTTTCATGAGGTATGGTCGAATAGAGAGATCTAACATCTACTGTGAGCCATCTGTAATCTTCTTTCCAGGTGATTTCAGATAGTAGTTTTAGAACATGTTTTTTATCAGCCAGAAAGCTCCAAAGGGTGCTCACTATCGGCTGCAGAATGTCATCCAGCCATTCTGAAAGGTTCTCAGTGAGGGACCCTATTCCGCTGACAATTGGTCTCCCTTGGACATTTATGCACTTTCGGTAAGTGATTGAAAACCGGTGTTACCGGGTTTTGCACAAGCAGATACATTTTTGTTTCTTGGTCTATAAAACCCAGCTCTACTCCATCGTCCACAAGGGAGACCAATTGTCGCTGAAATGACAGAGTTGGGTCCTGTTGTAACGTCTCATAATCACATTCATTTCTCAGCTGTCTAAAAGCTTCCTGGACAAAATTTCCTCTGTCTTGAACCACAATGGCTCCGCCCTTGTCCGCAGATCTTACTACTATGTTCTTATTATTCCTCAAACTATCCAGGGCTTTCTTTTGTTTGCGTGTGATGTTTGATTCCTGTCCCCTTTGTGTAGTGTAGTGAAGTTTACCTAAATCATTTTCTACACGTTTCTGGAACTTCTCCAAAAGGGGACCCCTACTCTGTATGGGGTAAAATGAGGATTTGTTCTTTAATATGGGAGTTTCTAAACAACCTTGTTCTTCATGTTCTATCTCCCCTTGGAGAGATTCCAGAACCCTTACATCACAGAGTTCTTGGAAATCCATAGTTAAATTGGAATTCCCATTTTTATGTACATTGTTAATGGAACATGGATTCTCATTAGTTTCAAGGCACTCCCATTCTTCTGTCCCGAAGTGCTTTCTTAAAGTCAGATTACGAATCATGTTATTAACGTCCAAAAGAGTCCTGAATAGATTGAAGTCTGTAGTTGGTACAAAGAACTTCCAATTCAAATTTATTTAATGCATAGCATGAGAGATTAATAACATTCAGTCCCTGTAGTTGCCCCTCCTCCGTCCTCTCCTTTGGGGGTATCTTCTCTGTTCTTTCGGTTGATGATAATACTCTGGATTGTCTCTTCCCCCCCCCCCCCCCCTTCTGATTCTCTTGGGGGTACTTGAAAAACCTGCTCGATTTGGGATCTTTCCGTTTCTCCTGCGAGCCTTTGGTTCTCACTTGGTTGTATATCAGTGGAACACACAGTCCTCCAAGAGGAATAGACAACCAAGGAAATTCAAGAAGGGACATGTATCTGGAGTGAGAAACCAGACTATAGAACAAGGGAAAAAGCAAGTGACATTTTCAGACACTGACTCTGAGGATAATGGTATTTGTAATTTTTTGGACCATACTACCAGTGGGGGCTCCTCCTCAGAAGAAGGCCCGACTAATACTTTTAATGAGCGTCCCACGACAGTTCCATTCAACACTAATGAAGGTCACACTCACCCATCCACCACCACTACCAACACCACCCAGGCAGGGACTATAGGCATCCTCAAGACAGGGGGTAGGGGTAAGAATACAGCTAATAGATATATGATAGCTTCAGGCATACTGCCGCCCCCTACAAATTTTCCTTCAGTAGAGACACAGGTTTTTCAGCAGGAAGAGGCCAGGGAGGAGGAGGAAGAGGCAGAGGAAAACCACTAGCCAAGAGGGAACAGTATACTCTCAGGAGGGGCAAACAAAACAAATACAAAATATGAGGGTCATTAATCTTTCAGGAGTAACACTGAGTACAGAAGAGATCAAGGTATTAGAGTTATGTCTCAATTTTGTACCTTTAATTGATTTTGATGTTTTTGATACACTCGTGGATGTGAACAGATTTGTACGGGCACTCACTGTAAATAAATTTTATTATTGTGAGGATACTTCAGAGTCTATCAAAACATCAGAATCAGAAGGAAGGAATGTGGAACATGATTACTTTAGGTTTACAGACGCAACTGACTTTCTTACACTAAGCCACCTAGAAAAGGAAAGTAGCGTATTAACTAATCCTAAAACCACACATGTAGGGTTCAAGAATAAATCAACATTTTATCCCACCCATTTTAGGGGGGCGAGGTATTGGAGAGTTTCCATAAAAGGGTTGAAGAAGATTTGGTAAAGCTCAAACTAGAGAGCAACAAACATAAGTACAATCTCTCACATATTGAAAGACAAGGCCTTAAGAATCTAAAACAAAGGAAAGGCATAATTATTAAAAATGTGGATAAGGCAGGTACTATTGTTGTTATGGATGAGTTATCTTATGTGCAGGAAGCAAACAGACAGCTTAATGACAGAGAAGTCTACCAGTGTCTACCCTATGATCCAACTATGCAGTTTCAGAAAAGGCTCAAAGATCTGTTGGATGATGGATTAAAGGCAGGGGTGATGGACTTGTCTACCTTCGAGTATCTTTATGTTAAAGAACCAGTGGTACCGATATTCCATCATTTGCCGAAGGTTCACAAGTCCATCACCAATGTCAAGGGGAGACCAATCGTTTCGGAGATTGGCTCCCTTTTTTAAAATCTATCAAATTGGATAGAGTCACTTCCGCAGCCGCTTGTTTGGAAACTCCCATCCTTCCTAAGGGATACAAAGCATTTGCTCAATATTATGGAAGAATTTACTTGGTCACCTGAGTTCGGATGGCTCACAGTAGATGTGGTTGGCCTTTATTCGGCCATTCCAAATGACAAGGGGCTGGTAGCCCTGAGATACATGATGGACCTTATGAGTGACTATGATTTAGGACTCAAGGACTTCATTTTGAGAACAGTAGAGTTTTTGTTATGTCACAACTACTTTGAATTTGGTGGTAATTATTATCTGCAAAGACGTGGGACAGCAATGGGGGCAAAATTTGCCCCAGCCTACGCCAACCTTTTTATGGGTTGGTGGGAGCTGTCCCACGTTTTTGCAGAGACCAATCCGTTTGGGGGCCTAGTGACATGTTATAAATGGTACATAGACGATCTGCTGTTTGTATGGAATGGCACTAAGAGCAATTTGTAGCCTATCTGAATAGTAACGATGTTGGTCTGGAATTTACATACACTTTTGATCGAAAGTAGACTATTTGGATGTTACATTAACAGGTGACATTACTGATAAGAAGGTTAAATCCACACTATATACCAAACCGATTTCAGCTAATGCCTTGATACATGCCAAGAGCTGTCATCCACGCCATATGCATATGGCATGGCTAAGGGACAGCTCATTAGGGCAAAACGTAATTGCTCTGTCGAAACAGCTTATCAAGCAGAAAGTAAGGTATTATTGAACAAATTGAGAGATAGGGGGTATCAAGAAGGTCCCATTAATAAAGCACTTAATGATGTGAGGTTAATACCTAGGTCTACCTTATTAGAGTCAAAGAAAATTGAACAATGCAATAAAGATAAGAGCAAAATTACTTTTATGACAACTTATACAAGTCAGTATAAGAGCATTTGCAATATAATTAAAAAGAATCTCCCGATTCTGAGGGGGGATGATATTTTGAAAAATATTGTAGATAATGGGGATTGAAGTGGGGATGGAGTTCCATTGCACTCTATAGCGATAGATGGGAGGAGAGCACACAGACACAGGTATCCAATGAGAATGTGAGGGAGCGTATAAAGCTCCACAGGTAACACTAGTAGAATGAGTCTATGAATAAGGCAGTCAGCCGAAACGCGTCAGACTAATCTGTTAAGTCTGTGAGATTGTATTTGTTTTTACATTTTTTACTGTACGTCAGTCACATCGCTATATTTTTTAAATGATGGAATAAAAGGAAGTTTTATTTTACCAAGCGGTAATTGATTACATTTACTTGCAACCAGCCTAGGAGAGGGCTGGGGTTTACTGCAACAGGGCAGTTAGCCCGCCCGTTGGAGCTCCGGGGACGGCAGTGCAGACATAGCTGCCAGGATCAGTAATTCAGTTACAGGACAGACGGAACAGCACCAAGCTCACACAGACTTCCCTCATTGGCCGCGAACAACCACGTGTCTTAGACGTGACGTCAGACGCCATTGGAGGATCATCGAGCCACGGATTAGGTGGAGAGGATACGATCGAGTATGGATGGAGAGTTACCTGCGGCGGGGGTAAGTCTGTAACTGTGAATTTGACCGGAGTTGGCAGAGGTGAGAACGTCTTATATTTCCCCTGACACTGTTAGCAGCTAGGACACTTTGAACCATGACGTTACCACATTGACTTTATTAGCCTTTCTAAAATATCCAGTTACTCCTTTCTGAATAGCAAAATTGTGTGTGTGTGTGTGTGTGTGTGTGTGTGTGTGTATATGTATGTGTGTGTGTGTGTGTGTATGTGTATATATATATATATATATATATATATATACTCAGGGGTTAGGTTCCAGAAGAATTGTTGTAAATCGAAACTGTAAGTGAAAGGGAAGTGAGGGAGTTGGGTTCCAGGCCCCTCTCTAAATTGACATAAGTAACACCTAATACATTATTTTTAAAGCTTTGAAATGAAGACTTTAAATGCTAAACAGCATTATAAACCTATTTAAATAATCACACAACAGACTATATCATCAAACTAAAAAAAAAAAAAAAATGTACTTGCATTTTTCTGCAAACAGTTCTCTGCATTGTTAGCATGTTAGATAATATTGGGTCTGCACCTTTTCTATGCATTTCAATCTGGAGTGATTAATAGGCAGTTAGGCACCCTCACCTCAAGCAGCTGGGCAGGAAGATAATAGGGAAGTGGCTGCTAGATCTTATTGCTCGATAGCTAAGGTCTGTTCTGTGTACACAGATTAATTTAAGTCTGCTAAGCTTGCATAACATTGCTGCAACACAAGCAGACAGCTCCTCCTACTGGCTATTTTAATTAGTGCACTGCTTTTCAATAGCAGTCACATGACTGAAAAAAAGGTTGTTATTCTGAAACGGCACAAATTGAACCGGCGTAAACCGAGGGCCACTTGTATATATAATGTGTACATACACACACCCACAAACATTCTGTATGGATTTATGACTTTTAAGTCCAAGAGCATTGCTAATCTGGGCTAAAAAATATGATTTTTGTGTCATGTGCTTGCATATAAGTGTGTAAGTGGGTGTATGCATGGTGTGCTTGCATATAAGTGTATATTTGTGATGTGCGTGCATTATGGTATAAGTGGGTGTATGTGTGATGTGTGTGCATAATGGTGTGTGTATGTTGGGTCTGCAAGTGTATTTCTGTAGTGCTGGATGTCACACATTGGGGTGAATTTACC
Source organism: Bombina bombina (assembly GCF_027579735.1). Lineage (NCBI taxonomy): Eukaryota > Metazoa > Chordata > Amphibia > Anura > Bombinatoridae > Bombina > Bombina bombina. The sequence continues at coordinate 69,949,983 of NC_069503.1, forward strand.
ATCCCTAAAGGCAGACAGGTTTACTAGCAGGGAAAAATTTAACATGGCACAAGAGGATTCTTGTGCAATGCCATCCCCTGCTCTGTTGGGCTAGAGCACAGCATGTCAATCACCCCAAACAAGCTGTTTTAAATAAGAAACCGGGGGGGGGGGGCTGCTTTCCCTTAAAATGCCTGGACCTATTTTTGGTCCCAGTCCAGCCCTGAGATTGACATTAAGTTATTGTCTTGGAAGGTTCTTTTTCTTTTTGCTATTGCTTCTGCACGCAGGGTCTCTGACATTGCTGGACTGCTATGTGATCCTCCTTATCTGGTGTTCCATGCCGATAAGGCTGTTCTACAAACTAAGGTTGGTTTTCTTCCCAAGGTTCTGTCAAATCGCAACATTAATCAGGAAATCGGGATGTCTTCCTTATGTCCTAATCATTCTTCGTTGAAGGAATGTTTACTGCGTAATCTGGATGTGGTCCGTGCCTTGAAATTCTATCTTCGGGCTACGAAGGATTTCAAACAAACTCATTCTCTGTTTGTTATCTATGCTGGGAAGCATACAGGTCAGAGGGCCTCTGCGGCTTCCTTATCTTTTTGGTTGAGGAATATCATCCTCTTAGCATATGAGACAGTGGGACACAAGCCTCCTCAGAGGATTATGGCTCATTCTACGTGAGAGGTGGCTTCCTCTTGGGCCTTCAAAAATGAGGCCTCTATGGATCAGATATGTAAGGCGGCTACCTTACATACTTTTTTCTAAATTCTACAAGTTTGATGTTTTTGCTTCTGCTGAAGCAGCCTTCAGAGAAAGCGTTTTGTAGGCTGTGGTGCCCTCAGTTTAGGGGCCACCTCCCTTTTTACCCTTCCGTTAGCATTCAGTGTCCTCTGGAGCTTAGGTATAATTTCCCAAGTAAGGAATGCTGCTGTGGACTCCCCTGTATCAAGAAGGAAAACATAAATTATGCTTACCAGATAATTTCTTTCCTTCTGTACAGGGAAAGTCCACAGCTCCCGCCCGTGTTCTCCGATGGGCGGCCCTAAATTTTAATTTCTCCTTCTGGCACCTTTTTCACCCTGATATTTCTCCTACTGTTCCTTGGTCCCTCGGCAGAATGACTGGGGGATGAGGGGAGTGGGGGAGGTATTTAAGCCTTTGGCTGGGATGTCTTTGTCTCCTCCTGGTGGTCAGGTTCAGTATTTCCCACAAGTAAGGAATGCAGCTGTGGACTCTCCCTGTACAGAAGGAAAGGAAATTATTTGGTTAGCATTTTGTTATTTTCTTCATTCACTAGATATCCTTTATTGAAGCAACTGCAATGCACTACTGGGAGCTAGCTGAGCACATAAGGTGAGCCAATGACAAGAGACTTGTATGTGCCACTAATCAGCAGCTAGCACACCATAGTGCATTATATGCTTTGTCACAAAGGTCCCCAAGGGAATAAAGCAGATTTGATAATAGAAGGAAATTGGAAAGATGTTTAAATTTGAATTATAAAAGTGTAATTGTGACTTTGCTGTCACTTTAATGTGTTTCTAATGACTTGTTTTACCGGTGTATAAAATAGTATAAAGTGTATGGGAAATTTCACCTTTACCTCTATTTTTATATAAAATAACTGTTTGCTGTTTGTAATTTATTTTCATTATTAAATTGTACTCAGCCTTTTAAATGACCTGAGGCTCCGGCTCCTACTTAGCATATGCAGGAAATCACATTATATAAAAATATGAGTCTGTTATTGGCTGATAGCTGTCACATGGTACAGGTGCAGAACTACATTTATCAGAAAACAATCTATTGCTCTTTTTAAATTTCATAGTAAGTTTATTGCATTGTATTTTTATTATGCATCTGTGGTTTTGTAATTCTATATTTTATGATCCTTTTAAATGGACTGAATTTGCCAAAAGAACATCTCATTATATTCTCACTCTATGTAAACACAAATTCTTTATTTTCTTAACTCTATACAAGGAAACAATTGAAATTAACATTTTAGTGCCTATCTCTCCCACATCCCATTGCAATGTGATTTACGACAACTCAGTATTGACCAAGAGAAGTTAAAGGACTGGGTGTTAAGCACATGACAAAATGTCTGACAGTGAGAATTAGTAGGAAGTACACTACCAATACTGCAGTATCCAATTTAAGTTATATTTAAACAACTGATATTTAACATTTCTTTCAGGAGAAAATATTTTTTCATATAAATGATAAAAACAAAGATTATAATATATTTGTAAAGTTGTGATATGGCCCCACTTAAATAGATTTTCTTCCATTATGTTGTGTAGCTCTGATTCATATCTAAGGGGCAATTATAACACTCACAGAGATAACTGTACTAAATGCTTGTGGTGAATCAGCATCACATATGTAATAACTTAAACAGCTGATCTTTATCATATGAATTGTAGTGTACCTTATCAGAATTATTATTTCATTATCTGTCTAAACCATTTAATATACTTTTTACAGACACGGCCAGAGCACTGAGAGATATCAGGTATTGATGTAACTGGAGTGAATAAGGGAACCTTCTTCCTGAGCACAGACATTGGAGCCTGTTATCAGCATGAACTCATATGTGTTAGGTGAGTAAAATAGATATTATGCTGACTTTAATTACTAGGAAATAAGAATAGATCACTCATTAAACAAATATAAACTATTATATTTATATCTGAATCTTTAAGAGTGTTTGTGTCAGTGACAGTTATAAAGAAGGAGCAACCACCATTGGGCTGAGGAGGAGGGTAAAAAATACTACTCCCCCCCCTCTGTCCTTTTAGACAGATCATGTCCAACAACTGCCTAACCTCACCCCCTGACCTGGTTCATTACTCAGAACACCGGCAACTCCACCTTCCTCTGCCCTGACCTTGCTCATTGAACACCCATAACTACACTTATGCCTACCTTGTTCCCATGTGTGGAACACCCACATCTCCCCCAGTGTTCCCCACACCAGAACCACCACTAGTTTGTGTGCTTAATTTTACAGTAAGTATTATTAAACGAATAAAGTTTTTGGCTGTTTATATAAATTGAACAACACAGCCAAAAGCTAAAGATTATAATAAGGTCACTGCTTCTTACCCTCTCAAAACATCTCACACTGATTATTAGTCTGTGATGATTAAGGCATCATGTTCTCGCCCAACTGGTTGAGCATGAGCAGGGCAAGGCTGTATTTGCAGTTGCTTGTGCAATGTTAAATGAGGATGGTGAATGTTGCCTCTCTTGCCCAGAATACAGATGTACTTGTTCCCTGGCCGAGAACATTATCCACACGCACTTTGTTTAATGCATAGTTTTACTATGATGTAGTAATGTTTACATTCTATGTCATGCTTTTTTAATTTGTGATTTACAGCCAAATAACTTTAAAAATACAAAACGGAAGACATTTTTGAGAAAAAATGTTTTTTAATTGAGATGGATTATATTATAATGAATAAACATTCTTATTTTTCTTTATTCCATTTCTTTTTATGTAGACAAACACGTGGATAGTTCATATATATCCTTCACTACAGGAAGCATCAGAATGATACCGCAAACTCCAATAGTCTTAGATACTAATGACTATTCACAAACATTGGGGATATCACAGCCGGTATTTAAAGGAGATGATGAATTGGCAGGAACTGGGCAGCAATCATTATGTACAGAGAGTAATTTAGTCATCAAACAAGAGGACAACATTTTTGACTTATCTAGTGAAATTAATATCCCTGAGGATAAACCACACACATTTACTGAGCTTTCAAAACATATTAAAGATAGGAAAAGTCTACAGTCTAGCCAAATGATTCATACAAAGGAGAGACCTTTCACATCTACAGAATGTGAGAAAAGTTTAAGATGGAAGTCTCCTCTACTAGAACACTACAAAATTCACACAGATGAGAAGCCACACACATGTACTGAGCACAGCAAATGTTTTACACAAATGAATCATCTGAAAACTCATAAAAAGATTCACACAGGAGAAAAGCCTTTCACATGTACAGAGTGTGGAAAAAGTCTTACATTAATGGTTAATCTGAAAAATCATGAAAGGATTCACACAGGAGAAAAGCCTTTCACATGTACAGAGTGTGGAAAAAGTTTTACACAAAAGAGTAATCTGAAATCTCATGAAAGGATTCACACAGGGGTAAAGCCTTTCACTTGTACAGAGTGTGGAAAAAGTTTTATACAAAAGAGGGGTCTAAAAACTCATGAAAGGAGTCACACAGGAGAAAAGCCTTTCACATGTACAGAGTGTGGAAAAAGTTTTACACTAATGGATCATCTGAAAACTCATGAAAGGAGTCACACAGGGGAAAAGCCTTTCACGTGTACAGAGTGTGGAAAAAGTTTTACAAAAAAGAGTAATCTGAAATCTCATGAAAAGACTCACACAGGAGAAAAGCCTTTCACATGTACAGAGTGTGGAAAAAGTTTTATAAAAAAGAGTAAACTGAGAACTCATGAAATGATTCACACAGGAGAAAAGCCTTTCACATGTACAGAGTGTGGAAAAAGTTTTACAAAAAAGAGTCATCTGAAAAGTCATGAAAGGATTCACACAGGAGAAAAACCTTTCATATGTGCAGAGTGTGGAAAAGGATTTACAGAAAAGTGTAATCTGAAAAGTCATGAAAGGATTCACACAGGAGAAAAACCTTTCAAATGTAATGAGTGTGGAAAAAGTTTTACAGAAAAGAGTAATCTGAAAATACATGAAAGGATTCACACAGGAGAAAAGCCTTTCACGTGTACATGTGGAAAAAGTTTTACACATATGAATAGTATGAAAACTCATAAAAGGATTCACAAGGGAAGAAACCTTTCACATGTTTAGAAAGTGGAAAAAAGGTTTTTATTGAAATCTGGTATCACAAAACACCAAATATTTACACACAAATAAACTTTTATATGCACAGTGTACAAACCTTTTTACAATTATCCTAAAGAGGACAAGCTCTCTAAATAGATGCATCAAAAAAGGATGATATTTTAAATATTACTTTCTAAATCCCAGTTTGAGTAAGGGTTGATAGCCCGAAATGTAGTCTTGTATTTTGTACCTGCTCCTGGTGAAAAGGAATAAAGAAAGTTTGAAATAATTGGTTGTGCTGCCTTTCTTTGGAACTTTTGAGGTATTGCAAGGTATGCAGTAATCTTTTTTGGCATGCACAACCTGACGGCTTGAGTGCTGGATTTCATTTGACATTAAATCCCAGTTATAAAAGCCCCAGATTGGAAGTGCTCCCCTGCTGTCCTTTGTTCCTCTATATATGTGCACCTCAGTTTCTCTCATATCAATGTGATAGAATCCAAACACCACACAGGAATATACAGATTTGTCCTTATACTGACCAGTTTACACAACCATTCACTACCAAAGCACCCCCAGTGTTGTTTATTAATATGCCAGTGTACATTTGTTTTACATAGGGGATAAAATAATTATATTTACAGAATAAAGGAGTCTTTATATGAATAGAGTGTTAGATAATTATATTAACAAGAACATCAGTCTCAAATGATTGACATCTGGGAGATATATTTATTGTGCACATCATGTGGATAAACCTTTTCTTATAGCAATAGATACTTAGCATTGTACACGTTATATACCAGAGGAATTACTGAGGGGAAACTGATTTTATTTAATGAGACACAATATCAGTAACCGGTACATACGTGATCACAATCAGTTTAATTTAAATGGCTACTATAACCTACATGTATACTGGGTATGTAATATGTGTGTCATGTGATCATAATCAGTTTAATTTAAATGGCTACTATAACCTACATGTATACTGGGTATGTAATATGTGTGTCATGTTCTGTAACTTGATATTATGTCTGTTAGATGTTTTCATGTTAGTTAGAAGCCACAAGAACTGATAATAGCACATACTGTATATATAAAAGTTCACATATGACAGACAGCACACACAAGGTTTTGCAAGCTTTATAGCATTTATTTGTCCTTTACAGCTTCATACAGCATAGGCACACAGCAGCAAATGCAACGTTTCGGGCGTTAACCCTTACTCATGCTAATACAGAACACCTGTAAGCTGCTCCTTAAATACCATATGATTTAACCATTACCTCACCTTAGTACAAAAACACACATTTAAAAACACAGTATACCACCACCTGGTGGTCAAAAACATAATACAAATATATATAGATAAACAAAGTATCATTAAAACCAAACTGCTGTTACTTATATCTTTTGTACGCTTTTCATATGATAAATTAATTTATACTGCATGTAACTTATAAACAGAGAACTGAACAATGTCTGCAATATATGGAAGTTTACAAAAAGACTGTCATGTCTATTTCCCTGTCTATTTAGGTGAGGCAGTTAGGAGGATACGTGATCGCCTCAGTCAGCACAGATCAAATATTAGATGTGGGGACAAGAAGGCCCCGGTAGCCTGTCACTTTCTTGAAGCTGGTCATAACATCTCCCAGCTTAGGTGGCAAATCATAGACAGCGTAGAACCCCTTAGGAGGGGAGGTAACAGGGAATTACAGCTTAAGAGGAAAGAATCCTTTTGGATACATAAATTGGAAACTTTAGCCCCTAGAGGTATAAACAGGGAAATAGATATTACAGTCTTTTTGTAAACTTCCATATATTGCAGACATTGTTCAGTTCTCTGTTTATAAGTTACATGCAGTATAAATGAATTTATCATATGAAAAGCGTACAAAAGATATAAGTAACAGCAGTTTGGTTTTAATGATACTTTGTTTTTCTATATATATATATGTATTATGTTTTTGACCACCAGGTGGTGGTATACTGTGTTTTTAAATGTGTGTTTTTGTACTAAGGTGAGGTAATGGTTAAATCATATGGTATTTAAGGAGCAGCTTATAGGTGTTCTGTATTAGCATGAGTAAGGGTTAACGCCTGAAACGTTGCATTTGCTGCTGTGTGCCTATGCTGTATGAAGCTGTAAAGGACAAATAAATGCTATAAAGCTTGCAAAACCTTTTTCCTTCAATTTATTGGTGCTGTGGACTTCAGTTGTTACTGTATATATAAAGGGAACATTATATGTCTGATAAATCCCTTTGTATCAAGAGCACAAGTGTTAGGTATATTTATATCATTGTGTGCATATACAGTGGGGCAGAAAAGTATTTAGTCAGCCACCAATTGTGCAAGTTCTCCCACTTAAGAAGATGAGAGAGGCCTGTAATTTTCATCATAGGTATACCTCAACTATGAGAGACAAAATGTGGAAACAAACCCAGACAATCACATTGTCTGATTTGGAAAGAATTTATTTGCAAATTATGGTGGAAAATAAGTATTTGGTCAATTTCAAAAGTTCATCTCAATACTTTGTTATATATCCTTTGTTGGCAATGACAGAGGTCAAACGTTTTCTGTAAGTCTTCACAAGGTTGTCACACACTGTTGCTGGTATGTTGGCCCATTCCTGCATGCAGATCTCCTCTAGAGCAGTGATGTTTTGGGGCTGTCGTTGGGCAACATGGACTTTCAACTCCCTCCAAAGGTTTTCTATGGGATTGAGATCTGGAGACTGGCTAGGCCACTCCAGGACCTTGAAATGCTTCTTACGAAGCCACTCCTTCGTTGCCCGGGCGGTGTGTTTGGGATCATTGTCATGCTGAAAGACCCAGCCACGTTTCATCTTCAATGCCCTTGCTGATGGAAGGAGGTTTGCACTCAAAATCTCACGATACATGGCCCCATTCATTCTTTCATGTACACGGATCAGTCGTCCTGTTCCCTTTGCAGAGAAACATCCCCAAAGCATGATGTTGCCACCCCCATGCTTCACAGTAGGTATGGTGTTCTCTCTCCTCCAAACACGAAAAGTTGTGTTTCTACCAAACAGTTCTACTTTGGTTTCATCTGACCATATGACATTCTCCCAATCTGCTTCTGGATCATCCAAATGCTCTCTAGCATACTTCAGACGGGCCCGGACATGTACTGGCTTAAGCAGGGGGACACGTCTGGCACTGCAGGATCTGAGTCCCTGTCGGCGTAGTGTGTTACTGATGGTAGCCTTTGTTACGTTGGTCCCAGCTCTCTGCAGGTCATTCACTAGGTCCCCCTGTGTGGTTCTGGGATGTTTGCTCACCGTTCTTGTGATCATTTTGACCCCACGGGGTGAGATCTTGCGTGGAGCCCCAGATCGAGGGAGATTATCAGTGATCTTGTATGTCTTCCATTTTCTAATTATTGCTCCCACAGTTGTTTTCTTCACACCAAGCTGCTTACCTATTGCAGATTCAGTCTTCCCAGCCTGGTGCAGGTCTACAATTTTGTTTCTGGTGTCCTTCGACAGCTCTTTGGTCTTCACCATAGTGGAGTTTGGAGTGTGACTGTTTGAGGTTGTGGACAGGTGTCTTTTTTTACTGATAACAAGTTCAAACAGGTGCCATTAATACAGGTAATGAGTGGAGGACAGAGGAGCCTCTTAAAGAAGAAGATACAGGTCTGTGAGAGCCAGAAATCTTGCTTGTTTTTAGGTGACCAAATACTTATTTTCCACCATAATATGCAAATAAATTCTTTCCAAATAAGACAATGTGATTGTCTGGATTTGTTTCCACATTTTGTCTCTCATAGTTGAGGTATACCTATGATAAAAATTACAGGCCTCTCTCATCTTCTTAAGTGGGAGAACTTGCACAATTGGTGGCTGACTAAATACTTTTTTGCCCCACTGTATCATGTAATGCTGCTTTTTACTATATAATGATATACAATATTTTTTCGTGCAAATAAAAAGTGATTGTAATCCAGACCAGTATTTTGTATAATTAAAAACCCAATATCACAGAGTAATTAGGAAAACATCATCAAAGACAGAAGCTAAAACTGACAGTGAAAGTTAAACGCTGATAATTCAGATAGAGTAGCAATTTTACCCAACTTTCCTATTTACTTCTATTATCTAATTTGCTTTGTTCTTTTGCTATCCTTTGTTATGGAGTTAACCTAGGAAGCTAATATTATGTGAACTTAGGGGTGTGCACGTGTAGTTAGGAGCGTGCACCTGAAGCTGTCTCGCGCACTGCGGGTAAAGGCCAGGTATGTTTGTCCTCGCACAGTCTCTACTGCGCATGACAGCTTCAGACAAACATACTTGTCCTTTTATTATATAGGATATGAAGTTCCCAAGAGCTAATACACAGATATGGACCACTTTAGTACAACAGATAACTGTACCTATGTACAGCATGTGAGAGGGGAAATAAGGTTATCAGATTTACATAGAAAAATCTAAGTCATTGCAAAACAAACAAACACTCTGAGGATGGACATTATGGTGTTGAATATCTAAAGCTCTGGGATGGCAAGATTATTTAAAGGGATAGTAAAGTCCAAATTAAACTTTCATTATTCAGATAGGGCATGTAACTTTAAAAAACTTTCTGATTTACTTTTATCAACAAATGTGCTTTGTTCTTTTGGTATTCTTTTGGTATTCTTAGTTGAAAGCTAACCCTAGGTAAGTAACTACTTGGGGGACGGCATTTGGCCGCTGCTGCACTGAATATGTGGGGCCAGGCTTTAAAAAAAAAAAATATTGACAAGGCATATTATTTTACATTTAAAAAAAGTTGTTTTTTTGGCCCGGGAACTTTTCTGGGGGACGGGGCAGGTGGGCGCTCAAATGTGCAGTACTGTGGAGGACTAGGGGTATGAGCGGCAAGTGCTCTGTCTGTGGATATAGAGAGACAGTCAGTTATGAAGTGGAACAGAAGGAAGAACTTGTCTGAATTGAAGGTAACATGATGTGGCCGTGCACTTTAGCAATCCAGCCTGGGGTTGTTTAGCTCTGACTGCAGTAATCAGCACACTCAGTGAGGGAGCCTGCTGTGCAGTTGTTTTTTTAAATTCCCCTCCCCACATTCCTCTTCTTATCCAGCCTCTGCCTGCCTTCATTATGTGTGTGTGCTGTGTTAGTTAAACATTTTACGGCACGTCCACCACTGCTATCTAACTAATAAATCAAGTGCTGCAGAGAAACTGGCAGCAGTAGTAAGAAGCTACACATGTCATCAAACATAATTTGACAGGTGCCACACCCCTTTTAATGTAAATCCCGCCCAAGTCTCCGCCCATGTTCCTGCCCCTAGAATTCGCCACTTTTTAATATTGATAATGATTTTGATATGGTAATGATATAGTTGCATAATAAATAAAATTTATTTTTATTGATTGCAATGATTTTGATATGGTAATTATATAGTTGTGGTATAAATAAAATGTATTTTTATTGATTGAATAATTGTTTTATGAACGAGCGCAATGTTTTTACTTTGCTGTGTTATATGTAATATCCAATAGGTTTTGTAGTGAATATTTTTAATACGCTTTAAATTATTTATATTTAAGGCTATGGGCATGACAAAGCAGTAATAAGCATGTTCGTACTAGGGGCAAGTCAGAACATGTCGAAGCCAGTAGAGTCATGTTCTGTCTTGTCGCTAGTAAAGGAATTCTCTTTTGGTGACAAGTCCAAACATGATTATTACTGCTTTGTGTGCCCCCTTAGTAAGTAATTTTGTGTGCATGATATTTTTTTAGGCTCCTGTGTTTAAGAGAGTCCAATTGTGTAATGTATTACTACAGATTAATAGTTTAAATAATAGAATAATGTAACACAGACACAAATACAAATTTCAATAGTTTTATTATGGAGAAAAAAACATTTAAACAATAACAAACTTACAAAGATAATACAAAATAAGAAAAAAAAAATCATTTAAAACTCAATTATTTATTTACATGTTCAACCAAGTAGTCGGTTGTATAAGTCTATCAGTTCTTTTTTTAGGTAGTAAATAACCATGAGGACTTGTTAGACCAGGGGGGCTTAGTGAGCTGGACCTTAAAAAGAATGCTCCCTTATCTCTTTCTTGTGAAGGGTTTTGAACATTAGTTGCTGAATTCTCATTTAAGATCTTTAAACAAACCATCAAGGTTTTCCCTGATTGTTGTATTACCAACAACACGCCATGGTATGTTCAGTTCAGCCATTGCACTCAGAAATGTATTCCAACCTTGTGGTGTCTTCCTAATTGTAACATTATTATTTTGTGTAACACCACGCACCAGATCGAGTTTATTTGACCCAGGCACAACACGCTCTTTGTATACAAATTCTCCTTTGTCATTCCACCCAGCAACGTGTTTAGCCTGAACCATTTTACTGAGTAGAAGTTCAGCATTCTTTTTAAAGCGGTCATTTACACTACTAACCACTTCACGAATTATAGAATTAGTTTCTGTATCTGTAGCATGTAAAGTCTTTTCTTCTGGTAGTGGATTAACAGGCAACATTAACATCTTTAAACTCATTTTACCCCTCATTTTGTTTAGCACTCACCAACGGCTAGATTTAGAGCTTTGTCGGTAAAGTCCCACGTAGCTAACGCTGCTTTTTTTCCCAGCGCACCCTTAAGACAACGCTGGTTTTTTAGAGTTGTCTGAGGGGCTGCGTTGGGCTCAAAAAAGGGTGCGTTGAGCCTAATGTAGCTCCACTTCAACCCTCAATACCAGCGTTGCTTACGGTAGTGGTAAGCTGCGAAAACGTGCTCGTGCACGATATCCCCATAGGAAACAATGGGGCTGAGCTGGCTGAAAAGAAACCTAACACCTGCAAAAAAGCAGCGTTCAGCTCCTAACGCAGCCCCATTGTTTCCTATGGGCAAACACTTTCTAAGTCTGCAACTAACACCCTAACATGAACCCCGAGTCTAAACACCCCTAACCTTACACTTATTAAACCCTAATCTGCCACCCCCGCTATCACTGACCCCTGCATATTATTATTAACCCCTAATCTTCCGCTCCGGACACCGCCGCAACCTACATTATCCCTATGAACCCCTAATCTGCCCCCCCCCCCAACGTCACCGCTACCTAACTACACTTATTAACCCCTAATCTGCCGACCGGACCTCACCGCCACTATAATAAATGTATTAACCCCTAAACCGCCGCACTCCCGACTCGCAAACACTATAATACATAGTATTAACCCCTAATCTGCCCTCCCTAACATCGCCGCCACCTACCTACAATTATTAACCCCTAATCTCCTGCCCGCACTGTCGACACTACTATAATAAAGTTATTAACCCCTAAACATAACTCTAACCCTAACCCTAACACCCCCCTAACATAAATATAATTTCTATTAAACAAAATAATATTCCTAAAATGAACTAAAGTATTCCTATTTAAAACTAAATACTTACCTGTAAAATAACCTCTAATATAGCTACAATATAACGAATAATTATATTGTAGCTATTTTAGGATTTATATTTATTTTACAGGCAACTTTGTATTTATTTTAACTAGGTACAATAGCTATTAAATAGTTATTAACTATTTAATAGCTACCTAGTTAAAATAATTACAAAATTACCTATAAAATAAATCCTAACCTAAGTTACAATTAAACCTAACACTACACTATCATTAAATTAATTAAATAAATTACCTACAATTAAATACAATTAAATAAACTATTCTATAATACAAAAACAAACACTAAATTACAAAAAATAAAAAAATATTACAAGAATTTTAAACTAATTCCACCTAATCTAAGCCCCCTAATAAAATAAAAAAATAATAAAAGTCCCTACCCTATTCTACATTACAAAGTAATCAGCTCTTTTACCAGCCCTTAAAAGGGCTTTTTGCAGGGCATGCCCCAAAGTAATCGGCTCTTTTGCCTGTAAAAAAAAATACAACCCCCCCAACATTAAAACCCACTACACATATACCCCTACTCTAACCCACCCAAACCCCCCTTAAATAAAGCTAACACTACCCCCCTGAAGATCTCCCTAGCTTGAGTCGTCTTCACCCAGCCGGGCCGAAGTCTTCATCCGATGGGGCAGAAGAGGACATCCAGACCGGCAGAAGTCTTCATCCTATCCGGGCAGAAGAGGACATCCGGACCGGCAGACATCTTCATCCAAGCGGCATCATCCATCCGTAGCGGAGCCATCTTCTTCCCAGCCGACGCGGATCCATCCTCTTCAACCGACGCCTACTCGCGAATAAAGGTTCCTTTAAATGACGTCATCCAAGATGGTGTCCCTCAAATTCCGATTGGCTGATAGGATTCTATCAGCCAATCGGAATTAAGGTAGGAAAAATCTGATTGGCTGATTCAATCAGCCAATCAGATTCAAGTTCAATCTGATTGGCTGATCCAATCAGCCAATCGTATTGAACTCGCATTCTATTGGCTGATCAGAACAGCCAATAGAATGCAAGCTCAATACAATTGGCTGATTGGATCAGCCAATCGGATTGAATTTCAATCTGATTGGCTGATTGCATCATCCAATCAGATTTTTTCTACCTTAATTCCGATTGGCTGATAGAATCCTATCAGCCAATCGGAATTGAAGGGACGCCATCTTGGATGACGTTCCTTAAAGGAACCTTCATTCGTCGTGAAGTCGTCAGTTGAAGAGGATGGCTCCACGTCGGCTCCATTGAAGATGGCTCCGCTCCGCTCCGGATGGATGAAGATTGAAGACGCCGCCTGGATGAAGACTTCTACCGGATTAGCGTTTTTTTTAAGGGGGGTTTGGGTGGGTTAGAGTAGGGGTATGTGGGTGGTGGGTTTAAATGTTGGGGGGGTATTGTATTTTTATTTTCAGGTAAAAGGGCAAAAAGCCCTTTTAAGGGCTGGTAAAAGAGCTGATTACTTTTGTAATTTAGGATAGGGTAGGGCATTTTTTTATTTTGGGGGGCTTTTTCATTTTATTAGGGGGCTTAGATTAGGTGTAATTAGTTTAAACTTCTTGTAATTGTTTTTATTTTTTGTAATTTAGTGTTTTGTTTTTTTTGTATTATAGATTAGTTTATTTAATTGTATTTTATTTTAGCTAATTGTAGTTTATTTAATTAATTTAATGATAGTGTAGTGCTAGGTGTATTTGTAACTTAGGTTAGGATTTATTTTACAGGTAATTTTGTAGTTATTTTAACTAGGTAGCTATTAAATAGTTATTAACTATTTAATAGTTATTGTACCTAGTTAAAATAAATACAAAGTTGCCTGTAAAATAAATATAAATCCTAAAATAGCTGCAATGTAACTATTAGTTATATTGTAGCTATTTTAGGGTTTATTTGATAGGTAAGTATTTAGTTTTAAATAGAATTAATTTATTTTATTTTAGGAATATTATTTAATTTATTTTAAATTATATTTATGTTATGGGGTGTTAGGTTTAGGGTTAGAGTTAGGTTTAGGGGTTAATAATTTTATTATAGTAGCGGCGACGTTGAGGGCAGGAGATTAGGGGTTAATAATTGTAGGTAGATGGCGGCGATGTTAGGGAGGGCATATTAGGGGTTAATACTATTTATTATAGTGTTTGCGAGGCGGGAGTGCGGCGGTTTAGTGGTTAATACATTTATTATAGTGGCGGCGATGTCCGGTCGGCAGATTAGGGGTTAATAAGTGTAGGTAAGGTAGCGGTGACATTGGGGGGGCAGATTAGGGGTTAATAAATATAATGTAGGTGTCGGCGATGTTGGGGGGCAGCAGATTAGGGGTTCATAGGGATAATGTATGTTGCGGCGGTGTCCGGAGCGGCAGATTAGGGGTTAATAATATAATGTAGGTGTCAGCGATAGTGGGGGCGGCAGATTAGGGGTTAATAAGTGTAAGGTTAGGGGTGTTTAGACTCGTGGTTCATGTTAGGGTGTTAGGTGCAGATTTAGAGAGTGTTTCCCCATAGGAAACAATGGGGCTGCGTTAGGAGCTGAACGCTGCTTTTTTGCAGGTGTTAGGTTTTTCAGCCCAAACTGCCCCATTGTTTCCTATGGGGATATCGTGCACAAGCACATTTTTCCAGCTTACCGCTACCGTAAGCAACGCTGGTATTGAGGGTTGAAGTGGAGCTAAATTAGGCTCAACACTCCCTTTTCTGAGCCTAACGCAGCCACTCAGACAACTCTAAATACCAGCGTTGTTTGAAAGGTGCACTGGAAAAAAGCAGCGTTAGCTACGCAGGTTTTTACCGACAAAACTCTAAATCTAGGCGAATGTGTGCTGAAATCCATCAATACAGGGGATGCAATAAAGGATATAACCGCAGCTGCCCACTTCACCTTATCTCTCAGCTTTAGAGATGAAGTGCTCTGTTCTGCTTGTGTTTCATTTGGATTTGTATTTACCGTGTACGTAATATATAATTTGTGTTGGAATCTATCAATGCTTGCTGATATACAAGAGACATTTATACTAAGGTATGCATAACTTTTGCCATTACCAAGAACTTCTGAGGGAGTAGCATTATTCACAGAAGAGCTGCAACACGTTGCAGAGGGCTGCTGAATAACAGAAGGGAATAGATTTCTCTGACTTTCAAATCGAAATACACACTGTGGGCTGAGACAAGATATAAGCTAGAACAGTAAGAAGATACCTGTTCATCTGAATATGAACTATGTCGGTCAGAAAACAAAATAAACCACATTCTGTTTCTAAGTCCACCACACAGCATCCCTTTTTTAAACCCACCAAAGGAGGGAAAACTCCAGAAAGAGAGACATCGCCTCCAGAGGAAGAAATGGACTCAGACTCAGAGCCCCAATCTGATAACACTGATATGATCTCCGTCACAAAAGCAGACCTCCAAAATCTAGTATCAAAACAAGATATTAACAACATCTTTGACAAAATGCTAGAGAAAATGGATACTTTACAAAATACTGTCACTAACAGCTTGGCGGATATTAAACAAGATATACTGGAATTGGGAACAAGAGTTGAGACATTAGAGGACAGAGAGGACTCTGTAACAGAAGACATATCCAATTTACAACAACAGATATCATCTCAACAACAAGAAATAGCTGACATCAATCATAAACTAGAAGACTTGGAGAATAGAGGAAGAAGATGTAACATAAGGTTAAAGGGAATACCTGAAATGGTGACGGCACCAGAAATAGCAAACTTTCTACTTCAACTATTCCAAGCCATAACAGAAGATAAAGATGACAGCAAATTTCAAATGGAAAGAGCACACAGAGCCCTTAGAGCACCACCAAAAAAAGGAGACCCTCCAAGGGACATAATTGTAAAAATGTTTCGCTTTCAAGAGAAGGAAGAAATAATGGCGGCGGACAGAAAAAATCCCACCTTTAAATTTAAAGGGTCAGTTATCCAGTTTTACCAAGACCTCTGCCTGAGAACATTACAAAGGCGAAGTGCACTACGACCTCTCACGCAGCTGTTACGCAACAGTCAAAATCCCTATAGGTGGGGATTCCCATTTGCACTACACATTCAACATGAAGGTAGAACAACCTCAATTGATAATCTGTCAGAAATCCCGGAGATATGTAAACATCTCAAACTGTAATGTCCGGAACTGCCAACCCTATCTCAGGAGCAAAAAACAACTCGCAACTACACACAGCAGGTATCATCATCTAAGGGAAAATGGTTGAAAGTCCCTAAGAAAAAACAGAAAACATGATCAGCTTTTGATTCTGCAAGCTTATTTAAGATAACCCACTGAAGGAGGAAAAGAAAAGGGAAAGAATAGTCAGGAACGATCTGGCTGAGGAGAGACATCATTGAGACGAGATTGACCTAGAGATAAGTATAGTTCTCTATCTGTACTATTTTTTGAAAACATCTTGAGCTCTTAAAAAGATTTAAATTGGACATCAGTGATGGATGCTAACCAACATTTAAGTTTTGTTATAACATTTTATATGGTTTAAATTGTATATCAGAATGGACATTTGGGGTTCGGAGGTGGGCCCAAGGCAGACCTGGGGCATGTCCCCACACACTTTCTAATTGAAATATAGCTAAGGTTTTTGTTTTAGTATGCACACACAACCTGATGTGTATTTTTCTAACAAAGCAAGTTAAAAGTTTTGAAATATTTTTTTTTAACACAAATTCTATATTACATTATTAGCTTAGCTATTGTTATATATCCAAAATGGATATGTTTAGTTTATACATGTATGATGTTTATGTTGATGTGGTCATTGAATTGCTATTCACCTTCTTGTTACTATAATGTGTCATGTTTTAGGGGGAAAGTTGAAGACTGTAGAGAAATAGAAACTATCTGCATTAATAGCAATACATCCTGCTTTATCTATGGAGTCGTGGGCTATTAACCTGATTTCACATAATGTCAGAGGGTTGAACTCAGATATTAAACGTAGAACAGCACTTACACAATATAAATCTTTATAAGCCAATGTGATTTTCCTACAGGAAACGCATTTCTTAAGCTCACAAATACCCAGATATTGGACCAGAGATTTTCCACTTCACTACCATGCTATGACTGATTCGAAAAAATAAGGAGTCTCTATCCTCATACACTCCTCTATACCCTTTGTTCATACAGAAACAATTAAAGATAAGGAAGGCAGCTTTTTAATAATTAGAGGCCAGATACAAGGTACTGAGATTACATTTTGTAATATATATGCTCCCAATGATAAACAAGACACCTTCTTTAAGCTGCTATCACACCAACTGACAAATTGGTCTCAGTCTAGGACAATATTAGCCGGCGACTTTAACGTGGACCTTGCATTACAATCTAGAAAACGTCTCCAATTACTGACCAATAAACAGCACAGACAATATAACAAGGCCAAGGTGATACTTGATCACTTGGGTACACATGCCTTAATTGACTCCTGGAAGACCCTATATGGAAACACTGTAGACACCACATACTATTCTGCGGCACATAAGACGTACACAAAGTTAGATTACATATTTTTCAGCCAAATACTACAGCCTTCCCTAGACTCAGCCACTATCCACTCCTGTGTGTGGTCAGACCACTCGATAACACAACTTAAACTAGGTACTTTACAGACAACTAGTAGAACTAAAATATGGACTTTTGACTCTTTCTGCCTAAAAGATCCGCTAACACTAAAATCTATAACACGACGAATGTGGGAGTATTGGGATATTAATACGGGGACGACGGAGAATACTATTTCGACTTAGGCAGCTCACAAAACCTTTTTTAAGAGGACTGCTTATAAAGGAAAAAACTGCCTTGGTTAAAAAATTTAGCAGTCAAAGACTAGAACTTCAAAACGAAATAAACACATTGGAACAGCAACACAGACTTACACAATCTAAGACTATTTTTCAACAACTACAAGAAAAGTGTTCGACGATAGCCAACATCCTTAATGACCAATCAGTTAGGGCAGCGTTCCGACTTAAGACTAATTACTATATATACTCCAATAAACCGGACAGATATATGGCTAATAAAATTCGGGACAAACTGAGATTAGCGGCTATAGCACAAATTCAGAGGCAAGACGGCACCACTACAACTCATTCGCAGGAAATAGTTGACTGTTTCGCTGATTACTATAGTGATCTATATGATGGAAACAAGGTGACTAAATCTGCACAAACTAAAGCTTTACTAACTAAATTTCTTATCGAAATACAATTACCTTCCTTGACCGAAAAAGACAGAGACAAGTTAAATCAAGAGATTATGATGACTGAGGTTCAACAGGCAGTAAAGGACTTAAAACCAGGAAAGGCCCCGGGTCCGGATGGACTTCTGGGTGAATATTATAAGTTTTTCCAATCCTCATTAGTCTCTCATTTGGTTACATTTTCAAATCACATAATGCAAGGATATACAATACCCCCTGACCTTCTCAGAGCAAGGATAGCTGTAATACCCAAGCCAGGGAAAAACGTAAAATGGTGTGCTAGTTATAGACCCATCTCTCTTATAAACCAAGATCTCAAGATCTTCACCAAGATATTAGCTAACAGGCTTAAATCCATACTACCAGATATTGTCCATACGGATCAGATTGGGTTTGTGATGGGAAGGGAAGCCCCTGATAACATCAGACGCATACTCACGACCATTATCCAATTGACAAAGACGAAAACACCTTCTCTGGTCCTATCACTGGATGCAGAGAAGGCGTTTGACAGAATTGATTGGACATAAATGTTTGCTGTCTTGGATGAGATGGGATTTGGGGGCCCCTTTGTGACAGCTCTACAAGGTATATATTCCACACCTACAGCTACGGTTAGGGCCATTGGACACCACTCCAAGCTTATAAATATTAAAAATGCCACGAGACAGGGGTGCCCACTTTCGCTGTTGTTATTCGCTCTTTGCATGGAGCCCTTAGCCGCCTGTATTAGACAGAATCCTGACATTACGGGATTTCAATTTAAAAAAAGGGATCATAAGATTGCTCTCTTTGTGGATGATGTTTTGCTGGCATTGACTAAGCCCTTGACCTCTCTTACTAGCTTTTATGATGTCCTTAATCGGTTTTCTGCCATATCAGGATACAAAATAAATATGGACAAAAGTGAAGCTATGGCAATAGCATTTCCATCCCAAACAAAAAAGTTGATTTTGAATTTTCCTGGGTTAAGTCACATATCAAATATCTGGGGATTAACTTGTCTGCTCAATTTACGGGACTTCATAAAATCAATTACTTGCCTTTGTATAGAGAAATTCATAGGGATATAGCAAAATGGAAACACCTTAACTTTTCATGGTATGGCAGAATATTGGCAATAAAAATGAATATTCTCCCGAGATTGTTATACCTGTTCAGGACCTTACCTATCCCAATACCAAAAAAAGATCTGGAAACACTACAATCGGAACTTATTCATTTTATCAATAACAAAAAACACTCTAGAATCCATTTTCAAACACTGACAAAGAATAGACAGCTAGGGGGGATTGGAATCCCTAACCTGAAAGACTACTATGATGCCTCTAGATTAGCCCAAACAGCACTAGTGGGATCGCCTAACACCGATATAGTATGGATAGGGTTGGAATCAGATTTGTGAGACTCTGACTCCCCAGATGCTCTACTATGGGATACCTCTGTATCTCTACAAGTAGTCCATAATTATTCTCCGATTACCTGTCACTCAGTGGAGCACTGGAGAATTTTAAATAGAAAGAAAAAAATGGTTCCAGATTACTCATTCAAGACACCACTTAGATATCTTATCCCAAGGGAATACAGGAAACAGCTAGACAAATGGGTAAATAAAGGTCTTTATCGAGTGGGGGATATGGTACTACATAATAAACCCTTAACCTTTACACAAACTCAGGAAAAGCTGGCACCGGACCCCCTTAGGGGGTATTTATATTTGCAAGTCACTTCTGCCTTTCATAAATTCTTATCAAAAACATGAAATCAACTCAGTACCACATTAGAGAAAATATGCTGCGCTGACACTAGGCAGAAACATACCATCTCACGAATATACATAGCATTACAATCCGCAACAAGTGCAGAGAAGTCTTCTCTCATGTGCAAATGGGAAACTGATACGGGCATTAGGTTGGAGGTGAGGGAATGGTACGAATTACTTTATTCCTCCTGTAGAGGTCTGATGAGCGCGGACTTGCAGGAAAATAGTTATAAGACCATTTTTCGGGGGAACCTGACCCCAATAAAAACTTCCCACTTTACAGAGGTAAGGAATAGAAAATGCTACAGGGGATGTAATGAAATAGGAACTTATGTTCATATGTGGTGGGATTGCCGCGAGGTTAAACTGATCTGGTCAAGTCTATCTAACCACCTTAGTACACTACTAGAAGAACAAATAACGTTAACTATGTCCCAAGGGCTCCTTAACATGCCACTTCCAAACTATCATCACCATATCAATACTTTCATCAAAATACTTTGCACAGTCACAAGAATATGCATTGCTAAGTATTGGAGGGAAAGGGCACCAATATGGCAGGAAGATTTAGATAGAATTAATCTGACACATAAACTCCATGAAACCGCAGCTTTTATCCTGGGAAATGTAGATACATACCACAAAATTTGGTTTTACTGGTTAATGCAAACAAGATGAAGTACTAACACTTGCAAGGCCCTAAATTAAAGATACAGAAAGACAATTACTATATACTGGAGAAAACTGACATGGGAAGGTTTTAACAGACATTTTATCCCCTATAAGGAGTATAGCTTTTAATGTACCAATTGGCAATGACACACAAGACTGCTTTTCAAATGACCACTTATTATTTTGTATTTAGTTTTTTGTTCTTCCTTTTTTGTTTTGGTTTTTTAGGTTTTATTTAATTTGTTCCTTTGTTATCAGTTTTTGAAAATAATATGCAAAACATCTCTCTTAAATATTGTTTTGCCCTGTGCATCAGATTGGGATTGGTCCCTGATGCCTGTGACGAAATCACATTGTACTGTATAACATAAAATTGTATGGACATTGTGGACTAATATCTCAACTGCGTTAGGCTCCAAAAAGGGAGCGTAGAGCATAATTTACCGCCACTTCAACTCTCAATACCACCGTTGCTTACGGTAGCGGCTAGCTTGAAAAACGTGCTCGTGCACGATTTCCCCATAGGAAATAATGGGGCAGTTTGGGCTAAAAAAAACCCTAACACCTGCAAAAAAGCAGCGTTAAGCTCCTAACGCAGCCCCATTGTTTCCTATGGGGAAACACTTTCTAAGTCAGCACCTAACACCCTAACATGAACCCCGAGTCTAAACACCCCTAACCTTACACTTATTAAACCCTAATCTGCCGCCCCCGCTATCGCTGACCCCTGCATATTATTATTAACCCCTAATCTTCCGCTCTGGACACCGCCGCAACCTACATTATCCCTATGAACCCCTAATCTGCCCCCCCCAACGTCGCCGCTACCTAACTACACTTATTAACCCCTAATCTGCCAACTGGACCTCGCCACCACTATAATAAATGTATTAACTCCTAAACCGCCGCACTCCCGACTCGCAAACACTATAATACATAGTATTAACCCCTAATCTGCCCTCCCTAACATCGCCGCCACCTACCTACAATTATTAACCCCTAATCTCCTGCCCGCACCGTCGCCGCTACTATAATAAAGTTATTTACCCCTAAACATAACTCTAACCCTAACACCCCCCTAACATAAATATAATTTATATTAAACAAAATAATATTCCTAAAATTAACTAAAGTATTCCTATTTAAAACTAAATACTTACCTGTAAAATAACCTCTAATATAGCTACAATATAACGAATAATTATATTGTAGCTATTTTAGGATTTATATTTATTTTACAGGCAACTTTGTATTTATTTTAACTAGGTACAATAGCTATTAAATAGTTATTAACTATTTAATAACTACCTAGTTAAAATAATTACAAAATTACCTGTAAAATAAATCCTAACCTAAGTTACAATTAAACCTAACACTACACTATCATTAAATTAATTAAATAAATTACCTACAATTAAATACAATTAAATAAACTATTCTATAATACAGAAACAAACAAACACTAAATTACAAAAAATAAAAAAATATTACAAGAATTTTAAACTAATTCCACCTAATCTAAGCCACCTAATAAAATTAAAAATAAATAAATAAATAATAAAAGTCCCTACCCTATTCTACATTACAAAGTAATCAGCTCTTTTACCAGCCCTTAAAAGGACTTTTTGCGGGGCATGCCCCAAAGTAATCAGCTCTTTTGCCTATAAAAAAAAATACAACTCCCCCAACATTAAAACCCACTACACACATACCCCTACTCTAACCCACCCAAACCCCCCTTAAATAAAGCTAACACTACCCCCCTGAAGATCTCCCTAGCTTGAGTCGTCTTCACCCAGCCGGGCCAAAGTCTTCATCCGATGGGGCAGAAGAGGACATCCAGACCAGCAGAAGTCTTCATCCTATCCGGGCAGAAGAGGACATCCGGACCGGCAGACATCTTCATCCAAGCGGCATCATCCATCCGGAGCGGAGCGGAGCGGAGCCATCTTCTTCCCAGCCGACGCGGATCCATCCTCTTCAACCGACGCCTACTCGCCGAATGAAGGTTCCTTTAAATGACGTCATCCAAGATGGTGTCCCTCAAATTCCGATTGGCTGATAGAATTCTATCAGCCAATCGGAATTAAGGTAGGAAAAATCTGATTGGCTGATCCAATCAGCCAATCGTATTGAACTCGCATTCTATTGGCTGATCAGAACAGCCAATAGAATGCAAGCTCAATACAATTCGCTGATTGGATCAGCCAATCGGATTGAATTTCAATCTGATTGGCTGATTGCATCATCCAATCAGATTTTTTCTACCTTAATTCCGATTGGCTGATAGAAAAACACACTTTTTTATCTGATGAAACAACCCCTGGAGGTTGAGAAACGCGTCATAAGTATTAAAAGTCATTTTTATTTGAAGTTGTCTGTGTTGTGGTTTATCAATACCAACTGAACAACACATAAAAGATTATACCTTTGCAGCACCTGAAGTTTAATCAACAGGAGATATTCACAGAGTTGCAACCAGGACAAGTGCCTTTGGAGCTTGGCTTCCACAGTGTACTAGCCACTGCTAAGTGCTAGCCTGCTCTTTTGCACTGGTCACAGCACAGTGCCATACTATTTGGTAAGCATAATACTTACTTTTATCTGTACCTGCATTCCAGACAATATCACGCTATTGTGGCGCCCTCTCTCCTTCTTTTATCTACAGTTGTTCCACACTCTCTGGGATCAAGAGGAGCAGCCTGACCCACCATTCCCATTAGGAGGATATCTATATTCCTTTATTTTACTACCAGCTTATGGACAGTAAACAGGACTAACACGGTAGATCTGATCTACTATATTTTAAGTGTATTATTTGGTTTTACATTTTATATTGTTCTCCTTTTCAAACATCAGCGCTCTTTTATATCCCTTTATTGGGATATTTCCGTTAGGTTTTTTCAGCCCAAACTGCTCCATTGTTTCCTATGGGGATATTGTGCACAAGCACGTTTTTCCAGCTTACCGCTACCGTAAGCAACGCTGGTATTGAGGGTTGAAGTGGAGCTAAATTAGGCTCAACGCTCCCTTTTCTGAGCCTAACGCAGCCACTCAGACAACTCTAAATACCAGCGTTGTTTGAAGGGTGCGCTGGGAAAAAAGCAGCGTTAGCTACGCGGTTTTTACTGACAAAACTCTAAATCTAGGCGAATGTGTGCTGAAATCCATCAATACAGGGGATGCAATAAAGGATATAACCGCAGCTGCCCACTTCACCTTATCTGTCAGCTTTAGAGATGAAGTGCTCTGTTCTGCTTGTGTTTCATTTGGATTTGTATTTACCGTGTACGTAATATATAATTTGTGTTGAAATCTATCAATGCTTGCTGATATACAAGAGACATTTATACTAAGGTATGCATAACTTTTGCCATTACCAAGAACTTCTGAGGGAGTAGCATTATTCACAGAAGAGCTGCAACACGTTGCAGAGGGCTGCTGAATAACAGAAGGGAATAGATTTCTCTGACTTTCAAATCGAAATACACACTGTGGGCTGAGACAAGATATAAGCTAGAACAGTAAGAAGATACCTGTTCATCTGAATATGAACTATGTTGGTCAGAAAAAAAAATAAACCACATTCTGTTTCTAAGTCCACCACACAGCATCCCTTTTTTAAACCCACCAAAGGAGGGAAAACTCCAGAAAGAGAGACATCGCCTCCAGAGGAAGAAATGGACTCAGACTCAGAGCCCCAATCTGATAACACTGATATGATCTCCGTCACAAAAGCAGACCTCCAAAATCTAGTATCAAAACAAGATATTAACAACATCTTTGACAAAATGCTAGGGAAAATGGATACTTTACAAAATACTGTCACTAACAGCTTGGCAGATATTAAACAAGATATACTGGAATTGGGAACAAGAGTTGAGACATTAGAGGACAGAGTGGACTCTGTAGCAGAAGACATATCCAATTTACAACAACAGATATCATCTCAACAACAAGAAATAGCTGACATCAATAATAAACTAGAAGACTTGGAGAATAGAGGAAGAAGATGTAACATAAGGTTAAAGGGAATACCTGAAATGGTGACGGCACCAGAAATAGCAAACTTTCTACTACAACTATTCCAAGCCATAACAGAAGATAAAGATGACAGCAAATTTCAAATGGAAAGAGCACACAGAGCCCTTAGAGCACCACCAAAAAAAGGAGACCCTCCAAGGGACATAATTGTAAAAATGTTTCGCTTTCAAGAGAAGGAAGAAATAATGGCGGCGGCCAGAAAAAATCCCACCTTTAAATTTAAAGGGTCAGTTATCCAGTTTTACCAAGACCTCTGCCTGAGAACATTACAAAGGCGAAGTGCACTACGACCTCTCACGCAGCTGTTACGCAACAGTCAAATTCCCTATAGGTGGGGATTCCCATTTGCACTACACATTCAACATGAAGGTAGAACAACCTCAATTGATAATCTGTCAGAAATCCCGGAGATATGTAAACATCTCAAACTGTAATGTCTGGAACTGCCAACCCTATCTCAGGAGCAAAAAACAACTCGCAACTCCACACAGCAGGGATCATCATCTAAGGGAAAATGGTTGAAAGTCCCTAAGAAAAAACAGAAAACATGATCAGCCTTTGATTCTGCAAGCTTATTTAAGATAACCCACTGAAGGAGGAAAAGAAAAGGGAAAGAATAGTCAGGAACGATCTGGCTGAGGATGGTTCTTGTTTAAGAGACATCATTGAGACGAGATTTACCTAGAGATAAGTATAGTTCTCTATCTGTACAGTTTTTTGAAAACATGTTGAGCTCTTAAAAAGATTTAAATTGGACATCAGTGATGGATGCTAACCAACATTTAAGTTTTGTTATAACATTTTATATGGTTTAAATTGTATATCAGAATGGACATTTGGGGTTTGGAGGTTGGCCCAAGGCAGACCTGGGGCATGTCCCCACACACTTTCTAATTGAAATATAGCTAAGGTTTTTGTTTTATTATGCACACACAACCTGATGTGTATTTTTCTAACAACGCAAGTTAAAAGTTTTGAATTTTTTTTTTAACACAAATTCTATATTACATTATTAGCTTAGCTATTGTTATATATCCAAAATGGATATGTTTAGTTTATACATGTATGATGTTTATGTTGATGTGGTCATTGAATTGCTATTCACCTTCTTGTTACTATAATGTGTCATGTTTTAGGGGGAAAGTTGAAGACTGTAGAGAAACCCTTTTTTTGCTTATGGATTTTGAGGCAGGGGAACAGCCCCCAGACAGGAAAAACTCAGACCAATATAATCTTAGGACAATAGAAACTATCCACATTAATAGCTATACATCCTGCTTTATCTATGGAGTCGTGGGCTATTAACCTGATTTCACATAATGTCAGAGGGTTGAACTCAGATATTAAACGTAGAACAGCACTTACACAATATAAATCTTTAAAAGCCAATGTGATTTTCCTACAGGAAACGCATTTCTTAAGCTCACAAATACCCAGATATTGGACCAGAGATTTTCCACTTCACTACCATGCTATGACTGATTCGAAAAAATAAGGAGTCTCTATCCTCATACACTCCTCTATACCCTTTGTTCATACAGAAACAATTAAAGATAAGGAAGGCAGCTTTTTAATAATTAGAGCAGAGCTTTCCAAACTTTTCATGTTGGTGACACACTTTTTAGACCTACATCATTTTGCGACACAGTAATTCAGTTGCACTAGCAAACAGGAGGTTAACTAACTTGCATTTTTAAGCTTCCACTTCATATCCATATATCAAGAGGGCAACATGGGAATGTCCACAGCACAATTTGCTTAAAAAAGTATCTTTATTGACAAAAGATAGAGCGACGTTTCGTGACTACTGTCACTTAATCATGCATAGCATGATTAAGTGACAGTAGTCACGAAACGTCGCTCTATCTTTTGTCAATAAAGATACTTTTTTAAGCAAATTGTGCTGTGGACATTCCCATGTTGCATATTGTTATAGTGGAATTGGGCAGATTTCCACGGTCGACACGAGCACAGTATTTTGCCTGGCAGCTGTTCTACATATTGCTGAGGCATATATCAAGAGTAGGAGCAGCAATGCACTTCGGGGAGCTAGCTGACTTCAGCTCAGCGTTTAAGCTGCCGCCCTCAGAGCTCTGTGAGTCCGACTGACTACTGCCCATGCTGCAAACACACTGCTATCCCACTCACTGACTACATATGCAGTCACAAGCAGATTAAGGAGACTACATGTGCAGTCAGGAGCCAATGTGCCGCCAAAGCCGCCAATGGGAATAGTTTCAGTTCCCACTGAGCTGCACCAATAAGTTAAGATGATCTGTGACCCACTAGGTATCAATCACGTGTCAACCATGTGATATGCGTAGCAGGCAGGCGGGATGTCAGAAACCCAAAAAAAATTAAAAAGAAAAATTAAACTCAAATTTTTTTAAATTCAAACAAATTTGTGCTGAAGCAGGGACACACCTACACACTGCCGGCGACACACTAATGTGTCACGACACACAGTTTGGAAAGCACTGAATTAGAGGCCAGATACAAGGTACTGAGATTACATTTTGTAATATATACGCTCCCAATGATAAACAAGATACCTTCTTTAAGCTGCTGTCACACCAACTGACAAATTGGTCTCAGTCTAGGACAATATTAGCCGGCGACTTTAACGTGGACCTTGCATTACAATCTAGAAAACGTCTCCAATTACTGACCAATAAACAGCACAGACAATATAACAAGGCCAAGGTGATACTTGATCACTTGGGTACACATGCCTTAATTGACTCCTGGGAGACCCTATATGGAAACACTATAGACACCACATACTATTCTGCGGCACATAAGACGTACACAAAGTTAGATTACATATTTTTCAGCCAAATACTACAGCCTTCCCTAGACTCAGCCACTATCCACTCCTGTGTGTGGTCAGACCACTCGATAACACAACTTAAACTAGGTACTCTACAGACAACTAGTAGAACTAAAATATGGACTTTTGACTCTTTCTGCCTAAAAGATCCGCTAACACTAAAATCTATAACACGACGAATGTGGGAGTATTGGGATATTAATACGGGGATGACGGAGAATACTATTTCGACTTGGGCAGCTCACAAAACCTTTTTTAAGAGGACTGCTTATAAAGGAAAAAACTGCCTTGGTTAAAAAATTTAGCAGTCAAAGACTAGAACTTCAAAATGAAATAAACACATTGGAACAGCAACACAGACTTACACAATCTAAGACTATTTTTCAACAACTACAAGAAAAGCGTTCGACGTTAGCCCACATCCTTAATGACCAATCAGTTAGGGCAGCGTTCCGACTTAAGACTAATTACTATATATACTCCAATAAACCGGACAGATATATGGCTAATAAAATTCGGGACAAACTGAGAGTAGCGGCTATAGCACAAATTCAGAGGCAAGACGGCACCACTACAACTCATCCGCAGGAAATAGTTGACTGTTTCGCTGATTACTATAGTGATCTATATGATGGAAACAAGGTGACTAAGTCTGCACAAACTAAAGCTTTACTAACTAAATTTCTTATCGAAATACAATTACCTTCCTTGACCGAAAAAGACAGAGACAAGTTAAATCAAGAGATTATGATGACTGAGGTTCAACAGGCAGTAAAGGACTTAAAACCAGGAAAGGCCCCGAGTCCGGATGGACTTCTGGGTGAATATTATAAGTTGTTCCGATCCTCATTAGTCTCTCATTTGGTTACATTTTCAAATCACATAATGCAAGGATATACAATACCCCCTGACCTTCTCAGAGCAAGGATAGCTGTAATACCCAAGCCAGGGAAAAACGTAAAATGGTGTGCTAGTTATAGACCCATCTCTCTTATAAACCAAGATCTCAAGATCTTCACCAAGATATTAGCTAACAGGCTTAAATCCATACTACCAGATATTGTCCATATGGATCAGATTGGGTTTGTGATGGGAAGGGAAGCCCCTGATAACATCAGACGCATACTCACGACCATTATCCAATTGACAAAGATGAAAACGCCTTCTTTGGTCCAATCACTTGATGCAGAGAAGGCGTTTGACAGAATTGATTGGACATAAATGTTTGCTGTCTTGGATGAGATGGGATCTGGGGACCCCTTTGTGACAGCTCTACAAGGTATATATTCCACACCTACAGCTACGGTTAGGGCCATTGGACACCACTCCAAGCTTATAAATATTAAAAATGGCACAAGACAGAGGTGCCCACTTTCACTGTTGTTATTCGCTCTTTGCATGGAGCCCTTAGCCGCCTGTATTAGACAGAATCCTGACATTACGGGCTTTCAATTTAAAAAAAGGGATCATAAGATTGCTCTCTTTGCGGATGATGTTTTGCTGACATTGACTTAGCCCTTGACCTCTCTTACTAGCTTTTATGATGTCCTTAATCGGTTTTCTGCCATATCAGGATACAAAATAAATATGGACAAAAGTGAAGCTATGGCAATAGCATTTCCATCCCAAAAAAAAAGTTGATTGAACTTAATTTTGAATTTTCCTGGGTTAAGTCACATATCAAATATCTGGGGATTAACTTGTCTGCTCAATTTACGGGACTTTATAAAATCAATTACTTGCCTTTGTATAGAGAAATTCATAGGGATATAGCAAAATGGAAACCCCTTAACTTTTCATGGTATGGCAGAATATCGGCAATAAAAATGAATATTTTCACGAGATTGTTATACCTGTTCAGGACCTTGCCTATCCCAATACCAAAAAAGATCTGGAAACACTACAATCGGAACTTATTCATTTTATCAATAACAAAAAACACTCTAGAATCCCTTTTCAAACACTGACAAAGAATAGACAGCTAGGGGGGATTGGAATCCCTAACCTGAAAGACTACTATGATGCCTCTAGATTAGCCCAAACAGCACTAGTGGGATCGCCTAACACCGATATAGTATGGATAGGGTTGGAATCAGATTTGGGAGACTCTGACTCCCCAGATGCTCTACTATGGGATACCTCTGTATCTCTACAAGTAGTCCATCATTATTCTCCGATTACCTGTCCCTCAGTGGAGCACTGGAGAATTTTAAATAGAAAGAAAAAAATGGATCCAGATTACTCATTCAAGACACCACTTAGATATCTTATTCCAAGGGAATACAGGAAACAGCTAGACAAATGGGTAAATAAAGGTCTTTATCGAGTGGGGGATATGGTACTACATAATAAACCCTTAACCTTTACACAAACTCAGGAAAAGCTGGCACCGGACCCCCTTAGGTGGTATTTATATTTGCAAGTCACTTCTGCCTTACATAAATTCTTATCAAAAACACGAAATCAACTCAGTACCACATTAGAGAAAATATGCTGCGCTGACACTAGGCAGAAACATACCATCTCACGAATATACATAGCATTACAATCCGCAACAAGTGCAGAGAAGTCTTCTCTCATGTGCAAATGGGAAACTGATACGGGCATTAGGTTGGAGGTGAGGGAATGGTACGAATTACTTTATTCCTCCTGTAGAGGTCTGATGAGTGCGGACTTGCGGGAAAATAGTTATAAGACCATTTTTCGGTGGTACCTGACCCCAATAAAAACTTCCCACTTTACAGAGGTAAGGAATAGAAAATGCTACAGGGGATGTAATGAAATAGGAACTTATGTTCATATGTGGTGTGAGTGCCGCGAGGTTAAACTGATCTGGTCAAGTCTATCTAACCACCTTAGTACACTACTAGAAGAACAAATAACGTTAACTATGTCCCAAGGGCTCCTTAATATGCCACTTCCAAACTATCATCACCATATCAATACTTTCATCAAAATACTTTGCACAGTCACAAGAATATGCATTGCTAAGTATTGGAGGGAAAGGGCACCAATATGGCAGGAAGATTTAGATAGAATTAATCTGACACATAAACTCCATGAAACCGCAGCTTTTATCCTGGGAAATGTAGATACATACCACAAAATTTGGTTTTACTGGTTAATGCAAACAAGATGAAGTACTAACACTCGCAAGGCCCTAAATTAATGATACAGAAAGACAATTACTATATACTGGAGAAAACTGACATGGGAAGGTTTTAACAGACATTTTATCCCCTATAAGGAGTATAGCTTTTAATGTACCAATTGGCAATGACACACAAGACTGCTTTTCAAATGACCACTTATTATTTTGTATTTTGTTTTTTGTTCTTCCTTTTTTGTTTTGTTTTTTTAGGTTTTATTTAGTTTGTTCCTTTGTTATCAGTTTTTGAAAATAATATGCAAAACATCTCTCTTAAATATTGTTTTGCCCTGTGCATCAGATTGGGATTGGTCCCTGATGCCTGTGACGAAATCACATTGTACTGTATAACATAAAATTGTATGGACATTGTGGACTAATATCTCAACTTACAGTCAATGGTAATGTTCGATACAGAAGATGGACGATGTACATTTACCACATTGATGTAATGTCTAATGATCCCATGATGTACTGAAATATTAATGTTTATCAATATGTGATGTGATGTACTTTGCATAATAAAAAATATTTTAACATAAATGGGCAGCTCTAGGATGCAATTTAACCATTTTTTTTTATTTTAGCAAATGTCTGCTTTATGCGAAATACGCATATGTAGCATGTCTTAGCTTAAATGGGCAGATAGAGAATGCAATTTTGCCATGTCATTGTCTCTTTCCGCAAATGTCTAGTTTTAGCTCCAAACAAATATGTAGCATGTCTTAGCTTAAATGGGCAGTTCTAGGATGCAATTTAACCATTTTTTTTTTATTTTAGCAAATGTCTGCTTTATGCGAAATACGCATATGTAGCATGTCTTAGCTTAAATGGCGAGATAGAGAATGCAGTTTAACCATGTCATTGTCTCTTTCCGCAAATGTCTAGTTTTAGCTTAGCTCCAAACAGATATGTAGCATGTCTTAGCTTAAATGGCCAGATAGAGAATGCAATTTAACCATGTCATTGTCTCTTTCCAAAAATGTCTAGTTTTAGTTCAAAACAGATATGCAGCATGTCTTAGCTTAAATGTGCAGATAAAGAATGCGATTTAAACATATAATTCTTTTTTAAGGAAAATGTTTATTTTAGGGGACTTTCGTGTACACAAATGAAAAGTATTTTAATATAATAATTATAAATAAATTATTAATATTTGTCATTTTGTTATGTTCATTATTTATAGGTGATTCTGGTTACATGAGCCGGCCTTGGCTCATTACGCCATTGCGTAACCCCACCGATGAGGCCCAGGAGCGCTATAATAGGGTGCACAAGTGGACTAGGGCTGTAGTGGAGAGGATGTTTGGGCTCCTCAAAATGAGACTAAGATGCCTGGACAGGTCTGGAGGAGCCCTCCAATACAGCCCTAGTAAGGTGGCGAAGATCGTTATAGCCTGCAGCGTCCTGCATAACATTGCACAGCGGGCTGGGATGCTGCAGGCCGCCCAGGCGCCCCAACGCCTCCTCCAAGATGAGGAGGATGACCCTGTTCTAGAGGGGCTATTCCGGGATGAGAGGCTAAATGTCAGCGCAAACATCATCAACCGCCACTTCAGATGGTAAATAATAGAAGTTAGATAGGAGTATTGCGAATATGTGTGAATTCTAGGGAAATGAGAAGTAGAGAATTGTGCAAACATGTTAGTATTGTTCATCAAATTATTATAAAAATGTATTTGGATTATTATAGGTGATGCTCCTGGCATTGGGTCCTGTAACGACTTCGCCACCTGGTTTTTAAAGATATCAGCTGGTAAGTATAAATAATGTATGGACTGTGGCTGGCGGGAATTTGGCACAATCACCCATCATATGGCATACATTTTACAAAGTAGTATTTAGTTTACACATTACTAGAAATTTGGATACTTAGAAAGGGATCCTCTAGCAAGACTATATGCTTCAAAGTCATATTCAAAGTCACACATCAGAGGTTAGGTCTGCACAATGTATGACTTATCTTCACACCTGATTGATAGAACATAACACAAGATGCTACACACGCTTAGTAAGCTAGTGATAGAAATAGTTTCAGAAATGGGGGGGTGCAGAACTAATTCACACACTTCTATTAATATTTTTATTTTCACTTTTTCGGCCATTAGGGAGATGACTTCATCTAAAGACTGAAAGTGAAGAATTCAAGACTGAAAGTGAAGTATCCCAGACTGAAAGTGAAGAATTCAAGACTGAAAGTGAAGTATCCCAGACTGAAAGTGAAGAATCCCAGATTGAAAGTGATGAATACCAATGTGATCATGTCTGGCATTGTCTTTCAAATGTGCTGACCTTGAAAACCATACAAAGACACATTCACATGGTAAGTGGCAACAATTTTATGGACTAAGGCTGTGGATGCATCCTATTGGAGTCACTTAGATTATTTTTCTTTTAGATGGTATTTAACAATCCTCTATTTTGAAAATGATGAATAAGACACCTAATGAAGATAAACTGATATTTTGAAGATAATTGCCTTTCAAAGACCATACATCCAGGTTAGTTTGCACAATGCATGCTAGTTAAGAATCACAGGAGGAAGAATGTTAAAAGAATTAGGAATAGATACATGTCCTATATTAAAATATGTTTATTTTACATACATTACCCCTACTTTGTGCTAGAGAGGACTCACATTCTGACCAATCAGACAAAGGAATAAATTTTATAGTTGATATAGAGGTATATTATTTGAAGGGACATGAAATATTACATTCAATTATGTTCAGCATACAATATAAATAGATTTTTATAATGTGATATGCATTATTTTGTCTAATTTAAAATGCTAATGTTTAATTCGAAGATTTATTAGACAATATAATGGTATTTCTAATTATGGATAGATATAGATTTCATGTATGAACCTTTTTTTTTAATATCAAGACCAAAAAAATACATGTTAGAGCATAGACACAAGATGATTTAACAATTATTCGATTTAATGAATATTTTAAGACATGTGTTCATGAACTAACTAATGTTTATAATATTTTTCTTTCTT
Organism: Bombina bombina; assembly: GCF_027579735.1. Taxonomy (NCBI): domain Eukaryota; kingdom Metazoa; phylum Chordata; class Amphibia; order Anura; family Bombinatoridae; genus Bombina; species Bombina bombina. The sequence continues at coordinate 69,983,957 of NC_069503.1, forward strand.
TTTCAGAGTTTTATCTGTGATGAATTTTTTTTTCTTTCAGAAATGTTATTTATTTTATTGTCAATACATTTATTTTCATACTATATCTTCTATTTTTTGTATTAAAATACATATTCTTAGAGACATATCTCTATCACAGTAAGATAAGAAGAAATATATCCATCTAATCTGACAAGTAAACAAAATATTACTCCCATGACTGTTAGTCATCTATTTGACAAGCACATGCCTGATATAAAATAGAATAATTTTGGTTAATTTATTGAATATAAAATATCAACACAGCTAATTCAAATAATGTTAAAGTCAAGTATCTTTCAACAATTTAATTTGGACTTAAATACATCTATGCTTTTATTGTGTGATTTATAGATGTTAAAATCAAAAAATGTTTATGACGAGGATATGTAGTCTAAATTATACAAAACAACTTTGTTCATTTCACTTTTAAGAAAGGAAAGTGTTTAACTTACATTAAAGTGACAGTGTAGTTGAATGTTAGATTTACATAATAATATCTGGGATTTTCCTTAGGTATTCAAAAACATTATTACAATAAATATAGGTTATTCATCTTTAATTATTTTTTAGGTAATATGTTAGAAATTATCTGTAAATGAAAAGTAAGTTAATTTCATATTTAGACCAAGCTAATTATTGTATGTCATATTGATTACTTTTCAGTTCTAGTGCAGTCATTTGATGGGTCTTTTAACTATAGATAGATCAATAGATAACTTCTAGAAATTATTCTTCTTACCGCTTGTATAGATATCACATAGCTAGATGTATTTTCAGTCCCCTTTAGTTAACTCCCCATATTCCTAATGGTTTGGTCCTTAAAGGGACATTCCAAAAATATTTCATTTAGTGAATCATAGACAATACAAATTTTATTTAAACACCATTTAAATATACTATTATTATCTAATTATATTCAGTCTTTATATATCCTTTGTTAAAGAAATAGCAATGCACATGGGTTAGGCAATGACATAAGGCATCTATGTGCAACCAACAATCAGCAGCAAAAGAGCCTATCTAGATATGGTTTTCAGTCAAGAATATCAAGCAAAAAAAGCTAATGAGAGAATAAAACTAAATATGACGTTGTTTTAACATTGTATTATCCATCTAAATCAGTAAAGAACATATAGCTTAATGTCACTTTAAGGTAAAGCTGTATAAATACAGCCATTAGAAGATATTTCATTCACAGTGGGGCAAACAATACAGAAGGTAATACAAATATGTTCTACTAATTTTTAGAAAGGGAGGTGCATAGGTTTATGATCAGCAAAGCATTACTGGGAAATATCTACTTAATTGTGGCTGGCCAACAATGCATATTTACAATGTTTAGACAGATGTATTTAGATCAAGTTCAAAATTGCATATTAGCTCATGAAAGGGACGGTAATTAAAAAGTGTTTCTTTCTGGAATCATAAATACAATTTAATTTTAAACATTAACATTTAATTCTATCATCGATTTTAAATAATTATTTTTGGATTATTTCCTTTACAAACATATCTAGATATGCTCAGTAGCTGAAGATTTGTGGATGCACAGAGATGCCTTGTGTGATTGGCTCAACCATGTCCATTGCAATTTCTTCTCTTAAGGATATCTAAAGATTAATCTAAATTGATAGTTACATTTTAAAGTATAAAAATGTATTCTCTCTCCGGATCATTTTAAGAAAATATTTTGTTGTAATGTCCCTTTAAAAATAAAGACGCCATTGCCCAATAACAGATTTGAGCAGTTCAGACAAATACAAGCTCAAGGTTTATTTACTAATAATAAACAAACATGTAGTTTAACATTTATAAACAGATTATACAAGTTCTGGCCATTATAACCAGAAATTACGCATTTCAGAAATATCGCGTGGGAAACGTATCTTGCAACATGAGATTCGCATTTTTAATAATTCAATTTGAATGTCACGCAATAGCACACAATCGATGTGCATTATAAATACATAAAAAACTAAGCCCCAACGGAAACTATACCTACTCCCTTATGAGGTGACTTTATGCGACCTCCTCAATCTCTGGGTCCCCCACAGATTTAGATCCTCTCGCTCTTCAGCCTCTTATTCTTCCCTCCCAGCTGCTGGATCAGAAAGTCCTGACCCGGAGGCCAGTGCAGCTGCTTCTCCGTCCGGTGGCCTGGGAGAGGATGATAGAGAATCTGAACCAGGTAAATATCCAACTTCAAATAATATATTAATATTTGAGTAGACTTTTTAAGAAATGTGTATATAGTCATATATTCAACCTATATAGATCTCACAACATACGCTACATATGATGTTCAGATATCTGATTTTAGATTCATCACACATGAAATAGGAGTGATGTTTCTTGCATTCTACAGAATATGTGTCACAGAGCAAAAAAGGAATTGCGCATCTGTGAAATCCCTATCATCCGCCCTTTCATACATTGACTATCGAATCATAACACAGTTCTAAATATTATTTGTTATTGTTCAATATTAACAAATATCCAATTGTAATCTTGTAATACACCCAATTGCAAATAGATTTGAAGTCTTTAGAAATGATACTCATCACACTACTATATCCAAATCAATTCTGAATTACGGATGCGTAATTCCGCTTGGAATCATTGCGCAATGATCACGAAAGATATAATTGTGCCCAACGTGAACATGTGTTTGCTGTAACTGGCATCGCTTTAGACATGTTGGTCAAATCACGGATGCGTAATTCCGCTTGGAATCATTGCGCAATGATCACGAAAGATAGAATTGCGCACACACGTGAACATGTGTTTGCTGTAACTGGCATCGATTTAGACATGTTGGTCAAATCACGGATGCGTAATTCTGCTTGGAATCATTGCACAATGATCACGAAAGATAGAATTGCGCACACACATGAACATGTGTTTGCTGTAACTGGCATCGCTTTAGACATGTTGGTCAAATCACGGATGCGTAATTCCGCTTGGAATCATTGCGCAATGATCACGAAAGATAGAATTGCGCACACACGTGAACATGTGTTTGCTGTAACTGTCATCGCTTTAGACATGTTGGTCAAATGTATACATTAATTAGTATATATGGGAAGAATACAGTATTACAATCTTCTACATTATAAAAGTTATACTAGCAAGATCAAAATAAACAATGAATTATCTCTATCAATTGTTGAGCATGCAAGAAGACACAAAATGAATTAAAGCTACAGTCAACAACATAAAAAATTGAAAATAAGAATACAGGATCTCTTTATTTAGACATTAATTGAGGAAACAATGAACTCATGTGAATACAAATAGATTTGTACTTTGTCAATTAGAATTGAAAAATCAGATTGTTTGTCTCCATGACCTGATTTGTAATAATGATATCCAATCCTCATTGAATATTTTACAGATCCTGATGTTGGTGCTGGAACCTCAAGCCAGGGTTCGTCACAGCATGGTATGTCTCATATTAATTTACCTTTGTCTTACAAACCTGGAAATAACATTACATAATACATTCACATTGATCGATATTTATATGGATACTCTTATTATCTTTTCTGCTTATTTTAAAATAAGAATCACGAATCAAAGTTGGGATATGAATCTAAAATGATGAGTATTTGAAGATATCCCTTCTATTCTTGATATCTTCATTTTAATGTAAGCTTAGGTTCCTGCCCATTTTATATTCTGCCCCTGTGTAGTTCTTGCAATTTTTTGGATACATTTAGACAACACTAACACATTTTTGAAAAAGTGCCGATTCTAAAAATATAAATTTCATAAGTTTTTTTGTTTATTCTTATCATTAAAGGGACATGAAAACAAACATTTCACTTTTAGGATTTAGACAAATGTAATTTCAAAATAATTTCAAATTGTATTTGATTATCTAAATTGCTTCAGTCTATTGTTATCCTTATTAGAAAATCATATCACATGATGTCATGATGACATATTTTTCATAATAACTTCAGTTTTGCATTGTGATCAATATGTGTTGTGTCCTTAAAAAGATTAATGTACATTGCACAAATGGATCAATGTGCCACATGGCTTTGGTTTGATTTTTCACCAGTTGTTATTCAAAGTGTTGTTTGTGTGTATTATTTCAAAAACAACGATCAATAGGTATATTTAGATATGCAATAGAATCATATGAGATGAATAGTCTGTCTAATTTAGTAACGGCTAGATTTGGAGTTTGGCGGTAGCCGTGAAAACCAACGTTAGAGGCTCCTAACGCTGGTTTTAGGCTAACTCCGGTATTTGGAGTCACTCAAAAAAGGGTCTAACGCTCACTTTTCAGCCGCGACTTTTCCATACCGCAGATCCCCTTACGTCAATTGCGTATCCTATCTTTTCAATGGGATCTTTCTAACTCCGGTATTTAGAGTCGTGTCTGAAGTGAGCGTTAGAAATCTAACGACAAAACTCCAGCCGCAGAAAAAAGTCAGTAGTTAAGAGCTTTTTGGGCTAAAGCCGGTTCATAAAGCTCTTAACTACTGTACTCTAAAGTACACTAACACCCATAAACTACCTATGTACCCCTAAACCGAGGTCCCCCCACATCGCCGCCACTCGATTAAATTTTTTTAACCCCTAATCTGCCGACCGCCACCTACGTTATACTTATGTACCCCTAATCTGCTGCCCCTAACACCGCCGACCCCTGTATTATATTTATTAACCCCTAACCTGCCCCCCACAACGTCGCCGCCAGCTACCTACAATAATTAACCCCTAATCTGCCGACCGCAAAGCGCCGCCACCTACATTATAGCTATGTACCCCTAATCTGCTGCCCCTAACACCGCCGACCCCTATATTATATTTATTAACTCCTAATCTGCCCCCCTCAACGTCGCCTCCACCTGCCTACACTTATTAACCCCTAATCTGCCGAGCGGACCGCACCGCTACTATAATAAAGTTATTAACCCCTAATCCGCCTCACTAACCCTATAATAAATAGTATTAACCCCTAATCTGCCCTCCCTAACATCGCCGACACCTAACTTCAATTATTAACCCCTAATCTGCCGACCGGAGCTCACCGCTATTCTAATAAATGTATTAACCCCTAAAGCTAAATCTAACCCTAACACTAACACCCCCCTAAGTTAAATATAATTTTAATCTAACGAAATTAATTAACTCTTATTAAATAAATTATTCCTATTTAAAGCTAAATACTTACCTGTAAAATAAATCCTAATATAGCTACAATATAAATTATAATTACATTGTAGCTATTTTAGGATTAATATTTATTTTACAGGCAACTTTGTAATTATTTTAACCAGGTACAATAGCTATTAAATAGTTAAGAACTATTTAATAGTTACCTAGTTAAAATAATTACAAAATTACCTGTAAAATAAATCCTAACCTAAGTTACAATTAAACCTAACACTATACTATCATTAAATTAATTAAATAAAATACCTACAATTACCTACAATTAAACCTAACACTACACTATCAATACATTAATTAAATACAATATCTACAAATAACTACAATGAAATAAACTAACTAAAGTACAAAAAATAAAAAAGAACTAAGTTACAAAAAATAAAAAAATATTTACAAACATAAGAAAAATATTACAACAATTTTAAACTAATTACACCTACTCTAAGCCCCCTAATAAAATAACAAAGATCCCCAAAATAAAAAATGCCCTACCCTATTCTAAATTACTAAAGTTCAAAGCTCTTTTACCTTACCAGCCCTGAACAGGGCCCTTTGCGGGGCATGCCCCAAGAAGTTCAGCTCTTTTGCCTGTAAAAAAAAACATACAATACCCCCCCCCAACATTACAACCCACCACCCACATACCCCTAATCTAACCCAAACCCCCCTTAAATAAACCTAACACTAAGCCCCTGAAGATCATCCTACCTTGTCTTCACCTCACCAGGTATCACCGATCCGTCCTGGCTCCAAAATCTTCATCCAACCCAAGCGGGGGCTGGCGATCCATCATCCGGTGGCTGAAGAGGTCCAGAAGAGGCTCCAAAGTCTTCATCCTATCCGGGAAGAAGAGGCGATCCGGACCGGCAACCATCTTGATCCAAGCGGCATCTTCTATCTTCATCCGATGACGACCGGCTCCATCCTGAAGACCTCCACCGCGGACCCATCTTCATCCGGCGACGTCCAACTGAAGAATGACGGTTCCTTTAAGGGACGTCATCCAAGATGGCGTCCCTCGAATTCCGATTGGCTGATAGAATCCTATCAGCCAATCGGAATTAAGGTAGGAATATTCTGATTGGCTGATGGAATCAGCCAATCAGAATCAAGTTCAATCCGATTGGCTGATCCAATCAGCCAATCAGATTGAGCTCGCATTCTATTGGCTGTTCCGATCAGCCAATAGAATGCAAGCTCAATCTGATTGGCTGATTGGATCAGCCAATCGGATTGATCTTGATTCTGATTGGCTGATTCCATCAGCCAATCAGAATATTCCTACCTTAATTCCGATTGGCTGATAGGATTCTATCAGCCAATCGGAATTCGAGGGACGCCATCTTGGATGACGTCCCTTAAAGGAACCGTCATTCTTCAGTTGGACGTCGCCGGATGAAGATGGGTCCGCGGTGGAGGTCTTCAGGATGGAGCCGGTCGTCATCGGATGAAGATAGAAGATGCCGATTGGATCAAGATGGTTGCCGGTCCGGATCGCCTCTTCTTCCCGGATAGGATGAAGACTTTGGAGCCTCTTCTGGACCTCTTCAGCCACCGGGTGATGGATCGCCAGCCCCCGCTTGGGTTGGATGAAGATTTTGGAGCCAGGACGGATCGGTGATACCTGGTGAGGTGAAGACAAGGTAGGATGATCTTCAGGGGCTTAGTGTTAGGTTTATTTAAGGGGGGTTTGGGTTAGATTAGGGGTATGTGGGTGGTGGGTTGTAATGTTGGGGGGGGGGTATTGTATGTTTTTTTTTACAGGCAAAAGAGCTGAACTTCTTGGGGCATGCCCCGCAAAGGGCCCTGTTCAGGGCTGGTAAGGTAAAAGAGCTTTGAACTTTAGTAATTTAGAATAGGGTAGGGCATTTTTTTTTGTTATTTTATTAGGGGGCTTAGAGTAGGTGTAATTAGTTTAAAATTGTTGTAATATTTTTCTTATGTTTGTAAATATTTTTTTATTTTTTGTAACAGTTCTTTTTTATTTTTTGTACTTTAGTTAGTTTATTTCATTGTAGTTATTTGTAGATATTGTATTTAATTAATGTAATGATAGTGTAGTGTTAGGTTTAATTGTAGGTAATTGTAGGTATTTTATTTAATTCATTTAATGATAGTATAGTGTTAGGTTTAATTGTAACTTAGGTTAGGATTTATTTTACAGGTAATTTTGTAATTATTTTAACTAGGTAACTATTAAATAGTTCTTAACTATTTAATAGCTATTGTACCTGGTTAAAATAATTACAAAGTTGCCTGTAAAATAAATATTAATCCTAAAATAGCTACAATGTAATTATAATTTATATTGTAGTTATATTAGGATTTATTTTACAGGTAAGTATTTAGCTTTAAATAGGAATAATTTATTTAATAAGAGTTAATTAATTTCGTTAGATTAAAATTATATTTAATTTAGGGGGGTGTTAGTGTTAGGGTTAGACTTAGCTTTAGGGGTTAATACATTTATTAGAATAGCGGTGAGCTCCGGTCGGCAGATTAGGGGTTAATAATTGAAGTTAGATGTCGGCGATGTTAGGGAGGGCAGATTAGGGGTTAATACTATTTATTATAGGGTTAGTGAGGCGGATTAGGGGTTAATAACTTTATTATAGTAGCGGTGCGGTCCGCTCGGTAGATTAGGGGTTAATAAGTGTAGGCAGGTGGGGGCGACGTTGTGGGCGGCAGATTAGGGGTTAATAAATATAATATAGGGGTCGGCGGTGTTAGGGGCAGCAGATTAGGGGTACATAAGGATAATGTAAGTAGCGGCGGTTTACGGAGCGGCAGATTAGGGGTTAAAAATAATATGCAGGGGTCAGCGATAGCGGGGGCGGCAGATTAGGGGTTAATAAGTGTAAGGTTAGGGGTGTTTAGACTCAGGGTTCATGTTAGGGTGTTAGGTGCAGACGTAGGAAGTGTTTCCCCATAGCAAACAATGGGGCTGCGTTAGGAGCTGAACGCGGCTTTTTTGCAGGTGTTAGGTTTTTTTCAGCTCAAACAGCCCCATTGTTTCCTATGGGGGAATCGTGCACGAGCACGTTTTTGAGGCTGGCCGCGTCCGTAAGCAACTCTGGTATCGAGAGTTGCAGTTGCGTTAAAAATTCTCTACGCTCCTTTTTTGGAGCCTAACGCAGCGATTCTGTGGACTCTCAATACCAGAGTTATTTTAAAGGTGCGGCCAGAAAAAAGCCGGCGTTAGCTACGCAGGTCGTTACCGACAAAACTCTAAATCTAGCCGTAAGAAATTAAACATATGTTAAAGACATCATTTTCTTTATAATCACCTTGATTAACTCATGCATTTATTGTTCATATTAGTGGTCTATTGTTCACATTTCTAAGTATATTAGATTTAGTGATGTCCAAACTGTGTTCACTAATATATATCTATATCATTAATAGATGTAGTTGTTGTGGGGAGCCCAGAGGGATCCAGCACCAATGATGAGCTGCCTTTGCAGGCTTTGGGTAAGTCAATTGACTCATGCATATGTCATTGAAGGTGTATTTGTAATAAATATTATGATCATGATTCTGATGAAGCATTACATTTGAATAAAACAGATAATTTACTCCTCTGATTATATATCTATTTATTTTTAATCTGGAAAGATTAAGATCTCAAAGCTTCTTAGTCTACACCTTTGTTCTTCAGAACATGGATAGCATATGTTTCTTTTTATTATAAATTTGGACAACAATCATCAAGTGATACACACATGAGAACTCTTAAATGTTCCATGTACTCTGCTTTTGAGATAATTGTAAAAATACAGACACTAAAATGTTATTACGCATCGAGAATAACAAATCTAATGTCATTTGTATGCTCCATCAAAATGATGTAATTCATAACTTTGGCTCAGTATATCTTTAATGCAACATTGATGTGTGTCCTTGAGCAACATTAACATATGTTATAATATCTGATTTTAACGTGTACACAACATGTTATGTTTTACAGAGATTGATGTAACATGTGAGACGGAGGAGGAAGTGGCTCCCTTGGAGTCTGATGGTATGTCAAATCTATATAAATAACATGTATCAAACATGTATTATTGTTTTAAAACATTCTCTGGAAGAAAATCAAAGTCTACAGCTTTGGCACTTTAAAAATTATTATTCCATTATTTTTAGAAAACACTACTGCCCCCCTTTCTATATCATGCAGCATGAACATATGTTTGTATTTTTCATTTATGTATGATTTGTCATTAATGACATCATGATGTCATATGCATATTCCATGCCAAACCACAATAATCATCTTCTGTTTGTACAGACAGTCATTGCTATTCATCCGAGTGCCTATATGCAGACCATATCCTTATGTCATCATTGTTTATAAATTCAAAAGCACTTCTAAGAATACATAAAACATAATCATGTTTAAATGCCTTCATTTCATGATGTATGAGATGTTAATATATTTTTATTATATATTTCAGATGGACCTTCCTCTTCTGGGCATCAGTTTCCTGACCCTCCCCAGGCCCCTCCCAAGGTAGAAGCCCCTCCCGGACCTTCCCATTCCTCCTGTCCTTCCCAAAAAACGCCCCTTTGCCCTCCCTCACGGCTCTCCCCGTATTTTGGCCCGTACAGCTCCCCCACCTGACCAGCCCCCAACTCACCAGGCCCCTGACTCCCCAGCTGTACGGGCTAACCCAGAATGGCATCCCATCCCTCCCCTTCCCTCCCCAGCCCAATCCCATCCCTCCCCCCTTCCCTCCCCAACCCTCCCCCTTCCCTCCCCAGCCCAATCCCATCCCTCCCCCTTCAATCCCCCCAGTCCCCACCTTCATTGTCCTGGGTGTCGGATTGTCCTTCCCAGGCACAGTTGTAAGTATCATTCTAAATCCACATTATAACATATTTGATTTTATATCACTCCATATACCAATCACCACTACTTGGATAGAACAATAGAAAAATAACTTTTTCTTACCTTATCTCTTCTATAACCCACTGGGAGTGTAATTAGTTCTGCTTGCTGTGTTTACTCAGCTTGGCCTCAAGGCCAAAATGTTTAAGGATAGGTGTGGATACCACAGGCTAACTAAACTATTTCAAATGCCAATGTAAGGACAATGGAAATAATTTTAAACAATTTAATACACTCAAGCTGGTAAAGTGGATAATTGTGAACCAATTAAAGGGGAGAACATGTTTTAGTAAACTGTCCCTTTAATGGTTTATGTCTGAAGAACATATTTAATGTGTAAATCTTCGAGATAGAATATTTAATTATAATAATTATTTGTCTTTATTATTACAATGTATCTTTGCTCTCTTTTTATTATGTTATGTAATTATCATTAATATTCTTTATTTGCTTTATTTTAGGTTGTGACTCAGCATAGCTGATGCTAGAGGCTCTAGCGCGTATAGAGCAGGCCGTGCTGAGGAACAGTCTGTTCCTGGGAAGGATGCATGACACCATGCATGCCCAGCTACAGGTTCAGCAATTGACTCTATGATGTATGATGCGTGTAGAGTCAATGCTTGAATCTGGAGCTGGACATGCACAGGACGATGAGGGTGATGCTGATGACCCAGAAGTGGAGGATCCGGAGATGTTCTGAGGGCGCAGATACGAAACTTCCGTCCACATGTTACCTTTTTTACAGTTGTTGTTGTTGCCATTTGTTTTTTTTGTTTTTTTATTGTGCCTGTTGCACTCTTTTACCTTGTCAAATGGCTCCAATGGGGCTGTGTTGGCCCTTGCCAACTCCCTCCAAGGACTGTGATGCACTCTTTTACCTTGTCAAATGGCTCCAATGGGGCTGTGTTGGCCCTTGCCAACTCCCTCCAAGGACTGTGATGCACTCTTTTACCTGGTCAAATGGCTCCAATGGGGCTGTGTTGGCCTTTGTTGGCCCTTGTCAACTCCCTCCAAGGACTGTGATGCACTCTTTTACCTTGTCAAATGGCTCCAATGGGGCTGTGTTGGCCTTTGTTGGCCCTTGTCAACTCCTTCCAAGGACTGTGATGCACTCTTTTACCTTGTCAAATGGCTCCAATGGGGCTGTGTTGGCCCTTGTCAACTCCCTCCAAGGACTGTGATGCACTCTTTTACCTGGTCAAATAGCTCCAATGGGGCTGTGTTGGCCCTTGTCAATTCCCTCCAAGGACTGTGATGCACTCTTTTACCTGGTCAAATGGCTCCAATGGGGCTGTGTTGGCCCTTGTCAACTCCCTCCAAGGACTGTGATGCACTCTTTTACCTTGTCAAATGGCTCCAATGGGGCTGTGTTGGCCCTTGTCAACTCCCTCCAAGGATTGTGATGCACTCTTTTACCTTGTCAAATGGCTCCAATGGGGCTGTGTTGGCCTTTGTTGGCCCTTTTCAACTCCCTTCAAGGACTGTGATGCACTCTTTTACCTTGTCAAATGGCTCCAATGGGGCTGTGTTGGCCCTTGTCAACTCCCTCCAATAAAAAGGTAAAGTACTAGGTGGTCTTATACAGCAAATTTGGCAGCAGAAAAGGTGTATATCAGCTGAAAAGCAGAAGCTGCCTCGATCTCCCTTTCAGAGACTTACTATTATTTTTATTATTATCCAATGGGGCTGTATTGGCCTTTGTTGGCCCTTGTCAACTCCCTCCAAGGACTGTGATGCACTCTTTTACCTTGTCAAATGGCTCTAATGGGGCTGTGTTGGCCCTTGTCAACTCCCTCCAAGGACTGTGATGCACTCTTTTACCTGGTCAAATGGCTCCAATGGGGCTGTGTTGGCCCTTGTCAACTCCCTCCAAGGACTGTGATGCACTCTTTTACCTTGTCAAATGGCTCCAATGGGGCAGATTTTTAAATATGTTTTTTTGTAAAGTTATATTATTTCTTTATGTTTTATGACATAATAATAAAATACATGTCATTTCAATATTATTTGTCCTCTTTATTCATGTCATTAATTGAAATCTATAGTTTATGTGGTTAATCCTTAAAGGATATATCACAATAGTCCAGCACACACTGCAAATGTGTTGGGTGCACGCTATAGCCAGGCACTGCACAACCCAGCAAACGATATCCAAAGCAAGACGAATAGCAGCACTCCAATGGAATTATCTCCAAATTTTTATTTGATAACCAGGAGTACAAAAAAGACAGCAACGTTTTGGACTACATGTCCTTCATCATGCCAGTATGGCATGATGAAGGACATGTAGTTCGAAAAGTTGCTGTCTTTTTTGTACTCCTGGTTATCAAATAAAATTTGGAGATAATTCCATTGGAGTGCTGCTATTCTTCTTGCTTTGTTAATCCTTAAAGGGACATGAAACAAAATAATGGTCTTTCATGATTCATAAATATAATACAATTGTCAATAAATTTAATATTTACATCTCAAATTAAATTTGAGTCCTTTTCTTGATATACTTTTCATAAAGGTTTATCTTTGCAAGATTATGATTAGCATAGGACTGAAGTTCTCTATATATATTGCTGGTTGTATATATATATATATATATATATATATATATTCTTTTTTTGCACATCCATGTGTTAATTTCTAAACTATTCGTGAATTGATGCACCTTTAACAAATGATCCCAGGATTGATATAATGAGATAATCTATGTAAATTTTAAATTTGATGAAAATAGTATCCTCTTTGTGAATCCTGAAACTTAATTGTTTGTATTTCATGTCCCTTTAAGTGATGCTGAACACAATTCTTAAGAAATGGATATGCATTTCTAATGTATTTGTGTCCTTTTTACATCAACATGGACATATAATATTTATAAAAACAGACTCTTATTTGAATGTTGATAGCATATGTATTCCAATTTCACTTATATCTTATTGTAGTAGTGTACCAAATCAATCACTGTGTGTAATGCGCATATTTTAGATGATTAATATCTTTCTCTTATTCTTTTTTTTCTTTAATTATCCTACAATATATTGCTATAGGTAGGCTGACCATATTTCAACTTGAATAAGTAACACGTTTGGTCAATACATGTGTCATTATTGTTATTCCAAATAAATCTTAACATATCTGAAAACATCCCTGACATATGTATTTCTCATGTGTCCCTTTTTTAAATGGTAAAGATGGACACCATAGCTATAGGTAACATATGATGTATAAACAATTCCTATTTTCATAATGTATCTCCTAGCATTATTTATCATTTAAAGGGACATGAAACACAATAATCCAAAGATTAAAATTCAATGTGAAAATGTATTTCAAATTGCAATGTCCTACATAATCGTGTAACATAAAATGTTGTTTTCAGGTCTATTTAAACCCTGCTGCTTGCTAAATAGTTAATAATCCTCTGCTTCTAATGAAATATATCCTTAGTTTCAACAATGGATTCTATTTCTTATATCACAGTATTACGTTATCTAGCGTGACATTCATAGCTACCAATATAGCACATACTAGTTTAGAAAATATAAATATGTTTCTTATTGACATGCCAAGCTGCTGAATGAGTCCTTGTATTGGCTGATGTTTTGTACGCGATCAAGGATGCGCCATGTTGCTTAAGACGTCACCTGCCAAGCTGTCAAATGAGTCCTTGTATTGGCTGACGTTTTTATGCGATCAAGGATGCATCATGTTGCTTAAGACATCACCTGCCAAGCTGTCAAATGAGTCCTTGTATTGGCTGACGTTTTTACACGATCAAGGATGCGCCATGTTGCTTAAGACATCACCTGCCAAGCTGTCAAATGAGTCCTTGTATTGGCTGACGTTTTTACGCGATCAAGGATGCGCCTTTGATTGGATGAAGTTTTTACGCGATCAAGGATGCGCCTTTGATTGGATGACGTTTTTACGCGATCAAGGATGCGCCTTTGATTGGATGGCATTTTTACGCGATCAAGGATGCACCTTTGATTGGATGGCATTTTTATGCGATCAACGATGCGCCATGTTAATTAAGACGTCACATGCCAAGGTGTAAAAACCATCTGATTGGATTACGTAGTCCCGCAATATTTGAGTTTGCACGTAACCCATGTTTGTGAATGAGAAGACAAGTTTAAAACCATGTTGAGTATGGATTGTGTGAATCATGTACATTGTTGAACCATAGATGATAAAGAACACAAAAATCTCTTTTGATGGCTGTCTCGTTGAATAAACGAATGAAAGCAATATGTTTTCCTGCATAAGATATTTTGAGGCAAGTGCAAATCCATGAATATAGTCCATCTTGTTTAATATGTTTGTCAACAATATTTTACTTTTTTATAAATAATGACTGTGTTGTGTTGAATTTTCTACATATCTAATTCCTAAAGATGCACTATTGTATTTGAATCAAGTAATCAATATGCATTGACCTTTATCATATGCTAATTATATGAGATGCCTACTTATTCTAGATGTTATGTCGTGTTATTTTTTATTAAAGGGACATTATACACTCATTTTTCAACACATATATGTTTTTTCGATCTATTTATATAGTCCTTTTTTATAATGAATGTCTAGTTTTGCTTATGTTTAAATAACATTGCAGTGATTTTCTGACTCCTACCCAAGCCTCAAAGTTTGATGTGAGTACCATCAGCTACCTTCTCCAGCTTGCTCCTGTTTGTGTAAAGGGTCTTTTCATATGCAAAGGAAGGGGGATTGTCTTATTTCCCACTTGGAATGGGCTTTCAAGCTAACTTTTCAACATAGCTAAACAGATTTTCTAAGTAAGTCTTTAAACCGTTTTCTCATGGATTTTGATATAAGTATGTGGTCATCTTGTTGTTTATAGTAGTGTCTATTACATGCAGTTCTCTAAAAATGATTGTATACTGTCCCTTTAATGTAAATGCTCAGTATTGTGTCATGTATGAGTTCCACATTGGTTAATCTCCAAATATATTAGTGTGAGCATATATTTCTAAAGTAACTCGTAAAAGGACCTGAAACCATATTCCTTCTAAATGAAATGTCTTTCTTAAATAATTAAAACACAATAATGTCTCTTTAAGAAAATAGACTTTATTTAACACGTCAATAGAAATATGGCATACAGGCTTAGTATCCTATTCCAATATTTTCATGTTTGAACAAGTACATGTAGATATACCAACAATCCCTAAGGATTAGTATATGTTAGCATATGTTATTTTTTAAAGGGACAGTCAAGAAAAACAGTAATGATTTTAATGTCCAAAAATGCAATTTTTACAAAAATATATCTCAAACGTTTATCACTAATTTATCTTAGTTCTGTTGTTATTCTTAGTTGATAGCTAAACCTAGGAGGTTCATCTGCTCATTTCTTAGAGCTTGAAGAGTGCATCTAATATGAATGCATTTTCACCACTAGATGGCATTTTTTTTGCATTTTCATATAGAAAGGATTGAGCTCATAGAGTATAGTTACCCTGGATTGATCAGTGATTGGCTGAAATGTTGGTCTGTCAAAAGAACATAAATAAGTGGTCATTTTTCCGAGGCATAGATACAAGGTTAATCACAGAAGTAAAACGTGTATTTCTCTAAGTGTTGTTTTTCCAAACTTGATAATGCGTAATAAAGTGTTTTCTTTGTAAAAAAAACAATAATGTTCTGACTGTCCCTTTAAGCTTAGCAAACAATTGGGATTAAAGATCCCTGAAAGAATAATGCTCTAATAGCACTCTATGCCCAGACTTTTTGAGTAGAGGCAAAAAGAATTTAAAATTTAACTTTTATTGTTTAATTAAAACATGGGTGAACACACACATTTAAAATTGTTCCTCTAACCTTGGTAGCTATATCTTGTGAGATCTATTGTTAATCAGTATGGCCTTGTAACCATTATTTGTTATCTAGTCTCACTATATAACTGGTACTATTAGTCTTGGTTGTTCTGTATCGTGGTAAGTGTGATTGTATTGTACTACTAATAATTTATTATTACATTAATCACACTTTGCCTGGAGAGTCAAATTGAAATATTAAAATTCCTTGGCCTCAAGGGCACTGGTACTTCTGAGTGGATTTTCTAGATAGGGAGGTATATAGGGGCATTGTTTCCAGCTTAAGGGATCGTACATGGCTATGTAACCTTGTATTTTCCTAATATGGTGATAATGATCTATTTAACAATATTATGAAAGTGAAAATTAAAGTGACAATTTTTTATCAATTAGAGTATTTTTTAAAAATATATGAACTTAATGTGATTAAATTTAATCCTAAATTCTCTCTACACAGTGTGTACTTAGTGTACTGTGGCAGGGAACTATGTAAATTAAATGGAAAAAAATGTTTTTGTTTGAATGTGAAAAATTTTAAATGTGAGATTTTTTTTAACCTAAAATCTGTGTATTTGTGCTGTTATATCAAAGTGTATATTACCCCTATATTTATGGGTGTAAGTGAAAAAATGACCAATATATAAAGTCAGGATACACCATCCAGGATTAATTCCAATTTATTATCTTTAAAAATTTATATTAGTAATAAAGTACTTGTTAAAATTTAAAACTCTTATATAATTCAATAAGACTGTTTACATATTCTTCTAAAATAAACTGTGGGACGTCTCCCAAATTCATAAAACAATATATATTAAACCTTGAGATCAGTAGTATATTACGTGACAATTTCTGAGTTTAAACGTTATTAACAGTAAAATAACAAAGAAGCTAGCTATAAACCTTTTGAATTGTTACTTTGTCTGAGCTGACCTTTGATCTTTACTAAACAGAATTCAACACTTATCAACCTTTCATTTGTGTGTTAAGATAAAGTAAAAAGCTCACAACCTTATTTCTACTTTACAGGATTAAACAATTATTGGTATTGCAAATCATTTCCTTAAAATATAAGCAGTTCTTATTATGTACAGTTCGTGTCTTTGTATTAAACAAGCTTTTTCTGTATGAGACTGCTCCTAGTGACTTGCACGCAGTCAGAGTCTGTACATATATCAGCGTATGGAAATGCAAATGAAATAGAAATGTTAGTACACACTATTTTGGGGGTTTACTTGTTTTCTTGTAACGGTACTCACAGATCCTTTTGATTTGGGCCGCTGTGTTAGTCAGATCGACTTGTGAATTCTGACTGTAGTCCTTACCGCTTTGCCGCCTCTGTTCGGCGTCTGACGTCACACTCCCCTAAAGGAGGATACTTTTCCCAAGACACCGCTACCTGTGTCTCTGTTAGTAGCTTCCATTGGGAAATGTTAGAGATGGAACTGCACTTAGTGCTTTGCACGCAGTTCTTTAAAGTGGATTTAAAAGGTGGTAATTTAGAGATGATATGGTTTAATATATATTGTTTTATGAATTTGGGAGACGTCCCACAGTTTATTTTAGAAGAATATGTAAACAGTTTTATTGAATTATATAAGAGTTTTAAATTTTAACAAGTACTTTATTACTAATATAAATTTTTAAAGATAATAAATTGGAATTAATCCTGGATGGTGTATCCTGACTTTATATATTGGTCATTTTTTCACTTACACCCATAAATATAGGGGTAATATACACTTTGATATAACAGCACAAATACACAGATTTTAGGTTAACAAAAATCTCACATTTAAAATTTTTCACATTCAAACAAAAACATTTTTTTCCATTTAATTTACATAGTTCCCTGCCACAGTACACTAAGTACACACTGTGTAGAGAGAATTTAGGATTAAATTTAATCACATTAAGTTCATATATTTTTAAAAAATACTCTAATTGATAAAAAATTGTCACTTTAATTTTCACTTTCATAATATTGTTAAATAGATCATTATCACCATATTAGGAAAATACAAGGTTACATAGCCACGTACGATCCCTTAAGCTGGAAACAACGCCCCTATATACCTCCCTATCTAGAAAATCTCACTTATAAGACCGAAGGATCTTATATCAATAGGGTGTTTGGGATCTTTTTTAGTTCCAGCGCTCTACTCATTCACACTAATAAAACATTACTTCTGAGTGGATATCATAATAATTCTGACCAACGCCACTTTATACCAAACACTCGGCTAGATTTAGAGTTTTGTCGGTAAAGACCCGCGTAGCTAACGCCGGCTTTTTTCTGGCCGCACCATAAAAATAACTCTGGTATTGAGAGTCCACATAAAGGCTGCGTTAGGCTCCAAAAAAGGAGTGTAGAGCATATTTAACGCAGCTTCAACTCTCGATACCAGAGTTGCTTACGCAAGCGGCCAGCCTCAAAAACGTGCTCGTGCACGATTCCCCCATAGGAAACAATGGGGCTGTTTGAGCTAAAAAAAAAACCTAACACCTGCAAAAAAGCCGCGTTCAGCTCCTAACGCAGCCCGATTGTTTGCTATGCGTAAACACTTCCTACATCTGCACCTAACACTCTAACATGTACCCCGAGTCTAAACACCCCTAACCTTACACTTATTAACCCCTAATCTGCCGCCCCCGCTATCGCTGACCCCTGCATATTATTTTTAACCCCTAATCTGCCGCTCCGTAAACCACCGCTACTTACATTATCCCTATGTACCCCTAATCTGCTGCCCCTAACACCGCCGACCCCTATGTTATATTTATTAACCCCTAATCTGCCCCCCACAACGTCGCCTCCACCTGCCTACACTTATTACCCCCTAATCTGCCGACCGCACCGCACCGCTATTATAATAAAGTTATTAACCCCTAATCCGCCTCACTAACCCTATAATAAATAGTATTAACCCCTAATCTGCCCTCCCTAACATCGCTGACACCTAACTTCAATTATTAACCCCTAATCTGCCGACCGGAGCTCACCGCTATTCTAATAAATGGATTAACCCCTAAAGCTAAGTCTAACCCTAACACTAACACCCCCCTAAATTAAATATAATTTTAATCTAACGAAATTAATTAACTCTTATTAAATAAATTATTCCTATTTAAAGCTAAATACTTACCTGTAAAATAAACCCTAATATAGCTACAATATAAATTATAATTACATTGTTGCTATTTTAGGATTAATATTTATTTTATAGGCAACTTTGTAATTATTTTAACCAGGTACAATAGCTATTAAATAGTTAAGAACTATTTAATAGTTACCTAGTTAAAATAATAACAAAATTACCTGTGAAATAAATCCTAACCTAAGTTACAATTAAACCTAACACTATACTATCATTAAATTAATTAAATAAAATACCTACAATTACCTACAATTAAACCTAACACTACACTATCAATAAATTAATTAAATACAATATGTACAAATAACTACAATGAAATAGACTAACTAAAGTACAAAAAATAAAAAAGAACTAAGTTACAAAAAATAAAAAATATTTACAAACATAAGAAAAATATTACAACAATTTTAAACTAATTACACCTACTCTAAGCCCCCTAATAAAATAACAAAGACCCCCAAAATAAAAAAATGCCCTACCCTATTCTAAATTACTAAAGTTCAAAGCTCTTTTACCTTACCAGCCCTGAACAGGGCCCTTTGCGGGGCATGCCCCAAGAAGTTCAGCTCTTTTTCCTGTAAAAAAAAACATACAATACCCCCCCCCAACATTACAACCCACCACCCACATACCCCTAATCTAACCCAAACCCCCCTTAAATAAACCTAACACTAAGCCCCTGAAGATCTTCCTACCTTGTCTTCACCCTGCCAGGTTCACCGATCGGTCCAGAAGAGCTCCTCCGATGTCCTGATCCAAGCCCAAGCGGGGGGCTGAAGATGTCATTGATCCGGTCGAAGTCTTCATCCAAGCGGGACAGAAGAGGTCTTCCATCCGATTGAAGTCTTCATCCAAGCAGGGCAGAAGAGGTCTTCCATCCGATTGAAGTCTTCATCCAGGCGGCATCTTCTATCGACATCCATCTGGAGCGGAGCGGCAGCATCCTGAAGACCTCCGACGCGGAACATCCATCCTGGCCGACGACTGAACAACGAATGACGGTTCCTTTAAATGACGTCCGATTCTATCAGCCAATCGGAATTAAGGTAGGAATATTCTGATTGGCTGATCGGAACAGCCAATAGAATGCGAGCTCAATCTGATTGGCTGATTGGATCAGCCAATCGGATTGAACTTGATTCTGATTGGCTGATTCCATCAGCCAATCAGAATATTCCTACCTTAATTCCGATTGGCTGATAGAATCCTATCAGCCAATCGGAATTCGAGGGACACCATCTTGGATGACGTCCCTTAAAGGAACCGTCATTCTTCAGTTGGACGTCGCCGGAAGAAGATGGGTCCGCGGTGGAGGTCTTCAGGATGGAGCCGGTCGTCATCGGATGAAGATAGAAGATGCCGCTTGGATCAAGATGGTTGCCGGTCCAGATCGCCTCTTCTTCCCGGATAGGATGAAGACTTTGGAGCCTCTTCTGGACCTCTTCAGCCACCGGATGATGGATCGCCAACCCCCGCTTGGGTTGGATGAAGATTTTGGAGCCAGGACGGATCGGTGATACCTGGTGAGGTGAAGACAAGGTAGGATGATCTTCAGGGGCTTAGTGTTAGGTTTATTTAAGGGGGGTTTGGGTTAGATTAGGGGTATGTGGGTGGCGGGTTGTAATGTTGGGGGGGGTATTGTATGTTTTTTTTTACAGGCAAAAGAGCTGAACTTCTTGGGGCATGCCCCGCAAAGGGCCCTGTTCAGGGCTGGTAAGGTAAAAGAGCTTTGACCTTTAGTAATTTAGAATAGGGTAGGGCATTTTTTATTTTGGGGGTCTTTGTTATTTTATTAGGGGGCTTAGAGTAGGTGTAATTAGTTTAAAATTGTTGTAATATTTTTCTTATGTTTGTAAATATTTTTTTATTTTTTGTAACTTAGTTCTTTTTTATTTTTTGTACTTTAGTTAGTTTATTTCATTGTAGTTATTTGTAGATATTGTATTTAATTAATGTATTGATAGTGTAGTGTTAGGTTTAATTGTAGGTAATTGTAGGTATTTTATTTAATTAATTTAATGATATTATAGTGTTAGGTTTAATTGTAACTTAGGTTAGGATTTATTTTACAGGTAATTTTGTAATTATTTTAACTATTTTAGCTATTAAATAGTTCTTAACTATTTAATAGCTATTGTACCTGGTTAAAATAATTACAAAGTTGCCTGTAAAATAAATATTAATCCTAAAATAGCTACAATGTAATTATAATTTATATTGTAGCTATATTAGGGTTTATTTTACAGGTAAGTATTTAGCTTTAAATAGGAATAATTTATTTAATAAGAGTTAATTAATTTCGTTAGATTAAAATTATATTTAATTTAGGGGGGTGTTAGTGTTAGGGTTAGATTTAGCTTTAGGGGTTAATCCATTTATTAGAATAGCGGTGAGCTCCGGTCGGCAGATTAGGGGTTAATAATTGAAGTTAGGTGTCGGCGATGTTAGGGAGGGCAGATTAGGGGTTAATACTATTTATTATAGGGTTAGTGAGGCGGATTAGGGGTTAATAACTTTATTATAGTAGCGGTGCAGTCCGCTCGGCAGATTAGGGGTTAATAAGTGTAGGCAGGTGGAGGTGACGTTGAGGGCGGCAGATTAGGGGTTAATAAATATAATATAGGGGTCGGCGGTGTTAGGGGCAGCAGATTAGGGGTACATAGCTATAATGTAGGTGGTGGCGCTTTGCTGTCGGCAGATTAGGGGTTAATTATTGTAGGTAGCTGGCGGCGACGTTGTGGGGGGCAGATTAGGGGTTAATAAATATAATACAGGGGTCGGCGGTGTTAGGGGCAGCAGATTAGGGGTACATAAGTATAACGTAGGTGGCGGTCGGCAGATTAGGGGTTAAAAAAATTTAATCGAGTGGCGGCGATGTGGGGGGGCCTCGGTTTAGGGGTACATAGGTAGTTTATGGGTGTTAGTGTACTTTAGAGTACAGTAGTTAAGAGCTTTATGAACCGGCGTTAGCCCAGAAAGCTCTTAACTACTGACTTTTTTCCTGCGGCTGGAGTTTTGTCGTTAGATGTCTAACGCTCACTTCAGACACGACTCTAAATACCGGAGTTAGAAAGATCCCATTGAAAAGATAGGATACGCAATTGACGTAAGGGGATCTGCGGTATGGAAAAGTCGCGGCTGAAAAGTGAGCGTTAGACCCTTTTTTGAGTGACTCCAAATACCGGAGTTAGCCTAAAACCAGCGTTAGGAGCCTCTAACGCTGGTTTTCACGGCTAACGCCAAACTCCAAATCTAGGCCACTGTGTGGTGTGCTTACACTCTTAAGTATTTTCTTACCGAAAAAATGTACCATTGACCAATTACTGAATATACTTCTAACAGTGAATGGTTTCATTAAATCTGTACACTTATTACTGATATTGTTTGGTGACCTGTAGTCCTGCACCAAGTGGTCACAGTTATCGTTGGTTGTCACGAGCTCCTGTATATTTTATTCTAGCATATAATTGCTTGTGATTTATATGCGCTCATGCCTCCGGTATTTGTTACCATTACTTAAATTTTTAACCACTTGTAACATATGCGGCTCAAATTACTATGCACTCATTTGGTATGCGCACCGTTCAATTTTTATATTGTTGTTACCACTCAATATTGTGTATTAACCTTTAGTCTTACACCAAGTAGTCAAAATTGTCGTTGGTTGCCACGAGCTCCTGTATATTATGTTCTAGCATATAGTTGCTTGTGTTATATATACGCTCGTGCCTCCAGTATTTGCTACCATTACTTAGATTTTAAGCCACTTTTGACAATTGTGGTTGAATTTACTATGCGCTCATTTAGTGTGCGCACCGTTCACTTTTTATATTATTATTACCGCTCTCGATCTGAGATGTATATAGGTGTATAGATGTAATTCTAACTCATTATTAGACAGGTGTATTCATTAGGTGCACTCTATATCAGTTTAGGTGCTAAAACCAAACTGTAAACTATAAAAATTATTTGAACAGTATCGATAGCTATTATCACTGTGTACAAATCCTATTGGGCAATGTTATCAACTCTGAACATTGATTTTGACAGGCAATATATATTGCTAAATGCTTTGTTCTTGTATCCACAAGATAATCAATACTATTCTTGCGATATGAACATTGTTCTTTCCTTTATATCATAGCCGTTAATCGTTAATTTGTTACAGTTGTACTTGTAATATAGTTTGTTACATCTGCCATGTCATGTACTCAATTCATACACGCATCATTCATTTTTCTTTCATTCTGAAGTAAAAAATGTATATGCAGATATATGTATTTCAGTAAGCATATATGATCGAGTGCTTTGGACTCTTATGACTCCACTGTTTGGATTATAAATAATAACTTCGATCGAATTTATCGATCTCTTATATACACAGTTTGTTGATCTGAATATTTATTTATTTAGGGCTAAAAGATATATATATGTATCTATAGTATGTAATTCTATAGTCAAATCTTTAACTCGCCCCAATTATATATAAACTTTACTGTGCATAGTCGCTATAATCTAAGCGTTGGTTTGTCAGGCTGAGTATTACTACCTAGCCCCTATATCCACATATGACTCTCCACTATTATTCGGCATAGCCGTCAACCGTTAGTTAAATACTACTGTTAAGTACACATTAGCTAGGTTAGAGTTTTTAAAATACATAACAATTGCGGGACCCCATTTTCCCACACAACCCCCCTGACGCGTTTTGCCTGTTTAGGCTTTATCACAGTGTTTGGTATAAAGTGGCGTTGGTCAGAATTATTATGATATCCACTCAGAAGTACCAGTGCCCTTGAGGCCAAGGAATTTTAATATTTCAATTTGACTCTCCAGGCAAAGTGTGATTAATGTAATAATAAATTATTAGTAGTACAATACAATCACACTTACCACGATACAGAACAACCGAGACTAATAGTACCAGTTATATAGTGAGACTAGATAACAAATAATGGTTAAAAGGCCATACTGATTAACAATAGATCTCACAAGATATAGCTACCAAGGTTAGAGGAACAATTTTAAATGTGTGTGTTCACCCATGTTTTAATTAAACAATAAAAGTTAAATTTTAAATTCTTTTTGCCTCTACTCAAAAAGTCTGGGCATAGAGTGCTATTAGAGCATTATTCTTTCAGGGATCTTTAATCCCAATTGTTTGCTAAGTTCATGTAAATTAATGCTAGCACCACTTCTCACATGAAAGAATATGCAGAGATACTGACACAAAAAGTATCCAGAAAAATTTAAATAGGTGAGAAGTTTGCCTCAATAGTGCCCTTGTTATTTTGTGTGTCCCTTTAAGCTGTGTTGTTGGCATTCAAACAGTAATATGCCATCATGTATAATTGTAATGGTCATTTTGTTTGAGATTAGGGAAACAGTTTGGACATCACATCACAGAAACCAATCAATGTAATCAACAAGGATAGGTATGTGATGATGTGGTGTCCACACACTTGTAACCCACACTCTGACCCGGTCCCATAGAAGCAGATTATATACAGAGTGTGGTCCACAAGTGTAACAAGACCACATCATCACATACCTATCCATTACACATTAAATAAATAAAAATATATATAGCTAAAAATACTTACTTCCTTTTCCTTCCCCTCTTTCCACGAGACTGAGGCTCTGGGGGTGGGCAACTGCCCCCTCAGACGAGTTCTCATGGGAGATGTTTGTGGAAGAGGGGAAGGAGGAGTACTGGGATGACCCGGCTGAGGAGGAGATTGAGGAGTACCAGGAGCAGATGGCCCAGGATCAGATGGCCCAGCAGCAGATGGTCCAAGATCAGATGGCCCAGCAGCAGATGGCACAAGAGCAGATGGCCCAGCAGTAGATGGCGCATTATGCGCCTCCCGGAGGACCTGCAATATATCTCATATGCAAGATCTCGTTTTGTCCTTGGATAATCTCTCTTTGGCCTTGTATAAGCTCTCTTTGGCCTTGTCGAATGGCATGAATGTCTTCTGTCATCTGGATTCTGCTTTCAAGATTTTCCCTCCGGGAGGCACGCATCTGTTCTTGGAAATCTCGTAATATCTGCACCTCTGTTATCTCCTCCTGAGGGGCTGCTGGTGCACGGTGGGCTGTTGGTGCAGGAGGGGCTGCTGGTGCAGGAGGGGCTGCTGCAGGGATCTCTTCTGCAGTGGGGGCTTCTTCCGAGGAGGAGTATAGAGGGATGTCTTCCATGTCTGCCCGAGGTGGCGAGTCATCTCCACCACTCTCATACCTGGGTGAAGGAGGAGCCTGTAGTTGGTGTGCTGCATCCTCCCAAGACTCTGTATATTGTAAAAAGAAAGAAATGTATATATTAGCATAGTTCCAAATAAAGATGTAAATGCTTTTGCTTACAATAGAATTACAAATGCAGCCTCATTAATCCACTTTGAAATATAACAATCAATACGATTTCCGCATTTTCCAAACCATGTTTCTGATATCTATCTGGTCAATCTGAATGTGTTTTTGCGTTTGTTTTCAGTCTGTTTAAATGCACACCAAACCTGTAGCCTAGATACTAATGTAATTGCAAGGTAATTGTGAATGCGTTTACGTAATAATGTGTAAAAAAGCGTAATTGCGTTAATCATATCCTTGAATACATTCTTTATTTTTGATGTACAGAGATTATTACATGAGCTTACCGTCAGATGAGAGTGGCAGGTTCCCGGAATCGACTCCTCCGATCCCGACTATGGCCACCTCGGAGATGCTGGGACGCAACATTTCCTCCCATCGGGAATACTCCACTGTTATTTCAGGCCTGCCACCGGTCCCTGTTGTGTATTGGTACTCCCGAGAGATCTTTCTTTTGAGTTCTTTTTTGCAGTCCCGGTAGCAATGCTTTATAGACTTGACATCCCTGTTACGTGCCCCCACTGCATTAACTGCATCCCTGATCTCCAGCCATAGCTTCCTCTTCTCCCTAGTGGTGGCCTTCAGAGCCTGCAGCCTCCTAGCCCTCTGCATATAAGCCTCTACGAGGGCCTCCTTCTCCTCCATAGTATACCTCGCCTCCCTAGTCAGCTTGGTTTTCCCCTGTGATGGTGTCCTCTGATTCCTGGACTGTGAAGCTCTACGCTGGCCGCCACTGGGCCCAGCCACTTGTTCATCTTGAACAAAGTGGCCGGGTCCACCCACCGCTTCCTCCCCCCTTCATCCCCCCCTTCCTGTCCCCCTTCCTGTCCTGTTCCTCTCCCTCTCCCCCTCCCTCTCCCCCTCTCCTGACTAAACTCCTGCCTGACCTCCTCTATAACCTCTCGTCTAAACTCAGTCCTGAGGAACTGTAATAGTTCCGGGCTAATCTGCCCCTTATCCCACCCTCCCGACATACTCCAACAAAAAGTGAATGTGCCCAAATGAAAGGGGGTCAAAATAAATAACAAAACAAAAAAAGTGCTCAAAGTGTGAAAGGGATATAAAATAAAAGAGGGTAAGGAGTATTTAACAAACAAAAATGTATAAGAAGACTAAAATGAGGATATGTAAACAAAATCTAACTATGGGATGGGTATGGGCTTACAGGGAATGGGGTATGGAATGAAAGGGAATGGGGTATGGAATGAAAGGGAATGGGGTATGGGATGAAAGGGAATGGGATTACAGGGAATGGGGTATGGAGTGTAGTATGAGAGGGGATGGGGTATGGAGTGTATGTAGTGTTATTGATAAGTGTATGTATGTATTGAATGTGTTTGCATGTAAATGTGTTAAGTATACAGAAAAACCACTCACACACGCACCCAAACCAACTCTCGCTCACTACCACTAACTCACTATCTCACACTACCACTAACTAACTCTCACACTACCACTAACTAACTCTCACACTACCACTAACTAACTCTCACACTACCACTAACTAACTCTCACACTACCACTAACTCACACTACCACTAAGTCTCACAATAACACTAACTCACTCTCTCACACTAGCACTAACTAACTCTCACAAGAACACTAACTCAGACTAACTCTCACAATAACGCACTAAATCTCTCTCTATAATCTCACAAAACCCTCCAGCAACACAGTCAAAGAAGCCATGCTTGTGGCGTGCTTATATACCCTATGTAAATGTTTAATGATGTACCGGTTTGCCTTGTAAATTCTGTTCAGGTGTGCTTTGTTAGTAATTAGTATGTGTGCAATGTGTATTAGTTGTGTGAATTTGCGCATGCTCATATTGAGTTAGTATTTGTGGAATGTGTAGAATGCGATGATGTCATAGTGATCGTTTTGCATAACATTGTCCAAAAGTATTATGTGTAAACCTAAATGTTGATTTGTGATGGTGTCGTATTTGTGAAGTGTTGTAAATGTTTGTTTGTACTAATATTCCGTAATGTTGAAAGCGAGTGTTTTGTTTGTGTATGAGTGTGCAATTTTTTTTTCGTGTTGTTTTGTTCCATGTTGTAGGATCGTAAAGTATATCTGTATTCCTCGTTTAGTGTAAAAAAAAATTTCCGCTTGTGAATGTGTAATTCGTATGTGCTATGTCGCGTGATTGTTGTTAGTATGTTTGCTGTGTGGTTTTGCTGTGCATTATGTGGTATACGTAATATGACAGAGCAGTGCGTATTTCTCGTGAGATCGAGTGTTAGGTGAAAAATGCGTGCTTCTTTGATTTCTCATTGATCTCTATGGGAGACTGTTTAACGCGGGCGTGATTACGCTTCTTAAATAAACACGGTAGTCGTGTTACCACGACGCGTTATGAGGTTGCTTTGAGACTCATAATACCTACGTTAAAAGAAGTGCACGCAGGAAATAAAGACGCATAACTAACGCACCCCTTCTAATGCAAAACTCGTAATCTAGGCGATAGTTTTTTCCCAAATATATTAATATTGTTTGTTTATTTTCCCAGAAATATCCACATTAACAAAAGAAAACTGCATTGTACCGCTCGAGAGCCATACTGCGACAATTGTACCCGCCATTGCGCTTGAAAACAAACGAAGAACAGTAAAAGGATTTATATGTGAAAAAAGGTATATATTTATTACATTTATTTATTCCAAATCTACTAATTCATCTTTACACGGAAATCGCATTTAATTCATTAGAACTTTATTTTAAACCATTGTATTATAGAACAACATGTTTATTCTGCAGCTAATGGTTTTATTTTTATTTTTTATTATTTCAGTTTCAAAGTTATCAAGAAAATACTGGCGCAACAAAAGTTACATAGAAGATGGTGAAGCGGCTTCGACATCTGCAGCAAATTTGACGCATGAACCAACAACGCGTTTAAAGAGTGTAAAAAGCGGCTTTTTAGGAACATTTAAGGAGCCGCAAAAAAGTGTTAACACAACTAATCTAATTAATACTGGTAAGCCAACATATGTAAAACCACAACAACAATTGTCAACCCAGACACAAGAATTTTATGAAAATAAGACCTGTTTTTCTACCAAGAAAAGCTGTGACATTGATACTACTAGCGGCCAATCTTTGTTTAAAAAACCTAGGATGGCTTTAGAGGACATTACGATTGCTATTAACAAGAGAACCCCCACATTACCTATCTCACAGACTGTAACCGTTGTAGAAAATTCACAATGTGCAAATGACACACAAATTGCTACTGATAATTTAGGAGATTGGGCTATTTCGGCATATAGATTATTATTAAAATCAACGTTAGCCATTAAAGGTATAATATTTAAATTGGACTTAGACTGTTTGAATGTTACAGATAACCCAATTTATAAAGATGCCGACATAAAAAATAGAGTTGAACACGCAATTTTCTTTTTTTCAAAATTTCTTGACGTAAATTCTGTTAACAACACACGGTCTTCAAATAAAATTTGTAGTCCAGCTCCATAGAAACTGACAGAATCTGACACAACTGACTGTTCAGAAATAACACTTACCCAAGATATTGATGCTGAAGACTTTGTTGACTGGTTCAGTCATATACCGTATTGTTCTGAGTATAGGCCGCACTTTTTTCCCCTGGTGTAAGTCTCTAAATCAGGGGTGCGGCCTATACTCTGTATCTTACAGTGAAAGGTCCGGATGGGGGTTGGGCTGAAGTGCTGATGTTGCAGGGAGGGGTCCAGGCACACCCTGGGCTTCCTGGACATTTTGTGTGAGCACAGAGTTTTTAGACTTTTGCCCCTATAGTACTGGTATTTCCTAATATGCCGCCAGACGCCGTAGCTGATCACGTGATCCCGGAACCAGACTTGCCCTGTTCAGACAAAGGGAGGACCGTACTGGTAAGAGAAGTGTGATACGAGGAGGGGACTTGACCAATAGCCCTGAGGACCGGGATGAGTCACTCATTTTACTACGGTACTTTTGTGTGAAAATTCTTAAACGTGTACCGGTATATCCCCAGCAACAACATGGCACATCAATGTGCTCAGGATGGGAGTGAGAGGGGCTTAAGATGAGAGCGGGAGCTGCTGTTAAAGGAGGGTGAGTCAGGTTTGATGAGGAGGGGGTTGTGTGAGGAAAAAGGGGGCTATGATTGGTGAGAAGGGCTGAGGGGAGGCTTATGTAAGGTAGGGGTAGTGGTAATAGTGTAAGTAGTGGGCACTGCTTGAGGGAGGGAGTGGGTTAAGAGGAGGCAGCCTGTGAGTGTTATTTCTTAAAAATGGCACAAAACTTAAAGGGTGCGGCTTATATTCAGGAGCGGCCTATACTCAGAACAATACGGGTATTAGGGAGTTGTATTTCAATAAGGGACGCCCTTAAAGACCTGTTTAATTTGTTTAAAGGGCTTGTGAGTGTGACTGATGACTGCGGACTGCAGAGGGGTGGTGCAATAAGATTAACATTTGACAATTCAAAACACACACTTTACACCGGTTTAAAATTGCTTTAAAAATAAGATTCGACATGGGTAAAAGTAAAAATCAGATAACTTACAAAAAAAGTGAAAAATCTGGTAAAAGAACTTGTCATACATCAATCACAGGGGTGAATCATACACCAGATACAGAGTCACAGAATTACATTCCCGAAACTGAAAATGAGAATCATGAACAGCCTGAATTGTACAACTCTAATGACTGTATAGAACAACCCATAGATGCATCAAATTCTCACATTGATGACCAAAATATAGATAAATAACATGTTGCTGAAAATGCAGAAAATAGCATACAAAATAATGAATTTGATGAAATTGAAAGCCAAAATATAGAACAACCAATAGATATACCAAATGCTCAGATTGTGGCACAAAATAATATGGAAAATGCAGATATTGTACCGCATCAACATGTTTTTTTGGAACGTGTAGCACATTACCAAAGACAACGTGATCATTTTAATGCTGTTGAGTATTATGACCATTTCCGCTTTGTAAATCTTTAACAAATACAGTATTTTGATTCTGCAATGCAGGCTGCGCATAATTCTATACAACGCATGCTGGATGACTTAATGCACAATGTAGGGCCGGGGGATATGGTACAACTAAGATTAGAGGGTGGTGGAATGAATAACCCTTTATACTCCATTCGCTATTTTAGGGACAACTTAAATGCTGAGAGTTTTTTGAATGATATAGCTAATCTTTTACAGAGTAATGCTGAGTTTTTGGGGGATGGTAGTTTAAGACTTGTTGTCTTAATTGTTAGCAATAGAGCTGGTGGTGTGGTAAACCGTAGACGCCTGAGAGCTACACCGTACAGTTGTGTTATTGGTACTAAAACACGGCATTTGTTTGATTTTAATAATTAGAATAATAATTTGTGTCTGGCGGCTAGTGTTTGTGCTATTTTGGAAAAGTTAGATGTTGCAGACTCTGTGCTAATTGAAAGGGCTAGAGCTATTCACAAAGCTTTAGGTATTCCAGATGACCGCTTAGTTAGCTTTAATGATATAAGAGCTTTTGAAAATCATTTAAATATAACTATAAAGGTGTTATACCACAACCGCGGGTCATGGCAATATTATGAGACTGATGAATTGTGCAAAGACACCGTTGTATATGTTTTTCATCATGAAAATCATTACTACGGTGTCAAAGATATAAAAGCATTCCTAGGTGAATCATATTTTTGTGAATACTGCCACACGCCTTTCTATCATAAAGGTAACCACTCGTGCATGTATTTTTGTAGGGCTTGTCACAGAAAGAATTGTGTAGAAATTACTTCTGAGCTGGTTAGATGTCCTAAATGCCGGACATTTTGTCGGTCAAAGGATTGCTTACTAACACACATGAAACTGGCGCGGTCTAAACAAATAGATTGCCTGAGTAAAATATATTGTGACACGCGTGGTTGTTATGTTGGTGAATCTCATGATTTTGGTGAGGGTAGAGGCTTTCAGTGCAGAGGTTGTTATGAATATATTACAACATTTGAAGGGCATTTGTGTTACATGCGCCCACTCAAATGCCCTGATGAGTCAGATGACTACATTTTGTATCATTTTGAGTGCATGCAGGAGACCGGCATACACATCCCTAATTATGCATACGCTATATCTTTAGGGAGTGATAAAAAGTGTTGGGAGTTTAGTGGTCTAACATGCCTTGCAGATTTTGTGATAAAATTCATAGACAAGCGATTTTCTGGTTTTACCTTTATTGCACATAATGCCGGCCGTTATGATGCCTATTTTGTGGTACAACAACTGCTTAAGGAAAAGCTAAAGATAGATTTACTCGCTCAGGGTGGTACACTATTGTGTGTAATGGTGAAAGATTTAGGTATCCGGTTTATTGACTCACTGAACTTCCTCCCCATGAAACTCAGAAAGTTACCAAAAGCTCTAGGTTTTGAGGAGTATAAAGGGCATTTTCCACACCGAGCAGAATCAAAATGATATAGGCCCAATGCCTCCTGTAGAAGATTATGGGTATGAACACATGATGCCTGATGAAAAATCAGAGTTCATGAATTGGTATCAGGACAACAAAGACAGGAAATTTAATTTTCAGGAAGACCTAAAAACCTATTGCATAAAAGATGTAAAAATTTTAAAAGAGGCGTGCAAGTGTTTTAGAAAGAGTTTAATGGCCATGACTAAGAAAAAGGTGCTTAAACATATAAAAAATGAAACCCGGTAGAAGTTACCTATGATGTTGATCCCTTCCAACTCACAACATTAGCATCTGTATGCATGGCCATGTATAAATTTAAATTTTTACCTCAAAACACAATAGCTGTAGTACCGCCTGATAATTACCACACACAGCAAAAAAACGTTTTTCTACACCCGCTATACAGTGGTTAATGTATGTGGCTACCAAAGAGGGTATCACCATACAACATGCTTTAAGAGGTGGAGAGAAGAGGGTGGATAATTACTTTTTAGATGGTTATGCCTTTATAGCTGGTGTACACACTGCTTTTGAATTTAATGGCTGTTTTTACCATGGTTGCCCTTTGTGTTACAATGCACAAGATTCAAATACTGTCACAGGTTCTACCTATGGTCAGTTATATCATAAAATGATGCTTAAAACACATTGCCTTAAAAAACGTGGTTACAACGTACGTGAAATGTGGGAGCATGAGTGGAATGCTATGCTAGAATCAGACGAAGATGTAAAGGGCTTTATTCTTGAAAGTAATTTTCCACAACCCCTGAATCCAAGAGATCCTCTGTATGATGGTAGAACAAATGCTATTAAATTGTACCATAAAACAAATCCTGAAGAGCGCATACATTATTATGATTTCACCAGCCTATACCCTTTCGTTAACAAAACAAAAACATACCCAATTGGTCACCCTGTCATTATTTATGATGATTTTAAACCTTTTGACAATTATTTATTTTGGCATTGCTAAAGTAAAAGTCTATCCCCCAAGAACTTTGTTCTTTCCTGTACTACCTGTAAAAATGAATGGCAAACTGATTTTCCCATTATGCTGCACGTGTGCCAGCACCAACCAACTGACACCTTGCAAGCATACTGAGGAAGAGCGGGCCTTGACAGGAACATGGTGTACGGTTGAAATAGCAAAGGCTTTGGAGAAAGGGTACAGGTTGTGTAAAATATTTGAAGTCTGGCATTTTGAACAGTGCACAGGTGGATTATTCACAGAATACATCAAGGTACATCTCAGGGACAAACAGGAGGCATCAGATTACCCTGATTGGTGTACAGACGAGGGTAAAAAACAAAAATATGTATCTGACTACTTTGACAAAGAGGGCGTCACACTGAGACCGCATGAAATAAAGGTCAATCCGGCAAAGAGACAAATTTTCAAACTTTTTCTAAATTCTTTATGGGGTAAATTTGGTCAAAAAAGCAATTTGCAGAATACAAGTATTGGAACTGACCCTGACAAGCTTTTTCGTTATGTGTTTCTAACAAAGTATGCGGTGTCATCTTGAAATTTCTTAGACGATGACACTGCTATGGTCAGTTGGAAATAAACTAAGGACTCTCACACATTAGCACGTAACACAAACATTTTCATAGCTTGTTTCACCGCAACCTATGCACGACTGGAACTATACAAACTTTTAGACAGACTGCAAGACCGTTGTCTCCACCACGACACTGATTCTGTAATTTTTGTCAGCAGACCCGGTGACTGGACTCCTCCTTTGTGTGACTATTTAGGGGAAATGACTAGTGAATTACCCTCTGAAACACACATCACAGAATTTGTTTCGGCAGGCCCAAAAACTTATGGCTATAGACTGACAACAGGTAAAACATGTATAAAAGTTAAAGGAATCACTCTAAATGCTGCTAATGTACAATTAGTAAACTTTGACAGTTTAAAAGATTTAGTATTGTACTATCCCTTGCACCCTGACGAACAGAAAAAAATGATAGTTCGACACAACAGTATTGTGAGAAATAAAAGGTACTGGCAAATAGAGACAAGACAATTACAGAAAACTCAAAAGTGTGTATATACTAAGAGACAACTGACAGACGCCTTCACAACTCTACCATTTGGTTATTAGGCTATGGACGTCAGACTACAACATCCATTTCTTTCATGTAATTGGCAAGAGTCCATGAGCTAGTGACATATGGGATATACAATCTTACCAGGAGGGGCAAAGTTTCCCAAACCTCAAAATGCCTATAAATACACCCCTCACCACACCCACAATTCAGTTTTACAAACTTTGCCTCCTATGGAGGTGGTGAAGTAAGTTTGTGCTAAGATTTCTACGTTGATATGCGCTTCTCAGCATTGTTGAAGCCCATTTCCTCTCAGAGTACAGCGAATGTCAGAGGGACGTGAAGGGAGTATCACCTATTGAATACGATGATTTCTCTGACGGGGGTCTTTTTCATGGGTTCTCTGTTATCGGTCGTAGAGATTCATCTCCTACCTCCCTTTTCAGATCGACGATATACTCTCAATTTACCATTACCTCTACTAATAACTGTTTTAGTACTGGTTTGGCTATCTGCTATATGTGGATGGGTGTCTTTTGGTAAGTATGTTTTTATTACTTAAGACACTCTCAGCTATGGTTTGGCACTTTATGCAAATTATATAAAGTTCTAAATATATGTATTGTACTTATATTTGCCATGAGTCAGGTTCATGTATTTCCTTCAGCAGACTGTCAGTTTCATATTTGGGGAATTTAAACATTTTAAGAAATGTATTTCTTACCTGGGGTTTAGTCTTTTTTTCAATTGACTACTTTCTTGCTATTGTGGGTATTAGGGCCGTGGGTGCGTCAAATGCTAAACTTTATTGCGTCATTATTGGCGAGAAAAAAATTTTTGGGCGCGGAAAAAGACGTTTATGACGCAACTTCGTCATTTCTGGCGTCATACGTGACGCCGAGACCTTTCACATGGCGGCATCATTAGTGACGCAAGTGTGTCATTTCCGGTTATTTTCGTTGCCAAAAAAAGTTTACGTTACGTTGTGCGTCATACTTGGCGCCAAATTTTTTGCAATATTTCAATACCCCATTGATGTTTGCCTCTTGCTTTTTTCTCTATCAGAGGCCTATGCTTTTGCATTTTTTCCCATTCCTGAAATCATATAAGGAAATAGATCATTTTGCTTTATATGTTGTTTTTTCTCTTACATTGAGCAAGATGTCCCAATCTCATCCTGCCTCAGAAGTTTCTGCTGGAACATTGCTGCCTGACATCGGTTCTACCAAAGCTAAGTGCATTTGTAAAAGTGTAGAAATTATTCCACCAAATGTCATTTCTAATAGTTGTCATGATAAACTTTAACATGCAGATAGTGTTTCCATCAGTAATAGTACATTGCCAGTTGCAGTTCCTTCAACTTCTAATGAACATGATATACCTGTAAATTTTAAAGAATTTGTATCTGATTCTATTCTGAAGGCTTTGTCTGCATTTCCACCTTCTAATAAACGTAAAAGGTCTTTTAAAACTTCTCATTTAGCTGATGAAATTTCAAATGACCAGCAACACAATAATTTATCCTCTTCTGATGAGGATCTATCTGATTCAGAAGATCCTTCCTCAGACATTGACACTGACAAATCTACTTATTTATTTAAAATAGAGTATATGCGTTCTTTATTAAAAGAAGTGTTAATTACTTTGGATATTGAGGTAACCAGTCCTATTGACGTTCAGTCTAATAAACATTTAAATGCTGTTTTTAAACCTCCTGTGGTTTCCCCAGGGGTTTTTCCTATTCCTGAGGCTATTTCTGATATGATTTCTAGGGAATGGAATAAGCCAGGTACTTATTTTATTCCTTCTTCAAGGTTTAAAAAATTGTATCCTTTACCAGAAAAATCTATAGAGTTTTGGGAAAATATCCCCAAAGTTGATGGGGCTATTTCTACTCTTGCTAAACGTACCATTATTCCTATGGAAGATAGTACTTCTTTTAAGGATCCTTTAGATAGGAAGCTTGAATCCTATCTAAGGAAGGCCTATTTATATTCAGGTCATCTTCTCAGACCTGCTATTTCTTTGGCTGATGTTGCGGCTGCCTCAACTTTTTGGTTGTAGAATTTAGCGCAACAAGATTTGGATCCTGACATATCTAGCATTACTCGCTTACTGCATCATGCTAATAATTTTATGTGTGATGCCATTTTTGATATTATCAAAATTGATGTTAGATCCATGTCTTTAGCTGTATTAGCTAGAAGAGCTTTGTGGCTTAAATCTTGGAATGCTGATATGACATCTAAATCTAGATTACTATCTCTTTCTTTCCAAGGTAATAATTTATTTGGTTCTCAGTTGGATTCTATTATTTCAACTATCACTGGAGGAAAAGGAGTTTTTCTGCCTCAGGATTAAAAACCTAAGGGTAAATCTAAGGCTTCTAACCGTTTTCATTCCTTTCGTCAAAATAAGGAACAAAAACTCAATCCTCCTCCCAAGGAATCTGCTTCCAGTTGGAAGCCTTCCTCTAATTGGAATAAATCCAAGCCATTTAGGAAACCAAAGTCTGCCCCTAAGTCCGCATGAAGGTGCGGCCCTCATTCCAGCTCAGCTGGTAGGGGGCAGATTAAGGTTTTTCGAGGATTTTTGGATAAAATCTGTCCAAAATCATTGGATTCAGAGCATTGTCTCTCAGGGGTATCGAATAGGATTCAAAGTAAGACCTCCTGTGAGAAGATTATTTCTCTCACGCATCCCTGTAAACCCAGTAAAAGCTCAGGCTTTTCTGAAGTGTGTTTCAGATCTGGAGTCTTCAGGGGTAATCATGCCAGTTCCTCCTCAGGAACAAGGTTTGGGGTTTTATTCAAACCTATTCATTGTACCAAAGAAAGAAAATTTATTCAGACCAGTTCTGGATCTAAAAATTTTGAATCGTTATGTAAGAGTACCAACTTTCAAGATGGTGACTATAAGGACTATTCTGCCTTTTGTTCAGCAAGGACATTATATGTCCACAATAGACTTGCAGGATGCATACCTTCATATTCCGATTCATCCAGAACACTATCAGTTTCTGAGATTCTCTTTTCTAGACAAGCATTACCAATTTGTTGCTCTTCCATTTGGCCTAGCAACAGCTCCAAGAATCTTTTCAAAGGTTCTGGGTGCCCTACTCTCTGTAATCAGAGAACAGGGTATTGTGGTGTTTCCTTATTTGGATGATATCTTGGTACTAGCTCAGTCTTTACATACTGCAGAATCTCACACGAATCAACTAGTGTTGTTTCTTCGGAAACATGGTTGGAGGATCAATTTACCAAAAAGTTTCTTGATTCCTCAGACAAGGGTCACCTTTTAAGGCTTCCAGATAGATTCAGTGTCCATGACTCTGTCTCTAACAGACAAGAGACGTTTAAAATTGGTCGCAGCATGCCGGCACCTTCAGTCTCAGTCATTCCCTTCAGTGGCTATGTGCATGGAAGTTTTAGGTCTCATGACTGCAGCATCGGACGCGATCCCCTTTGCTCATTTTCACATGAGACCTCTACAGCTTTGCAGGCTGAATCAATGGTGCAGGGATTATACAAAGATATCACAATTAATATCCTTGAATCCCAAAGTACGACAATCTCTGACATGGTGGATAGATCACCATCGTTTGGTTCAAGGGGCTTCCTTTGTTCGGACAACCTGGACTGTGATCTCAACAGATGCGAGTCTTTCAGGTTGGGGAGCTGTTTGGGAATCTCTGACAGCACAAGGGGTTTCACACGGCGGCATCATTAGTGACGCAAGTGTGTCATTTCCGGTTATTTTTGGCGCCAAAAAAAGTTTACGTTACGTTGTGCGTCATACTTGGCGCCAAATTTTTTGCATTATTTCAATACCCCATTGATGTTTGCCTCTTGCTTTTTTCTCTATCAGAGGCCTATGCTTTTGCATTTTTTCCCATTCCTGAAACTGTCATATAAGCAAATAGATCATTTTGCTTTATATGTTGTTTTTTCTCTTACATTGAGCAAGATGTCCCAATCTCATCCTGCCTCAGAAGTTTCTGCTGGAACATTGCTGCCTGACATCGGTTCTACCAAAGCTAAGTGCATTTGTTGTAAAAGTGTAGAAATTATTCCACCAAATGTAATTTCTAATAGTTGTCATGATAAACTTTTACATGCAGATAGTGTTTCCATCAGAAATAGTACATTGCCAGTTGCAGTTCCTTCAACTTCTAATGTATATGATATACCTGTAAATTTTAAAGTTGAGGTTTGGAAATCTCAAGAGGCGAGATTACCAATAAATATTTTAGAACTCCGTGCAATTCTCAGGGCTCTTCAGTCTTGGCCTCTGCTAAAGAGAGAACCGTTCATTTGTTTTCAGACAGACAATATCACAACTGTGGCTTATGTCAATCATCAGGGTGGGACTCACAGTCTCCAAGCTTTGAAAGAAGTATCTCGGATACTTGCTTGGGCGGAATCCAGCTCCTGTCTAATCTCTGCGGTGCATATCCCAGGTGTAGACAATTGGGAGGCGGATTATCTCAGCCGCCAGACTTTACATCCAGGGGAGTGGTCTCTCCATCCAGATGTGTTTTTTTCAGATTGTTCAGATGTGGGGTCTTCCAGAGATAGATCTCATGGCCTCTCATCTAAACAAGAAACTTCCCAGATACCTGTCCAGGTCCAGGGATATTCAGGCGGAAGCAGTGGATGCACTGACACTTCCTTGGTTTTATCATCCTGCTTACATCTTCCCGCCTCTAGTTCTCCTTCCAAGAGTGATCTCCAAAATTATCATGGAACAGTCTTTTGTGTTGCTGGTGGCTCCAGCATGGCCACACAGGTTTTGGTATGCGGATCTGGTTCGGATGTCCAGTTGCCCACCTTGGCCACTTCCGTTACGGCCGGACCTACTATCTCAAGGTCCGTTTTTCCATCAGGATCTCAAATCATTAAATTTGAAGGTATGGAAATTGAACGCTTAGTTCTAAGTCATAGAGGTTTCTCTGACTCAGTGATTAATACTATGTTACAAGCTCGTAAATCTGTCTCTAGAAAGATTTATTATAGAGTTTGAAGACTTTTCATGGTGTTCTTCTCATAAATTCTCCTGGCATTCTTTTAGAATTCCTAGAATTTTACAGTTCCTTCAGGATGGTTTGGATAAGGGATTGTCTGCAAGTTCCTTGAAAGGTCAAATCTCCTCTCTTTCTGTTTTATTTCACAGAAAGATTGCTATACTTCCTGATATTCACTGTTTTGTAGATATGTGCGATTCGGTTCGGTTCGATTTGGAAATTCGGCAAATTCGGAGATTCGGATCGAACCGAATTTCAGAATTAAAATAGTGCCGAATAAATCCGAATTACTTCGTATTTATTCGGATTTATTCGGTAGATTCGGATGGCCATGGATTACACTAGTATTGTACAGTATATTAGGTTATATCACTCTGCTATGGGTTACACCTAATATACAGTACATAATACTAGTCTAATCCCACCTAACACTTACCGAAATTCCGAATTTTCGAACCGAATGTATTCGAATCCGAATGAATCCGAAACAAATCCGAACTGAATTTATTCGAATCTGAATGAATCCGAAACAAATCCGAACCGAATTGATTCAAATTTTTCCGAATTCGAATCGCTCCGAACTGAAATTCGAAAAAATCCGAATCGATCCGAACCGAACCGAATTTTTTTGCCATGCACATGTCTACTGTTTTGTACAAAGCTTTAGTTCGTATTAAGCCTGTCATTAAATCAATTTCTCCTCCTTGGAGTCTTAATTTGGTTCTGAAGGCTTTACAGGCTCCTCCATTTGAGCCTGTGCATTCTTTGGACATTAAACTACTTTCTTGGAAAGTGTTGTTCCTTTTGGCTATCTCTTCTGCTAGAAGAGTTTCTGAGCTATCTGCTCTTTCTTGTGAGTCTCCTTTTCTGATTTTTCATCAGTATAAGGCAGTTTTGCGGACTTCTTTTGAATTTTTACCTAAGGTTGTGAATTCTAACAACATTAGTAGAGAAATTGTTGTCCCTTCCTTATGTCCTAATCCTAAGAATTTTTTTGAAAGATCCTTACATTCTTTGGATGTGGTAAGAGCTTTGAAATATTATGTGGAAGTTACTAAAGATTTCAGGAAGACTTCCAATCTATTTGTTTTATTTTCTGGTCCTAGGAAAGGTCAGAAGGCTTCTGCTATTTCCTTGGCTTCTTGGTTGAAACTTTTGATTCATCAAGCTTATTTGGAGTCGGGTCAGGCCCCGCCTCAGAGAATTACAGCTCATTCTATTATATCGGTCTCCACTTCGTGGGCTTTTAAGAATGAAGCTTCAGTTGATCAGATTTGCAAAGTGGCAACTTGGTCCTCTTTGCATACATTTACTAAATTCTACCGTTTTGATGTATTTGCTTCTTCAGAAGCAGTTTTTGGTAGAAAAGTTCTTCAGGCAGCTGTTTCAGTATGATTCTTCTGCTTTTTGATTTAAGTTTTTTTCTTTCAAAAATGGAAATAAACTTATTTTTTTTGGGTTGTGGATTAATTTTTTCAGCGGAATATGGCTGTTTTTATTTTTATTCCCTCCCTCTCTAGTGACTCTTGAGTGGAAGATCCACATCTTGGGTATTGATATCCCATATGTCACTAGCTCATGGACTCTTGCCAATTACATGAAAGAAAACATAATTTATGTAAGAACTTACCTGATAAATTCATTTCTTTCATATTGGCAAGAGTCCATGAGGCCCACCCTTTTTATGGTGGTTATGATTTTTTTGTATAAAGCACAATTATTTCCAAATTTCCTTTGTTGATTCTTTCTACTCCTTTCTTTATCACCCCACTGCTTGGCTATTCGTTAAACTGAATTGTGGGTGTGGTGAGGGGTGTATTTACAGGCATTTTGAGGTTTGGGAAACTTTGCCCCTCCTGGTAGGATTGTATATCCCATATGTCACTAGCTCATGGACTCTTGCCAATATGAAAGAAATGAATTTATCAGGTAAGTTCTAACATAAATTATGTTTTTCATGCATTTTGGCAGGTCCTTCTAATTCAGGAAAAAGTTTTTTTGTAAAAAAAATTACTATCAAATGCTGGTACACTTTTTTTTTTAAATCAACTGTTTTTATTAGAAG
This sequence comes from Bombina bombina, assembly GCF_027579735.1. NCBI lineage: Eukaryota > Metazoa > Chordata > Amphibia > Anura > Bombinatoridae > Bombina > Bombina bombina. The sequence continues at coordinate 70,024,999 of NC_069503.1, forward strand.
TTTTTCAAACAAACAGGAATACAGAGTATATTATCATGCATATAAATTGCAACATGTCAGCAAGGTAACAGTAGGTCAGAATACTTTGTTACAATAAAAACAGGTAACCACATGGGGGTTATTAGTCAATACATAACATTATGAATTGCTAGTAGCAAATAGCAGTAAAGGCGAGCAACCTATCCATAAGTCCGTGGGAGAGCCATAAAGACCCAAAAGGGTGAAGTGTATATCGTTAATAACCAGGTTTTGGGTGCTATATGCTATCTCTGCTAAGTTTAGGAAGTGTAACTAGTCATTTGGTAGCTTTAGGTCTGGGAGTCTCAACAGTATCAGTTCTTCCTTTGTTCCCAGATATAAAGAATATCTGCAATAAAATCCTGCTTACCTATAAAAGTGTAGTGAATTTTTTCTAGGGATAGGATGTAGTTTACCTCTCTCACCCACATGGAGTAATTAGGGACCTGTGCGGTTTTCCAGAACCTGGGTATTAGGCGCTTGGCGCAGTTAAGAAGACAACAGAATAATTGTCTTCGATATACGCAGGGAATAGGGGTAGTGTTATGTAGCAGCACTGTGCATGGGGAAAGTGTGAGATCAAGGCCAATTGTGTCATTGATACCTTTGGTGATATCTGTCCAATATGTATGTAGGAGTGGGCACGACCACCAGATATGTGAGAGGGTACCCGTCCCCCCACAGTGTCTCCAACAAAGGGGAGAGGAGTTGGGGAATATACTATGCAGTCTATGTGGGGTCAAGTACCATCTGGATAACAGTTTATAGTTCATCTCCGCAAACATTAGTGAGGGGGATGATTTTTTAGTTTCAGCAAAAATGTGGTTCCATTGCGCTTCAGAAAGAACAACCTCAAGTTCTTTCTCCCATTTAGAGATATAAGAGGGTTGTTTAGTCGGGTAAGGGCCCCTGAGTATTTTGTATATTTTTGAAATATGGGATCCCTTCAATGAGGGGATGGTGCACAATGTTTCAAAGGGATTAAGTGGTCTGGTTAGCTTGCTAGTGACTGGACTGCTCAATATGGCATGTCTCAACTGCAGGTAGGGGAACCACTGATGAAATGGGGGGCCTAGGAGCTGAGAGATTTCCAATTGCGTGCGCACTTGTCCCTTGTGAAGTACCAGGTAGGCTGGGACATTGGAGAGGGAGTTTGCGACAATCGGGGTTGGCAAGGAGTGTGGATGTAAAAGAAGTGGGTTGTTGAGAACTGGGGTAAGGGGAGAAGGTATGGTCGAGATTGAATTATCGGAAGCAAGGGTTCTGTCCCATACCTTCAGGGTGGCTGCTACATAGTAGTTTGCGTATACTTCTGGGGGTCTATGTTTGGGCAGTGTCCAGCACAGGTCTCCAAGGTTGTGACCGCCTATCAGGGAGGTTTCTAGTTGTACCCAGGGCTTCTCATGGTTTGAGTGTTTCCACGCTACTATCCTAGCTAGGTGAGCTGCCCTAAAGTATGATGTGAGGTTCGGAGCACCCATACCTCCATGTTCCCTATCTAAATATAGAGTGTTTCTGTTCACTCTGGTTCTTTTCTGCGCCCAAATAAAGGAATCAAATAGCTTCTGTTGACACGTGAAATAAGAGGGGGGGATATCTAAAGGGAGGACCTGGAACAGGTATAAAAATTTAGGGAGTAGGTTCATTTTGAGGGCATTAACTCGTCCCATCCAAGAGAGGTGGCCTTGTTTATGCTACGACTCTAGGAGGGTTTGGGATTCTCTTTGGAGGGGGGTATAATTGAGGTCGAACAAGTCCGACTGCCTAGGAGAGATGTTAATCCCCAAATAGCGGATTTTGTTCGTTATCTGAAAAGTAGTGTTAGATTCTATAAATTTAGTGTCTGCTGCAGATAAATGGAGTGGCATTAGATTGGATTTTTCCATATTTACTGAGAAATTGGATACTGTTTTATATTCCTCTAGTTCTGCGAGTAGCGCTGGTAGAGAGGTACATAAAGAAGGCATTTCTGCCGAGATTGGCCCAGGAGTAGACCCTCTATCTGAACATTCTCTCTGACTCTGTTGGCCAACACCTCGGCCGTCAGGGCAAATAATAAGGGGGACAGGGGGCACCCCTGTCTTGTACCATTGCGAATTGGAATTTTCTGAGACAATGTGCTATTTGCGTTGATACTGGCCGTGGGGTCACTGTATAGGGCTTTGATGCGGGAGATAAGTATTTCAGAGAAACCAAATTTTGACAGGGTGGCCCAGAGGAAGTCCCAGTCCACCCTGTCAAAGGCCTTTTCCGCGTCTGTAGAGAGTAAGATTACAGGGGTCTCAGTCAGCTTGCAGGACTCGAATGGAATTATCTTTGGCCTCTCTGCCGGGGATAAAGCCCACCTGGTCGGTATGGATGAGAGTTGGGAGAATGCTATTTATTCTATTGGCTATTAATTTAGCTTACAGCTTAATATCCACGTTAATTAATGAAATGGGGCGATAATTAGTGACTTGCTCCGCATCTTTTCCCGACTTTGGAATAACAGTTATTGTGGCTTCTAATAAGGGACAAGAGAACCGGCAGTTATGGTCGATTGAGTTATACAGGTGGGGACTTAAGTGTGCTTTGAACAGGTGGTATAATTTAGGAGTGAACCCATCTGGGCCTGGGGCTTTCCCTTGGGGGAGGTTTTTAATTGCTATAAAGAGTTCTTGGAGTGTAAAAGGTGAGTCGAGGGTCTCATTATCCTCCACGGTGAGAGAAGGGAGCTGGGCTTGCATTAGATATCTATTAATTCTGGCTAATTTAGAATCTGGATTTGAAGTTGGGAGGTTATATAAATCGGAGTAGTATTTTACAAATTGGGCGGCTATTTCTGTGTTTTTTGAGAGCGCTGTGCCTGCATAGTCCCGGATTTTAGGAATAAAGGCCTTATATCTTTTCTTTTTAAGCAATCTAGCCAACAAATGACCCATTTTGTTACTTTCTATATAAAATTTAGATTTAGATGTCAAAGCCCGTAAATGAGCATTTTTGACTAGGTATTGGTTAAGGGCCTCTCTATCCATCTGTGACTGCAATAAAAGTTGAGGTGAAAGGGGGTTTTGTTTCAATGCTTTTTCGCTGTTTTGAAAGTTTGCTGTTAAAGATAGATACTGTGCTGCCCTCGCTTTGCGTAGCTTATGTGTGTGACTCATTATTATAACCCTAACATAACATTTGTAGGCTTCCCAATAATTAATGGCCGAGGTGTTGGCTGGGTCATTAAAGGTGAAGAATTCAGTGGTTTTCTCTGTGATGTCTAGGGTTATAAGTGGGTCTGAAAATATGGAATCATTTAGTTTCCAGTGTTGCTGATAATGCAGTTTGGAGGACCATGAGGAAGTGGAGCAAACCATGCTGTGGTCTGACCATGAGGTGTGGTTTATTCTAGAGTCAATTAACCTTGAGAGAGTGTTTTGGTCGCAGAGGAGGTAGTCTATGCGGGAGTATGAATGTTGTGGGTGTGAGAAAAAAGTGAAATCTTTTGTGGTTGGGTTTGTTATTCTCCAAGTATCGTACAGAGAAAGTGTCCTAAGAGCGTGCCAGTTAGCTTTAATTTGACTGTATCTTATGTAGGATCTACCTGAGGAAGTGTCCAATGCTGGGTTGATCGGGAAGTTAAGGTCTCCCCCGATCAGTACTGGGCCCTTGGAGATGTCTAATATTTTATTGACAATTGTGCGAAAAAAGGAGGGGGAGGGGCGATTAGGAGCATAGATGTTGGCCAAAGTTAAGGGTCTGCCATAGAACAGACCAACTAAAATTAAAATTCTACCCTCGTGATCTTGATATTTATGTAGTAGAGCGAAGGACGACCCTCTTCTAAAGGAAATTCCCACTCCAGTATGTCTTGATGGCCCAGAATTTAGAAAATGTTGGTCATAGTATTAGTGTGATAAGTTGGGCTCACTAGTTCTTTTAAAATGTGTCTCTTGGGTCATTACTATATCTATATGTTTTTTAAAGAAATCGTGAAACGCTATAGAGCGTTTCTGTGGAGATAGAAAACCTTTAACATTCTGCGAGGCGATCTTAAGTTGACTCACTATGGGATGTTGTGTCATTGATACTGACTGTTTGGTGTGGTAACTAATGTAGGGCAAAGTGTGTGTTTTGGTTGTAGCCTAGGGCAGTTGCTACTGCTCTTGTGTGGCTACAATTAAAAAGGGTTGTTACTGCTGCAAGTGGGATATACTCTGTATTTAAAAAAACAAACACTGCTTCAGAAGAACAATCAAGTGTTAAATCTAAAGAAAAAGGAATAGAGCAACGGGGAGAGTTCAAGAAAAGAGGAAATAGGAATAAAAATAGAGGTAGGCACAGTAGAAGGAGAAAGAATGTTCAACTAGTAAAGAAATAAGACAGAAGGGGGAAGTTCGGCCCAACGGAGCCCCCCCTAACAGGCATATAAGCAGTACAAAGGACTAAGTAACATTTGGATGTTGAAACAACATTGTGGTGGGCAATAAACGTTTGATCTAGATCATCAATAAACAACACAACAATCAGTGGCATTCAAACAGTTGCTATCTGCAATATGCTAAAATAACTATTACATATCAACAGCGTGAGGCACATGATCAGTTCCTTGAATACTATTCACGGGATCCCAAAAAAAAAGTCATGGGTATAGTGCCTGGGGAGAACTATTATAGGTCCATGGGAACCTATTCTGACATATTGGCAATATTGGGTTAGTAACTAGTTGCAAACAGTTAAAACTTAAACATACTGACAAATAGTAAACTATAAGTGCTTGCTAACTTTCCATTTATTGCATTAGTCTGCTGAGTAGTTGGACCCAGACTCATTGGGCCCATAATAACAGGGGTCCCTCATATACAAAAAAGGAAAAGTCAGTACCCACATATGTGAGACAATTTGCTGGATACAAGTACCCTATATCCGATACTCACTGTGGACCAGCAGGTATAATACATTTTGTAGTGTATCAGGTGGTGTCCGTTAAATTAGGTAGGTCAGGACTCTGTCTCTTTCTCGGCTGCTTACTAACAATGTCAGACCACAACTTTCTCTGCCAATCTGAGGGAGGTGATGTATTCCTCAGCTTTGTGGGCTCAGGCAGCTCAGGAAGAGGGAGGTCTAGTTGTTTGCAGAAGCTTGGGATGTCGGTGGGGTTATGACATTCGTGACGTTTCCCATCTTTGATAACCTGTACAGACACAGGAAAACCCCATCTGTATGGAACCTTTAATGAGCGAAGGTGATTGGTAAAGAAGGCAAATTCTCTTCTTAGCTGTAAAGTTTGCACCGATAGGTCTTGGAATATTTGAATTTTAGCTCCCATAAAAGAGACAGTTGACTGTGCTCTGGCATATTGGAGGATTTTTTCCCTGTTTCTGTAACTTTGGAAACACACAATAATGTCTCTAGGAGGCTGGTTATCCTTGGGTTTTGGCCGTAGGGCGCGATGGTCTCTTTCAAGAGGAATCTCCTCAATTACTCTCTGGTTAGCGACAGCTAAAGATTGGAACAGGTTCTGTAGATGAACAGGGATATCTTCCCTGCCTATGGCTTCCAGGATCCCCCGGAATCTGAGGTTGTTTCTTCGTGTTCTATTTTCAACATCATCCAGTTTGTTCTCCAGATCCACAATCTGGGCTTGCTGTGTTTCAATAGAGTGAGACATGTCAGCTATATCTTTGGATATTTCCTCTCTATCCACTTCTAGAATTTCCACACGATGACCTAGCTCATTGATATCTTTCTTCAAGTCAGGACATTCAGATTTAATACAAAGCTTAACTTGGTTTATAAGAGCTTCCATAGCTTTAAGGGTCACTGGTTCATCTGTAGTAGGCCCGGGGATATTGGGTGAGGGAGAGGGCGTCTGGGACGCCTCTAAGCTATCTGGCGTGGATTCATCATCACTTCCTAACTGTGAAGCCTCTGCCCTTTTCGACCGTTCAGTGCTCTTAAAATAGGTGTTAACCGTGTTGGCTGTGCTGCCTGACTTTAAATTCTTGTCTAGTTTAGAATTTCTACACAACGCCATTGCGATGGCTCTGCGTTGGGTATAAAGTCCAGTGAGGATATCTGAGGTAATTGTAAGAGTGTGTTGTGCCCGGCTGCAGTGGTGGCTGGCTGCAAAGCTTAAAGTGGTCTTAAAATAACCCAGACAGCAGCAATAGGTTGGTAGGGCCCTCTGTTTTAATGTGCGATGCCGTATGGGTATTTAAGTGTGAACGAGGAGCATAACTTATGCCGTCAACAGCGCCCCTTGCATAAAATCTTCAGAGAAGAAACATGTCCACTATTCTGATGCACATCACCAACAGATTTTGTTATGTAGTTTGGGCACAGGGTGCAGGCATAGGAGGGGTCAAGTGTGGATATGATAGGTCCCAGGGTTGAAAGTTCAGCCCAAAGTTTGAGCAAGCTAGGTATATATGCTGCAACATGCAGTGAAAAGAAACAATGGTATTGCAGGACAAATGCATGAACTCTAGTTATAACTTATAATCCTTTTGCCTTTTTTTTTTAAGGAGTGTTTAATAAAGAATGTAGGTTCTCTCTTATGAGGTGCAAAGTCAGCATGTTCTCTTACCCCCAAGATGGTGAACAGTGAAAATAAAAAGGTGCGTCACGCTCTTATTCTCACCCTGAGATGCAGGCTCCGGTTGCAGGTCAGCTTTTCCCACCAGATCTGGGGTCGTCTAACAGCGATCCACTGTCATTCTGAGTCATACCGGGCACTGCTGTTGAAAGCCCCTCTATCACAGCGTTCACTGGGAAAATCTAGGAGCGCTTCAGGTGCGGCCTAAGCCGCGAGTCAAGTCCCGGTGTTTAAGTGTGGGCTGTGGCTAAATTGAAGTGGTTATTGGGTCCAGTGTGTGTCTGACCACTTCCAGCACTGAATCAAGGCATCCAATTTGCTTTTTTCTGAGCCTGCGAGAGGGCTCCACTATAGCCGATTCAGGAGCTCTGACTAGGTGCGGCCATTCAGCACGCCTGCACGCTCCGCCCCCCATGCTGGTACACTTTTATCACATCGGGTTGACAATATTGTGTGGTTTTATGCATGTTGGCAAAAAATGTATGACAAACTATTACTCACAGTGCCTCATATCAGATTTATAGAAGGTTTGCCAGACACTTTTAATGACGATACACTTTTCCCCATTGGAAAAATGAATCTGGCAGTTGTTGATGATTTGATGGATGCTGCTTGTGATAGTTCTGAAATTGAAAAGGCATTCACCAAGTATGTACATCACAGAAATCTGAGTATAATGTACCTTGTACAGAACGTGTTTTGTCAGGGTAAAAAAAGCAGAACAATTAATTTAAATACTAAATATATGGTCCTTTTTAAAAAATCCTAGGGATAAGTTACAAATTACAACATTAGCCCGCCAAATGTATCCTGGTAAATCACAAATTTTTTTAGAGTCTTTTGAAGATGCCACAAGTAAGCCTTACAGTTATTTATTAGTTGATTATTTTTTTTAATATTTTTTTTCAAGATTTTATTGGAATATAAATAGCATATTACAAACAGTTAGGAAAAAGTATACATAGTTATAGTGTAAAGAGATATACCAGCATCATAAAGTTGTAACTTAAGACCAGAACCTCAGATATCCTTAAATGATGGGAATATAATAATATTATGGGCTACCATAAGTGCCGCCGGTCGTCAACCCAGCATTAAGCTTAGGACTATCCAACCAGTAGTGAAGATTGGGTTACGTCCAAGGTCTGAGTCTGTGGTCATGGCTAAACTAACACTAGAATCACAATCTAGGATTAGGATTATAAATATATGAGTCCAGCCAGGATACTGGGCGCAGGAATCACGGGCGTCCATAGTGGGCAACCCAGGGCCGGTCCGTGTGTAGCAACTTATAACTAGTCGAGCCTCAGTGTTCAATGAGCTTAATGAGAATACCTAATCTGGCTATCTCGCATACAGGGGGGGGGAGTTAGGGGGGGTGCACACACAGTAGGGAAGGAGGGGTTGGGTAGGGAGAAAAACAGACAAAAAGGAGGGGGGAGAGTAAAGAGAAGCAGAAAGTTTTGTCCGGCAGGAGTTACTGACACTCATGCCATTCCTGCCAGGTCGCCCAATATGACTCCAGCATGTTGGTCTCTCCAGCCACATATCTCTCCATTAAAGCAAAGTGACCAACCAAGTCACACACTTCAGCCAGAGTTGGAGGCTCAATTTGTTTACAAAGATAAGATATAGATTAGCATTTTCTTGGCTGGGATGGCAATAGAGCTTGGAAAGATGTGAAAAAGTGCCATTTGTGGAGTTAGGCATATATCAATATTGAGTGATCTGATGAGAAGCTCAATATCCTTCCAGAGTGGTATAATTTTAGTACAGGACCACCAGATGTGAACATTTGACCCCAGTGGCTGGCAGTTTCTCCAACAAACATTTTGTAGATCAAAGACAGCCTCACTGGCATCCTATGCCACTTGAGTAGTACTTTGACATATGTCTCCATCACAGTCACGCAATGAAGGGTCTTTTTCGTGAGCAAGATTGCCCTCGCAAAGTCTTCCATTGAGATCCGTAGCTCAAGGTCTCTACCCCACGCTTTCATTTGCCAAGGGATGTCTATAGCTTGATCTTTGATAAGGGCTGCATAGTGAAAGGATAAAGGTCTGGGCATGGTTTTACCCTGCTTCCACCTCTCCTCCCATTTGGTGTTTTCCCTCAAAGCTGACCTGGGGAAGCCTCTGGATCTAATGAGGCTTGTGACTCTCATGCCTTCAAATCTAGGCCATTGGGGCCCACTCTCTGTGGATACACATATTTTTGAAGTTAATGACAGCTCACCTAAAGGATAAAAATCTGAGATGGAGTGTTTTCCCTCACTTAGCCAGTAATCTAAGTGGATATTTGGGAAATTCCACAGCAAGCCGCCAATACTATGAATGGGAGATGGGTGTGGGGAAATTGCCGTACACTGACACAGGTCATAGCATATTAAGTAGGTTTGACGGACAATGGGATTAGTTATTTCTTTGTGCAGGTTCATGTGCTTAGGGACCCAAATTAAATCTCTGAGGGAAAGATCCAATGGTAGAGACTGTTCCTCTAGTCTATACCAGCCTGGTTGCTCTTCAAGAACACCCCAAGCTGAAATGTGGGATAGTCTTGTCGCTTCGTAGTAAAGGTATATGTTAGGAAACGCAATACCACCACTGGAGAATGGTCTTTGTAGGATTTTGTATGCCACTCTAGGTGTTTTGTTCTTCCAAACATAGTGTAGGAACAATCTATGGATTTGTTGAAGATATCCATAGGGGATGTTGAGTGGGAGACATCTGAATAGATAAAGGACCTTCGGTAAGAGAGACATTTTAACTGTCGCCACCCTACCAAGCCACGAGACCTCCTGGAAGTCCCACTTTAGTGTCAGGGATTTCAATACTCCTAGGAGTCTATCAAAATTCATACTCACCACCGAGTCAAGATTACCACTCAGAAATATTCCTAAGTGCGTCAAGTGAGAGTCAGACCATTGAAAGTCAAAAGCTTTCTGAAGAGCGGTCTATTGGTCAGGCGGAAGATTAAGGGTATATGCTTCTGTTTTCAACCTATTGGATTTATAATAGCTAAGTTTCATAAATAGGTCTATCAAATGGAAAACTGCAGGGATACAAATCTCTGGGTTAGTCAATATCAATGTGACATCATCTGCAAATAACAAGATCTTCTCTTCATGCAAGGGATACCTGATTCCTGTTATCTGTGGGGAGTTTCTGACCGCTTGTGAGAATGGTTCCATAGCCAGGGAGAAGAGTAGGGGTGACAGGGGGCACCCCTGCCTCGTGCCGTTCAAAATACTAAGTTCAGGAGAGCAGAACCCAGGGCCTCTCACCCTGGCATGCGGTGCAGAGTAAAGCATTTGAATAGCTATAATTATCTGATGAGGGAAGCCGAATACCTTAAGTACCTCCCATAAGTACTCCCACCTGACCCTGTCGAAGGCCTTTTCAGCGTCCAACGATAGGGCCACCATCGAAGCACCACTCCTGCTGGCATCAGATAGGACCGATAGCAACCTCCTCGTATTATCAGGACCTTGTCGTCCTTTGGCGAATCCCACCTGGTCTATATGTATAAGAGAAGGCAAAAGGGAGACCATTCTATCTGCGAGAAGTTTAGAATAAAGTTTGGTGTCCACATTTATCAGCGAGATCGGGCGATAACTACTGCATAATGCGGGTTCCTTATTTGGCTTAAGAATAGTGATTATAGAAGCCTCTAGAAATTCACGTAGCAGTTTTCCCTCTGTTTTAATTTCATTGAAGAGAGGGTAAAGAACCGGCATAAGTTGGTTTGAAAACTTTTTGTAAAAGCTCCCAGGAAGACCATCAGGTCCCGGTGCTTTATTATTTTTAAGATTTCTGATCACCAATGTGATCTCTCTAGCATGAAAGGGTTGTATCAGGGCATCTCTATGTTCGTCTGCAAGCGTTGGTAGGTGTAGTTTCTGGAGAAACTGGGATATCTCTTCAACAGAGGACTCCTCAGGTGTCTCACAGGTTTTAATGTTGTATAAATTCTCATAGAACTCCGCAAATGCTGTTCCAATATCTGCCGGAGCGTATACCTTCTGACCTTTGTGTAAGATAAACGGAATTCTGGCAGCAGCCGTACGACATTTAAGTTTATTGGCTAATAGGGAGTCAGCTTTATTACTCTTGTGATATAATACTTGTTTGAAGGTAGCCAACGCTTTCTGGATCCTATTGAGTTCCATATCCTTTATCAGGCCCCTCAAACGAGTAACTTCAGACGAGCTTTGTTGAGATGGATTTGCTCTATTTTGGCTCTCCGCCAATCTTAGCTCTTGTAATAATTTACCTAGGGGTGCCTTTGAGAGCTTGCGTATTTTGGCAAGCTTGGAGATGCATACTCCCCTCAGGAAGGCCTTCAGCGCCGCCCATCTCACCTGGTGAGAAGTCTGACCCTCTTTATTTATTGCAATGAATTGTTGGATCTCCTCCCGAAGGTGTTGGATAAACAGGGCATCTTTCCAAAGGAATTTGGGGAATTTCCATGACGGTGGAACCCTATGGATTTCTCCACTTTTTATCTTAAGAGAGACTGCATCATGGTCCGACCAGACACAATAGTGAATTCTTGATTCTGTTACAGAATTCATTGTCCAGGAGTCGACAAAGAAATAGTCAAGGCGGGAATAAGACCCATGCGAAGCCGAGAAATAAGTGAAGTCCCTCAAATCAGGGTGGAATACCCTCCATACGTCGTATAAAGAATACTGAAATATTACATTTCGGAATTTAGGGGCCACCGATAGAGAATAGGAGTCCAAGGTTTTAAGTGCAGGTATTTTCTTATCTATATAAGGATCCCAGACCAGATTGAAATCACCCCCAACTATAAGGGTTCCCTGCTTCAGTCTGTCCACTGAAGTCAAGAGTTTTCTTAGGAATGCAACCTGTCTCTGGTTTGGAGCATACACATTGACTAACGTGTATAGTTGGTTTCCCAATTTGCAGATCAAAATAAGGAACCATCCCTCTTCGTCACATATCTGTTGGATCAGCTGGAAGGGGGCGTGTCTCCCAATGAAAATAGAGACCACTCGGGATTTATCTTTATAGGTTGAGTGGAAAACATCTGAGAACTGAGGGAATTTAATAGAAGGAACCTGCGAGGAAGCCCAGTGAGTCTCCTGAAGGAAGACCACATCGCCTCCATGAGACTGAAGAAAGTTTTTCAAAAGGCTCCGCTTGTTAGGAGAGTTCAATCCCTTGACATTGAGAGTAAGGAATGTCAGCTCAGTTGGTTGAGTCATATTAAGATACAGGGAGAGAGGAAAAAAAAAAAACCACGACACTACTAGGGAAAGTAACAGGAGGGTAACTGGGCGGGGAAAGAAGTATGCCTATGGGCGATAGGCTAGTAGGTATGCTCAAGGAAAAAACAAGGAACGTTAGACCTTAAAGGGAACCTGCATAGATAGCCCTAGCCCTGCCATCGGGACTGGCAAACTCAAATACAGGAAGTGGCAAAAAAGGAAGAAGAACAGAAAAGGAAGAAAAAGTGATTCGCACTAGTAGGCGAAAAGAAGTTATAGAATCTGCGTTCTGGTGTTTACTGTGTAAACTTATGTTTCATGGGGGGTTAGAGCTCGTGAGTTACTACAGGATAGCTACCGATATGACCGGCAGCTGGAAAAAAACATAATAGTCAGTCATTAGTAAACAAGTTACAATTTTAAAGGAAGGGAGAGAGAAGTCAGGGATTACTATTACTACGTAACTGTTAAACTAAAGATATCACATCACTAGGTCCCAAATGGGGGGAGACAGGGCTCCGGAAAAGTTAGGTTCATGCTCTTAATAGGTATTGACAGGCAAGGATTGGTTCAGAGGAATTAGATACATCTACAATTTAGGCTAAGTGCCGTAGGAGCATTACTTTATCTCCAAACATATCTCAGGTGTAGGAAGCTTATGAAGAGTCTTAGATGTGTGGCAATTTAATGTTGTGTGTTATGAATAATAGAGTAGTCTTCTAAGTCGGGACTTAATGCAAGGTTGACGAGGGGTTAAGGATTGAGCATACCTGGGGGGTTCACAGTCAAAGTCGGTGATTCCCTTTTACCATCAATCATCCCAAATAACCCATTGAGTTTCTCCATAGGGTGAATTACAGCTTCATGTGTGGGAATAAGATACAGCATTTCTCAACAATATTAACCCCAATACATACAGAGTACAAACTTATGGATTAATGTATTTCTAGTGGTCTGCCTCCCCCGTAGGTAGAGCCCACGGCCAATAAAAATTACCATTAGGGTTAGGTGGGACCCCTCTTATATTGGCCAGGGGCTCCCCCCACCAGCCAGACAGAGCACGACAGTAGGTATAGCGGTCAAATGAATACAGTTGTTCATATTGGATAGGCCAAACATTTATATTGAGTAAAACAGAAACCATACATCTAGCTGTAAGCACATGGAACTCTTAGATCAAAGTTTATTGAGAAACAGGCCTAGTGCATGGAAAAATAACACATTCATAGACATCCTGCTAATCGGGCCCACATTCTCAATGTTGGGCTACCTCGTCACCTACTCCCCAAATCCAATCCTCTGTATCACATCTGTGACCAGGAGCACTATCGCAAAGTAATTGGCTTCGCTGAGTGGTGACCAGGCAGAGCAGCTACTAGGAATCCGCTCTCCTCTGACTCATGAGCAAATGAAACCCTACTAAATTCTTATAACAGTAACTAATAAAAGAACAGGTGTAGCATATGCAAAGATAACATTGTTATACATATCCTGGTTATTATAAAATGTGGCGAGTAGTCACAAGATCTACTTGTTAAGCACCTCCATCACCTACTCCATGAAGTCAAACCTGCCCATCACAACTGTGATCCGGAGCCCTGTCTCAAGATATTTGACAACATAGAGAGTTGACTAGGCATAACAGTTAGTGGAGAGTTACTCTCATTTGACTCGTGTATTAGTTAGGCATTGAGAATTCTATAAAGCATTATTGGCTAGGATTAGAAAGAGTCCAACTTTTCGAATGTCTCTTGTTGGGAGCAAAAAAGAACATTGCTAATAAACAGTTACAACATAGAACAAAAACATTGTAATTTGACAGTAGAAAGATGAAAACTAAAAAAAAAGAAACTCCCCCGCCTCCTCTCTCCTCAAACATTAATACTTATCGTCTTGGGTATATGGATCAGTCAGAGTCCAGGACATCTCCACCATCTGTGGACAGACCCTTTGTGCACGTGGGATCAGGTTGCAACAGCATCTCACTGTTAAGAGACGTGGTCTTGGAAGTAGATTGTCCCTGTGGTAGGGGACGCCACTCTGTAGCAGAGGGGCTGAGAAGGTTAGCTATGTTTGGAGGCTTGACTGGCTTCTCTGGAGGTGGATGAGTAGAACTGGTGTGTGGGTCCTCTCTAGTTGAAGTAGACTGTGTGGGGTCCCAGTTCTTAAGGTACTGGAAAACTCTGTCTGGCGTTGTGGCAGAAAAGAGGTGTCCTTCCTTTTGGATGAGTAATTTCGTAGGATATCCCCATCGATATTTGATGCCCTGTTGTCTCAACTTCTTAGTGGCCTCTCTGAAGGTGGCCCTTTTCTGAATTGTATATTGTGAGAGGTCAGGGAATACCTGAATGCCATGGAATCGTTCAGAAAGGGACAGATTAGAAAACATTGCTCTGGCTATCTGTTCCTTGTACGTAAAGAAATGAAAACGGGCAATAACATCCCGAGGTTTTTCAGCTGACACATTCTTGCCTCTCGGTAGTCTGTGCACATGGTCCAGTAAGCTTTCACTAGGTAGAAGCGGGGTCTTTAGGAAGGAACAGAATTCACTGAGAAAGGATTCTAAGTCTGTCGGTGGGATGTTCTCCGGTATTCCTCTAAACCGCAAGTTGTTGCGGCGAGAGCGGTCCTCCATGTCTGCCATCTTGGCTTCCATAGTGTCCAGCATGTCTACCATTATTTGAGCGTGGTTAGATAGGTGAACTTGTTCCACAATGAGGTCCTCTTGTTTCTGTTCAAGAGTATCCACTCTTTCTCCTATAGCCCTGATATCCTTCTTAAGATCGGCAATCGAACTTTTGAAACTTTTGGTTAGTGAATCTTGTAAATTATTGATCCTCTGGGTGAGTGTTTCCACAATCTCTGAAGCCATGGTAGGTGGTAGATCAGAAGTGCTTTGTGGATCTAGGTCTAGCGAGTCACTATCAGAGCAAGGGCTGGCCTTATTGTTTTCAATAGCAGGTGTTTGCTCTAGATGGGGTTTGGTCTTAAAGTGATCTGCTAGTGACTTCTTGTAGGCTGCTTGATTTGTAGTTTTCCTCCTAGATCCCTGTGGCATATTAGGTAAAAAACAGCAGTTTACTGCACCACAGATTCTGCTAGAATAGATTAGAAGCTGATGTCCTGATGGTTACACTGTATTGGTCAAGACGATATATTATTGGAAGTTGAGATTAACTTGATACTATCACATAGCTGTTGGGGCCAAAAGGCTCCCTGGTATTTCCCCAGCTGCCGATCTGTCAGGGCTTTACCCTCTCATATTGCTGTAGTGGCCATCATTGAAGGAGAATAACATGCCAGGCAGTAATCATAAGGCTCTCTACTTTAATATCTTTATTGTACTCCTTATTAGTTTCGCTCCTTAGGAATACTGTTAGGAAGCTCCACTACAAAAATAGGTTAGCAAATTCCGTAGGAGTTGTGGTTTACATTAAAGTTCCAGCTAGTTTGGCTGCATATACGGTAAATACCAATCCAATTATTGTCCCAGGGCACACTGAAACAGTTATTATAAGGCTCTCTGCTGCAGGGCCTGTACTGTACTCTATATTATCTCCGTTCCCTAGGGGTATTGTTAGGAGACTACCTCTAGTAGAGTAGGTTATCAAATTCCATATTAGTTGTGATGAAGATCAAAGTGCCAGCTTATGCAGCTGCATATACAGTAAATACCAATCCAATTATTGACCTAAAGCACTTTCCCAGCTAAGGGTGACCCACCTGTAGCGAGCAGATGAGAAGGGGCGAAAATGGACTAAGCGGCTAGGCAAAGGACTTGATCTGTGCATGGGCAGGGCCCTGTATGTGGTCTAATTGGGCCAGGGAGCTGGCCAAGTGAGCAGTGGGTGGCCAAGCAGCAAGGTTCTTTGTTAGGCCTAAGTCAACAATGAGGGTGTCGTGCCCGGGTCTCCAGGCTTTAACTTAGGCTTGGTGGAGGCTGGTATATGGTACGTAGGCCTGTAGAGGCTTTTAGAGGCACAAGAAAAAAAAGAAAAAAAAAACACCAGGAGGGGGGCTATCTAAACCCCAGTATTTCAGTTTTCAATATGCCTCACAGCAGGGCCTTTGATGTGTTTAGGGGAGACGCCTGCTCACTATATGACCCAGAAAAAAAATAAAAAAAATAGGCAAGTCTTCAATATACAGAGATGGTGTTAAATGGGAAAGTTTGTCTATATAGAGGCTACACAGTCCTCCTATAATAACAGGGTCGGTATTGTAGATAGTACTTGCAGTTCTCAAGGCCTCTCAGAAGTGAGAGTGTTATTGCTGGGGCTTAGTTTACTGCGTGCAGGGCGAGTCTGAGTTAAATGCCTGAAGTGCGGCGGTATAGCCCCAATCTGTGTCTCAAAGCCTCCCAAAAGATTCAGGTGGCCAAAGGGTAAAAGTCAATGATAAGAACTGACCTACTGTCTTACCGGCTTCTTGGAGTTCTCTGCTAGGAAGTGTGCAGGCAGCTCTGAGGTCTACCAGTGACCGGGTGATTTAGCCACAGTTGCAGGCCCAGAAAGAAGGTGGCGGCCTTTTGCGCCACTACTTTTTCACAACCCTCCGGATCCGAGCTCCACAAGTGCCAATGCAGGTAGATGTAAGGTGCTGCGGCAACCCCCGTTGGCTAACTCTGCTTGTCGGGTTGAGCTGAGGCGGCGGATGGCGGATGGCGGATAGCGGGTCACTGGCCGTATGGCTATGGCGTCACTTACAGAGAGTGTTCCTCCGATATCCAAACTTAGGTAGTGAGGAGGGCTTGAGACTTCAAACTTTGGCCCCCAAGCTCCGGAGCTGATCCCTGACCCTCCGGAGCTCTGCTGGGACCGCTATATGTCCTGGGACTGATGTTCACCCGGTGCCACTTGTATGTTGCTTGCTGCGGCCCTGTGCACTGCACCAAGTTAGTCCGAAAAATTCAGGAGCTCTTTAAAAACGAGTGTCCTCCTCTGGGTAACTGATATTAGGCTCCAAAAGGTCAAACTAGGCTTCTAATTAGTAGACAAAACACTGTTTTTATCCCTTATAAGCAGAGAGCTAAAGACAAACACGTCTGCTTCACTAGGCAATTAGCTCCGCCCCCCCATTAGTTGATTTAAGATCTACTACACCTAATGAATACCGTTTAAGAACCGGTATCTTTCCCCCTGAATTACCAGCTGTGTATAGCTTAAAAAAAAAAAACACTAAAAAGAGACAGAATGAATGCCTTTAGTCATTTATTGTAGCAACTGTCGCGGTGCAAACATGTCTAAAAGACTCCATCGCAATTGGCCAGCTTTAAAAGCTTTATTGAGTGCACCAGCAGCTAAAAGAAAAAAGATTTTGGGTTCAGCATCTAATGATCTAGTCACTACGATATGTGAGATTGCGCTCAATACTCTAAAAGGTAAAATAGCCTTATCGACTAGACAAATAGGAGCACTTAATAAGTGGCGCAAAATTATAAAAGCTTTGAGCAACAAAAAAAATCTATTGTTAAAAATAAACGATTAGTGAAACAGTCTGGAGGATTTATTGGGTCACTGCTTGGCTTTGCTATACCATTGCTAACTGGTCCTTTGACTATTACTAACCGCTAATGGATTATAGTGAGAAATGTTCCTAAAAAAGATATGGACCGTTTTCAAAATATAACAAATTCTGTAGCAAAATCTCGGGAGTCAGTGGTGCAAAACTTGGATGCAGAAATGACTTCTATTTTGCAGAGTAATTTATCTGATGGGGACAAAATAAAGAGGTATACAACTGTGTGGCAAAAATACTTGGTGGGTGCTAAATAAAATGAGGGGGAAAAATTAGTTTTTTAAGCTGTTAATGCCGCCTGTTAATCCACCACCAAAAGAAACGACTTTACATGCTACAGATACAGAAACTAACACTATAATTTGTAAAGTGGTTAGTAGTGTAAATAACCACTTTAAAAATAATGCTGGGGGGCGGAGTCAACTGCCGAAGCGACTGGAAGCATATTACAGGAGCTCCTGGATTTTATACTGATTATTTGAGTTTTTGGGGTCAGATTTGCAGTATATTTTTGATCCATCACCTAGATCTCAAGCTGTAGATATATACTGCAATCCTAAAGGAACCAAGAATATACTGTACACTTTATTTCTGAGCTCCTGCCTATTTGACTAACAGGGCAGTAGCAACTGCTACAAGATGACGCTAACGCTGCTGGAAAGATTCTTCCTTATGGACAATGATTGTGAGAATGTCTGAGGATAGTCTGTGTGACTTGATAAGAGATCACTTTGGGGACCTATATGTACTTCTTACACAATGGTCTGAACAAATTAAACGACGTCCGGCAATCCAAGATGGCGCCGGGTCTCGACTGCAGTATATTTCTCTTCCGAAGCCATGTGATGACAGTGCCGATGATCGGAGCCTGCTAGTAGATAATGTGAGTGCAAACATGGTTGTGGCTCCTGAAATATACCCACCGGATGATTTCGAGCAGTCCCGTCAACACCACGATCTAGAGTTTGCACAGTCGGACTGTGTGGAATTCCCTGGAATTATAGAGGACTCCTACACTTATGAACGGGAGCCGTGCAGCGTTAAAGTGACCACAGAGGAGGGAGGCTGGTCAAGTATAATAGATTGTAGATGGGACTTTTACTAACAGGGTCTCTCCAGTTGAGATTAACATGTGGCGCCCCATATGGCACAGTAAGCTGTCAATGCCGCATACAAAGGAGACAATGGCCTCTCATTAATGGAGCGTCATTAAGATATCTTCTATGGTTGTAAATGGTGTTGGATGGAAATTAAACCACAGCATTAACAGCCGACCGGCTGAGTTGTGTTACAGTCGGGTGAGTGAGACATTTCAGATCAGGACACCTGCTGGCTCCATCTCTTTGGACTTAGAACAGGACAGCTTGCCTGCTACCACTCTCCTAATACAAACCAGCAGACAGGCTGGTGTGGGGTAGGCTGCTGAGTCCAGACCTGAGACTGTACTGTGGGACTATTGTAGATACCCTTTTAGTTTTAGACCCCTTAAAATGTTAAGTAGCATCTTGAAATTAGTTTTGTTAATTAACAACTTATCATATGTACGCAGTTCACATTTCTTGTTCAACTTGCTATGTTAGCACTAAGTTAAGGAGTTGGGCGGTAAATACTTTTGAGTGCCAATGTCATTTATACTGCAACTTAAAGACAGAAAATAGATTAAGGAACCTTTGAATCAGCAGCACAATCCTCTATATGCTCATGGAGGGTTTAATTAACGTCAGGGTGAAGGCAAACTCTTTCTCTTTACTGCAGTGTAACATGTGATGTTTCTTGTACTGCTTTATTGTTTTCTATATCTGGCAACACTCAGCCCTAAGTTACTTAACTCTAGCCGGTACCAGTATACTAGATGATTTCTGTTAAACAATACTTATGCATTGTTGCCAGTGCGCTGCTTGGGTATAGGGCCCATACTCAGGTAGTGTGTCTTGTTACTGAACTGAAGTTAATCAATGGTAGATAAAAACCCAAGACTTAACCTGTAAGTACAACAACTTTGCAGCAAAGGTAATTCTATATTGTTAACTATGAAGCTGCCGGTGGCCGGGGCAGCGGACCTTCTATAACTCTCTTGCTGCTGGTAATTCCTATATGTTAAGGTTAGAGAAATTTGTTCAGCCCTATTTACTCGCCTAGTACTAGTTTATGTCCAACTCTACTATCTTCTACTTTTTGTTTCTAGTTTGTTTCTATATTAATAGGCTCTGTCCCCCCCCCCCCCTTCAGGGGCTTATTTCTTAAGCTAAGGGACACAGATCCCATCTATGACCCCCTATAAACATCACAAGAGTCCTTCATTATAGTTATGGTTGATAAACCTCTCCCTAATATATGTATATGTTTATAGTCCTGAGGACCCAAAAAGGGCCCTATATGTTATATACCTAAAAAACCCGAGGTCAGTTTTTCTGTCTTTTGACCACACAGGAAGCATTACAATTTTTTACCCTATTTTTGACTATTTGTTCTCTAATACCTATTGTTTTTGCAATGTCAGTTCTCATTAATGATTCAAAATATGGTATGTCATGCTCAATGTATTAGCAGCAATATATACTTTTGACAATTGCCCTTACGGGTTAAGGGCCTATGTTTGTGGTTACTATGCTCTGTACTGTTTTATTATTTGCCTCAATAAAAATATAAAAAAAAAAAAAAAAAGAATGCTGAACTTCTACTCAGTAAAATGGTTCAGGCTAAACACGTTGCTGGGTGGAATGACAAATGAGAATTTGTATACAAAGAGCGTGTTGTGCCTGGGTCAAATAAACTCGATCTGGTGCGTGGTGTTACACAAAATAATAATGTTACAATTAGGAAGACACCACAAGGTTGGAATACATTTCTGAGTGCAATGGCTGAACTGAACATCCCATCGCGTGTTGTAGGTAATACAACAATCAGGGAAACCTTGATGGTTTGTTTAAAGATGTTAAATGAGAATTCAGCAACTAATGTTCAAACCCCTTCACAAGAAAGAGATGAGGGGGTCTTCTTTTTAAGGTCCAGCTCACTAAGCCCCCCTGGTCTAACAAGTCCTCATGGTTATTTACTACCTAAAAAAAGAACTGGTAGACTTATACTACCGACTACTTGGTTGAACATGTAAATAAATGATTGAGTTTTAAATTATTTTTTTTTCTTATTTTGTATTATCTTTGTAAGTTTGTTATTGTTTAAATGTTTTTTTCTCCATAATAAAACTATTGAAATTTGTATTTGTGTCTGTGTTAAAATTATTCTATTATTTAAACTATTAATCTGTAGTAATACATTACACAATTGGACTCTCTTAAACACAGGAGCCTAAAAAAATATCATGCGCACAAAATTACTTACTAAGGGGGCACACAAAGCGGTAATAATCAAGTTCTGACTTGCCCCTAGTACGGAATTCTGCACTGCGGGCAAGTTCCGAACATGTTTATTACCACTTTGTCATGCCCATATCCTTAGACATAAATAATTTAAAGCGTATTAAAAATATTCACTACAAAACCTATTGGATATTACATATACCACAGTAAAGTAAAAACATGCTCATTCATAAAACAATCATTCAATCAATAAAAATACATTTTATTTATACCGCAACTATATAATTACCATATCAAAATCATTGCAATCAATAAAAATACATTTAATTTATTACGCAACTATATCATTACCATATCAAAATCATTATCAATATTAAAAAGGGGCGGATTCTAGGGGCAGGAACATGGGCGGAGACTTGGACGGGATTTACATAAAAAGGGGTGTGGCACCTGTCAAATTAAGTTTGACTACATGTGTAGCTTCTTACTATTGCTGCCAGTTTCTCTGCAGCACTTGATTTATTAGTTAGATAGCAGTGGTGTACGTGCCGTAAAATGTTTAACTAACACAGCACACACACATAATGAAAGTTATATGGCTGGCAACTACAAGCAGGCAGAGGCTGGATAAGAAGAGGCATGCGGGGAGGGGAATTTAAAAAAACAACAACTGCACAGCAGGCTCCTTCACTGAGTGTGCTGATTACTGCAGTCAGAGCTAAACAACCCCAGGCTGGATTGCTAAAGTGCACGGCCACATTATGTAACCTTCAATTCAGACAAGTTCTTCCTTCTGTTCCACTTCATAACTGACTGTCTCTCTATATCCACAGACAGAGCACTTGCCGGTCATACCCCTAGCCCTCCACAGTACTGCACATTTGAGCCCGCACCTGCCCCGTCCCCCAGAAAAGTTCCCGGGCCCAAAAAAAACTTTTTTTTTTAAATGTAAAATAATATGCCTTGTCAATATTTTTTTTTTTTTTTAAAGCCTGGCCCCACATATTCAGTGCAGCAGCGGCCAAGTGCCATCTCCAAATTCTGCCGCAATAGGCACCGGCCTTGTTGGCCTATGTGTTAACACGCCCCTGATTTATACATGTGTTCCTATGGATCCTTATGTAAAAGTACTTACTTACCTAGGGTTAGCTTTCAACTAAGAATACCAAAAGAATACCAAAAGAAAAAAGCACATTTGTTGATAAAAGTAAATCAGAAAGTTGTTTAAAGTTACATGCCCTATCTGAATCATGAAAGTTTAATTTGGACTTTACTATCCCTTTAAATAATCTCGCCATTCCAGAGCTTTAGATATTCAACACCATAATGTTTGTTTGTTTTACAATGACTTAGATTTTTCTATGTAAATTTGATAACCTTATTTCTCCTCTCACATGCTGTACATAGGCACAGTTATCTGTTGTACTGAAGTGGTCCATATCTGTGTATTAGCTCTTGGGAACTTCATATCCTATATAATAAAAGGACAAGTATGTTTGTCAGAAGCTGTCATGCGCAGTGGAGACTGTGCAAGGACAAACATATCTGGCCTTTACCCGCAGCGCGAGACAGCTTCAGGTGCACACCCATAACTACACGTGCACACCCCTAAGTTCACATAATATTAACTTCCTAGCGCCTAGATTTAGAGTTTTGTCGGTAACGACCTGCGTAGCTAACGCTGGCTTTTTTCTGGCCGCACCTTTAAAATAACTCTGGTATTGAGAGTCCACAGAATGGCTGCGTTAGGCTCCAAAAGGGAGCGTACAGGCATATTTAACGCCACTCCAACTCTCGATACCAGAGTTGCTTACGGACACGGCCAGCCTCAAAAACGTGCTCGTGCACGATTCCCCCATAGGAAACAATGGGGCTGTTTGAGCTGAAAAAAAACCTAACACCTGCAAAAAAGCTGCGTTCAGCTCCTAACGCAGCCCCATTGTTGTCTATGGGGAAACACTTCCTACGTCTGCACCTAACACCCTAACATGTACCCCGAGTCTAAACACCCCTAACCTTACACTTATTAACCTCTAATCTGCCGCCCCCGCTATCGCTGACCCCTGCATATTATTTTTAACCCCTAATCTGCCGCTCCGTAAACCGCCGCTACTTACATTATCCCTATGTACCCCTAATCTGCTGCCCCTAACACCGCCGACCCCTATGTTATATTTATTAACCCCTAATCTGCCCCCCACAACGTCGACTCCACCTGCCTACACTTATTAACCCCTAATCTGCCGACCGGACCGCACCGCTATTATAATAAAGTTATTAACCCCTAATCCGCCTCACTAACCCTATAATAAATAGTATTAACCCCTAATCTGCCCTCCCTAACATCGCCGACACCTAACTTCAAACATTAACCCCTAATCTGCCGACTGGAGCTCACTGCTATTCTAATAAATGTATTAACCCCTAAAGCTAAGTCTAACCCTAACACTAACACCCCCCTAAATTAAATATAATTTAAATCTAACGAAATGAATTAACTCTTATTAAATAACTTATTCCTATTTAAAGCTAAATACTTACCTGTAAAATAAACCCTAATATAGCTACAATATAAATAATAATTACATTGTAGCTATTTTAGGATTAATATTTATTTTACAGGCAACTTTGTATTTATTTTAACTAGGTACAATAGTTATTAAATAGTTAAGAACTATTTAATAGTTACCTAGTTAAAATAATAACAAAATTACCTGTAAAATAAATCCTAACCTAAATTACAATTAAACCTAACACTACACTATCATTAAATTAATTAAATAAAATACCTACAATTATCTACAATTAAACCTAACACTACACTATCAATAAATTAATTAAATACAATTCCTACAAATAAATACAATTAAATAAACTAACTAAAGTACAAAAAATAAAAAAGAACTAAGTTACAAAAAATAAAAAAATATTTACAAACATTAGAAAAAATTACAACAATTTTAAACTAATTACACCTACTTTAAGCCCCCTAATAAAATAACAAAGACCCCCAAAATAAAAAAATGCCCTACCCTATTCTAAATTACAAAAGTTCAAAGCTCTTTTACCTTACCAGCCCTGAACAGGGCCCTTTGCGGGGCATGCCCCAAGAAATTCAGCTCTTTTGCCTGTAAAAAAACACATACAATACCCCCCCCCCAACATTACAACCCACCACCCACATACCCCTAATCTAACCCAAACCCCCCTTAAATAAACCTAACACTAAGCCCCTGACGGTTCCTTTAAGGGACGTCATCCAAGATGGCGTCCCTCGAATTCCGATTGGCTGATAGGATTCTATCAGCCAATCGGAATTAAGGTAGGAATATTCTGATTGGCTGATGGAATCAGCCAATCAGATTCAAGTTCAATCCGATTGGCTGATCCAATCAGCCAATCAGATTGAGCTTGCATTCTATTGGCTGTTCCGATCAGCCAATAGAATGCGAGCTCAATCTGATTGGCTGATCGGATCAGCCAATCGGATTGAACTTGATTCTGATTGGCTGATTCCATCAGCCAATCAGAATATTCCTACCTTAATTCCGATTGGCTGATAGAATCCTATCAGCCAATCGGAATTCGAGGGACGCCATCTTGGATGACGTCCCTTAAAGGAACCGTCATTCGTCGTCTAGTCGTCAGTTGAAGAGGATGTTCTGCGTCGGCTTGGAAGAAGATGGCTCCGCTCCGCTCCAGAAGAAAGAAGATTGAAGATGCGGCTTGATAGAAGACTTCATCCCGATGATGGACTTCCGACTTCAGCCCGATGATGGATTTCTTCAGCCGCCGCTTGGATCCAGACTTCAGCCCGAGGATGGACATCACTCTTCAGCCCCCCGCTTGGGCTTGGATCAAGACTCTGGACCGATCGGTGAACCCGGCGAGGTGAAGACAAGGTAGGAAGATCTTCAGGGGCTTAGTGTTAGGTTTATTTAAGGGGGGTTTGGGTTAGATTAGGGGTATGTGGGTGGTGGGTTGTAATGTTGGGTGGGGGTATTGTATGTGTTTTTTTACAGGCAAAAGAGCTGAATTTCTTGGGGCATGCCCCGGAAAGGGCCCTGTTCAGGGCTGGTAAGGTAAAAGAGCTTTTAACTTTTGTAATTTAGAATAGGGTAGGGCATTTTTTTATTTTGGGGGGCTTTGTTATTTTATTAGGGGGCTTAGAGTAGGTGTAATTAGTTTAAAATTGTTGTAAGATTTTTCTTATGTTTGTAAATATTTTTTTATTTTTTGTAACTTAGTTCTTTTTTATTTTTTGTACTTTAGTTAGTTTATTTAATTGTAGATAATTGTAGGTATTGTATTTAATTAATTTATTGATAGTGTAGTGTTAGGTTTAATTGTAGGTAATTGTAGGTATTTTATTTAATTAATTTATTGATAGTGTAGTGTTAGGTTTAATTGTAACTTAGGTTAGGATTTATTTTACAGGTAATTTTGTAATTATTTTAACTAGGTAACTATTAAATAGTTCTTAACTATTTAATAGCTATTGTACCTTGTTAAAATAATTACAAAGTTGCCTGTAAAATAAATATTAATCCTAAAATAGCTACAATGTAATTATAATTTATATTGTAGCTATATTAGGGTTTATTTTACAGGTAAGTATTTAGCTTTAAATAGGAATAAGTTATTTAATAAGAGTTAATTTATTTTGTTAGAATAAAATTATATTTAATTTAGGGGGGTGTTAGGGTTAGAATTAGCTTTAGGGGTTAAAAAATTTATTAGAATAGCGGTGAGCTCCGGTCGGCAGATTAGGGGTTAATTATTGTAGGTAGCTGGCGGCGACGTTGTGGGGGGCAGATTAGAGGTTAATAAATATAATATAGGGGTCGGCGGTGTTAGGGGCAGCAGATTAGGGGTACATAAGGATAACGTAGGTGGCGGCGCTTTGCGGTCGGCAGATTAGGGGTTAATTATTGTAGGTAGCTGGCGGCGACATTGTGGGGGGCAGATTAGAGGTTAATAAATATAATATAGGGGTCGGCGGTGTTAGGGGCAGCAGATTAGGGGTACATAAGGATAACGTAGGTGGCGGTCTGCAGATTAGGGGTTAAAAAAATTTAATCGAGTGGCGGCGATGTGGGGGGACCTCAGTTTAGGGGTACATAGGTAGTTTATGGGTGTTAGTGTACTTTAGAGCACAGTAATTAAGAGCTTTATGAACCGGCGTTAGCCCAGAAAGCTCTTAACTACTGACTTTTTTCTGCGGCTGGAGTTTTGTCGTTAGATTTCTAACGCTCACTTCAGACACGACTCTAAATACCGGAGTTAGGAAGATACCATTGAAAAGAAGGATACGCAATTGACGTAAGGGGATCTGCGGTATGGAAAAGTAGCGGCTAAAAAATGAGCGTTAGACCCTTTTTTGACTGACTCCAAATACCGGCGGTAGCCTAAAACCAGCGTTAGGAGCCTCTAACGCTGGTTTTCACGGCTACCGCCAAACTCTAAATCTAGGCCTAGGTTAACTCCATAACAAAGGATAGCAAAAGAACAAAGCAAATTAGATAATAGAAGTAAATAGGAAAGTTGGGTAAAATTGCTGCTCTATCTGAATTATCAGCGTTTAACTTTCACTGTCAGATTTGGCTTCTGTCTTTGATGATGTTTTCCTAATTACTCTGTGATATTGGGTTTTTAATTATACAAAAAAACACAAAATACTGGTCTGGATTACAATCACTTTTTATTTGCATGAAAAAACATTGTATATCATTATATAGTAAACAGCAGCATTACATGATATATGCACACAATGGTATAAATATACCTAACACTTGTGCTCTTGATACAAAGGGATTTATCAGACATAAGAGTGAAAACAGAGGAGCCAAAACATGGCCTAGTACAGCCACAACCAGAGACTTCAATTAGATCAAGAAAAAATGGATACTCTCAAAAGGAGCGCACCCTCTGGTGCTGATGGTACAGACTGGAGCCTCACAGTGGTCCAGCTCACTGGCGAAATCAGGCAGTCAGACAGGATCCTTAGAAAGAGTTGAATCAGAGTTCCTGGATGGACACAGAGTATACAACCATAGCCCAGTAACGTTTGATACAGGACAGGTAATAGGTAAGCAATTTCACTTACAAGATCCAGAGCACCTGCAGGTGCACTCACAGCAAGCTGGGACTTATCAGTCGCCCAGTAGACTGAATCCTCCAGGTGAAGACAGGAAATATCTCCAAATGCCAATAGCCACAGGTC
Organism: Bombina bombina; assembly: GCF_027579735.1. Lineage (NCBI taxonomy): Eukaryota > Metazoa > Chordata > Amphibia > Anura > Bombinatoridae > Bombina > Bombina bombina. The sequence goes on from NC_069503.1 coordinate 70,051,875, forward strand.
CAGCCCAATTACATAAGAAAATAATCCCAATGGGAATAGCAAGTGTATACAGGGAGTGCAGAATTATTAGGCAAGTTGTATTTTTGAGGATTAATTTTATTATTGAACAACAACCATGTTCTCAATGAACCCAAAAAACTCATTAATATCAAAGCTGAATATTTTTGGAAGTAGTTTTTAGTTTTTTTTTAGTTTTAGCTATTTTAGGGGGATATCTGTGTGTGCAGGTGACTATTACTGTGCATAATTATTAGGCAACTTAACAAAAAACAAATATATACCCATTTCAATTATTGATTTTTACCAGTGAAACCAATATAACATCTCAACATTCACAAATATACATTTCTGACATTCAAAAACAAAACAAAAACAAATCAGTGACCAATATAGCCACCTTTCTTTGCAAGGACACTCAAAAGCCTGCCATCCATGGATTCTGTCAGTGTTTTGATCTGTTCACCATCAACATTGCGTGCAGCAGCAACCACAGCCTCCCAGACACTGTTCAGAGAGGTGTACTGTTTTCCCTCCTTGTAAATCTCACATTTGATGATGGACCACAGGTTCTCAATGGGGTTCAGATCAGGTGAACAAGGAGGCCATGTCATTAGATTTTCTTCTTTTATACCCTTTCTTGCCAGCCACGCTGTGGAGTACTTGGACGCGTGTGATGGAGCATTGTCCTGCATGAAAATCATGTTTTTCTTGAAGGATGCAGACTTCTTCCTGTACCACTGCTTGAAGAAGGTGTCTTCCAGAAACTGGCAGTAGGACTGGGAGTTGAGCTTGACTCCATCCTCAACCCGAAAAGGCCCCACAAGCTCATCTTTGATGATACCAGCCCAAACCAGTACTCCACCTCCACCTTGCTGGCGTCTGAGTCGGACTGGAGCTCTCTGCCCTTTACCAATCCAGCCACGGGCCCATCCATCTGGCCCATCAAGACTCACTCTCATTTCATCAGTCCATAAAACCTTAGAAAAATCAGTCTTGAGATATTTCTTGGCCCAGTCTTGACGTTTCAGCTTGTGTGTCTTGTTCAGTGGTGGTCGTCTTTCAGCCTTTCTTACCTTGGCCATGTCTCTGAGTATTGCACACCTTGTGCTTTTGGGCACTCCAGTGATGTTGCAGCTCTGAAATATGGCCAAACTGGTGGCAAGTGGCATCTTGGCAGCTGCACGCTTGACTTTTCTCAGTTCATGGGCAGTTATTTTGCGCCTTGGTTTTTCCACACGCTTCTTGTGACCCTGTTGACTATTTTGAATGAAACGCTTGATTGTTCGATGATCACGCTTCAGAAGCTTTGCAATTTTAAGAGTGCTGCATCCCTCTGCAAGATATCTCACTATTTTTGACTTTTCTGAGCCTGTCAAGTCCTTCTTTTGACCCATTTTGCCAAAGGAAAGGAAGTTGCCTAATAATTATGCACACCTGATATAGGGTGTTGATGTCATTAGACCACACCCCTTCTCATTACAGAGATGCACATCACCTAATATGCTTAATTGGTAGTAGGCTTTCGAGCCTATACAGCTTGGAGTAAGACAACATGCATAAAGAGGATGATGTGGTCAAAATACTCATTTGCCTAATAATTCTGCACTCCCTGTATAGATAAAAAACTTTTATTAAAAAGTGACGCGTTTCTCAGCTATCTCAGATCCGTTTCATCAGGCCAAAAAATATGTAACACATTAAAAAACAACTTGCTATATAACAAACAATGATCAGTGGACAAACAATCTGATAGGTCAAACAATTAAGACAATTAATTGCTGACAGCTGTATGCAAATGGGTTGGTATGGTGACGATCAACAACAGGCAGTTCAATGTAAGGTGTACAACATGTGTATATGATAAACATAGATCAAGATGTCTAGTTGGTGTCATATATAAAGAGAATATTGTTTGATACATGTTAACATATAAATAAAAATTATAGCATACAGGTATCACAAATTAGTAATATCATCCTATGACTGAGTGCTGCCTTGCTGTTCTTGTAATTACCTGCTTTGGGACTTTTTTCTTCACCATTCACATTGGACACTGTTTGGTATCTTATGGTATATAGTTTGACATTATTGTTTTTTGTTGATTTTACCATTATTGCTCTTGGCTCAGGAGGCGCCCCCTAAGGGTGTAGGTACACAGTCGTGTGTACCACACTCTTTGTATGTTGTATTTATCAGACATATAATGTTCCCTTTATATATATACAGTATGTGCTATTATCAGTTCTTGTGGCTTCTAACTAACATGAAAACATCTAACAGACATAATATCAAGTTACAGAACATGCCATACATATTACATACCCAGTATACATGTGGCTTATAGTAGCCATTTAAATGAAACTGATTATGATCACGTATGTACCGGTTACTGATATTGTGTCTCATTAAATAAAATCAGTTTCCCCTCAGTAATTCCTCTGGTATATAACATGTACAATGCTAAGCATCTATTGCTATAAGAAAAGGTTTATCCACATGATGTGCACATTAAATATATCTCCCAGATGTCAATCATTTGAGACTGATTCATAAAAATACTCTTTATTCTGTAAATGTAATTATTTCCTCCCTATGTAAATCAAACATACAACTCCTAACACTGGCATATTAATAAACAATACTGGGGGTTCTTTAATGGTGAATGGTTGTGTAAACTGGTCAGTATGAGGACATATTTGTATATTCCTGTGTGGTGTTTAGATTCTATCACATTGATATGAGAGAAACTGAGGTGCACATATATAGAGGAACAAAGGACAGCAGGAGAGCACTTCCAGTCTGGGGCTTTTATAACAGGAATTTATAAAGTATTATTTCCAATAGGATCCTTTTTGATGTTTCTATTTAAAGAGTTTTTCCTCTTTAGGATAATTGTAAAAAGGTTGTACACTGTGTATATAAAGTTTGTGTGTAAATATTTGGTGTTATGTGATACCTGACTTCAATAAAAACCTTTTTTCCACTTTCTAAACATGTGAAAGGTATTTTCCCTTGTGAATACTTTCATGAGTTTTCAGATTATTTATTTGTGTAAAACTTTTTCCGCACTCTGTACATGTGAAAGGCTCTTGTCTGAATCTTTTCTTGTGTGAATCTTTTCATGAGTTTTCAGATGACTCATTCGTGTAAAACGTTTTCCACACTCTGTACATGTGAAAGGCTTTTCCCCTGTGTGACTCCTTTCATGAGTTTTCAGATGATCCATTCGTGTAAAACTTTTTCCACAATCTGTACATGTGAAAGGCTTTTCTCCTGTGTGAATCCTTTCATGAGTTTTCAGATAATCCATTCGTGTAAAACTTTTTCCACACTCTGTACATGTGAAAGGCTTTTCCCCTGTGTGAATCTTTTTATGAGTTTTCAGATTATCCATTAGTGTAAAACTTTTTCCACACTCTGTACATGTAAACGGCTTTTCCCCTGTGTGAATCCTTTCATGTTTTTTCAGATCACTCTTTCGTATAAAACTTTTTCCACACTCTGTACATGTGAACGGCTTTTCTCCTGTGTGAATCCTTTCATGAGTTTTCAGATTATCCATTAGTGTAAAACTTTTTCCACACTCTGCACATGTGAATGGCTTTTCCCCTGTATGAGTCCTTTCATGAGTTTTCAGATTATCCATTTGTGTAAAACTTTTTCCACACTCTGTACATGTGAATGGCTTTTCCCCTGTGTGAATCCTTTCATGCTTTTTCAGATCACTCTTTTGTATAAAACGTTTTCCACACTCTGTACATGTGAAAGGCTTTTCCTCTGTGTGACTCCTTTCATGAGTTTTCAGATTAACCATTTGTGTAAAACTTTTTCCACACTCTGTACATGTGAACGGTTTTTCCCCTGTGTGACTCCTTTCATGCTTTTTCAGATTACTCTTTTGTGGAAAACTTTTTCCACACTCTGTACATGTGAAAGGCTTTCCTCCTTTGTGAATCTTTTTATGAGTTTTCAGATGATCCATTTGTGTGAAACATTTGCCGCACTCAGTATATGTGTGTGGTTTCTTACCTGTGTGAATTTTGTGGTGTTCTAGTAGATGAGACTTCCATCTAAAGCTTTTCTCACATTCTGTAGATTTGAAAGGTTTCTCCTTTGTATGAATCATTTGGCTAGACTGTAGACTTTTCCCTTCTTTAATATGTTTTGAAAACTCAGAAAATGTGTGTGGTTTATCCTCTGGGATAATAATTTCACTAGATAAGTCATAAATGTTGTCATCTTGTTTGATGACTAAATTACTCTCTGTACATAATGATTGCTGCCCAGTTCCTGCTGATTCACCATCTTCTTTAAATATCTGCTGTGATATCCCCAATGTTTATGAATAGTCATTGGTGTCTAAGACTATTGGAGTTTGCGATATCATTCTGATGCTTCCTATAGTGAAGGATGGATATGAACTATTCACATGTTTGTCTACATGAAAAGAAATGGAATAAAGAAAAATAAGAATGTTTATTCTTTATAATATAATCCATCTAAATAAAAAAAAAATTATACTTGAAAATATCTTCAGTTTTGTATTTTTCAATTTATTTACCTGTAAATCATAAATTAAAAAAGCATGACATAGAACATCTGTATTGTGGGCAAGAGAGGTGGCATCTACCATCCTCATTTAACATTGCACCAGCAACAGCACATACAGCCCTGTTGGGTGAGAACATGATGTCTTAATCATCACAGACTAATAATTAGTGTGAGATATTTTAAGAGGATAAAGAAGCAGTGACCTTGTGATAATCTTTAGCTTTCAACTGTGGTTGTTCTATTTATATAAACAGACAAAAACTTTATTAGTTTAATAATACTTACGGTAAAATTAAGCACACAAATCAGTGGTTGTTCTAGGGTGGGGAACACTCACTGGGGGAGTTGTGGGTGTTCCACACATGGGAACAAGCTAGGCTTAAAGGGCCATGATACCCAAATGTTGAAACACCTGAAAGTGCTGCCGCATAGCTGTAAAAAGCTGACAGGGAAATATCAACTGAACATCTCTATGTAAAAAAGAAAGATATTTTACCTCAAAATGTCATAAGTATTCACATCCCATTGTAAAGGGCTTTAAGCAGCAAACCAGGGAGTGAGCATTGTGCACACTCATCTTATTTCCCTATTCAGTTTAAATAAGTTTACTATGAAAACTCATGAGAGCTAAGTGAAGTCTTATGAGATCACAATAAAAGAGTTCATGACCTCAGCACTGCTGATGCTGATTGGCTGCAGTTGTTAGACATGGTCTGTCTAAAAGGACAGAGGGGGGGGAGTAGTATTTTTTACCCTCCTCCTCGGCCCAATGGGAGTTGCTCCTTCTTTATAACGTCACTGACACAAATGTACTTAAAGATGCAGATATAAATATAATAGTTTATATTTGTTTAATGAGTGATCTATTCTATTTTCCCAGTAATTAAAGTCAGCATAATATCTATTTTGCTCACCTAACACATATGAGTTCATGCTGATAACAGGTTCCAATGTCTGTGCTCAGGAAGAAGGTTCCCTTATTCACTCCAGTTACATCAATACCTGATATCTCTCAGTGCTCTGGCCGTGTCTGTAAAAAGTATATTAAATGGTTTAGACAGATAATAATAAATAATTGTTCTGATTAACTGTACGTATGGTATAATTAAAGGCACACATAACAATTCATGTGATACAGATCAGCTGATTAGGTTATTACATATGTGCTATTGATTCAGCACAAGCATTTAGTACAGTTAGCTCTGTGGGTGCTATAATTACCCCTTAAATATGAATCTTCCCAGATCTATACAACATAACGGTAGAAAATCTATTTAAGTGGGGCCCTATAGCAACTTTACAAATATATTATAATCTTTGTTTTCTATCATTTATATGAAACAATATTTTCTCCTGAAGGAAATATTAAATATCAGTTGTTTAAATATAAGTTAAATTGGATACTGCAGTATTGGTATTTTACTTCCTACTAATTCTCACTGTCAGACATTTTGTTATGTGCTCCACCCCCAGTCCTTTAACTTCTCTTGGTCAATACTTAGTTCTCTAAAATCACATTGCAATGGGGTATGGGAGAGATAGGCACTAAAAAGTTAATTTCAATTATTTTCTTGGATAGAGTTAAGAAAATAAAGAATGTGTGTTTACATAGAGTGATAATATAAAGAGATATGTTCTTTTGGCAAATTCAGTGCATTTAAAAGGACCATAAAATATAGAATTACAAAACCACAGATGCATAATAAAAATACAATGCAATAAAACGTACTATGAATTTAAAAAGAGCAATAGATTGTTTTCTGATAAATGTAGTTCTGCACCTGTACCATGTGACAGCTATCAGCCAATAACAGACTCCTGTACTATGTGACAGCTATCAGCCAATAACAGACTCATATTTTTATATAATGTGATCTCCTGCATATGCTAAGTAGGAGCCGGTGCCTCGGGTCATTTAAAGGCTGTGTACAATTTAATAATGAAAATAAATTACAAACAGCAAACAGTTATTTCACATAAAAATAAAGCTAAAGGTGAAATTTCCCATACACTTTATACTATTTTATACACCGGTAAAACAAGTCATTAGAAACACATTAAAGGGACAGCAAAGTCACAATTACACTTTTATTATTCAAATTTAAACAACTTTCTAATTTCCTTCTATTATCAAATCTGCTTTATTCTCTTAGGGACCTTTGTGACAAAGCAAATAATGCACTATGGTGCGCTAGCTGCTGATTAGTGGCACATACAAGCCTCTTGCCATTGGCTCACCTTATGTGCTCAGCTAGCTCCCAGTAGTGCATTGCAACTGATTTGATAAAGGATATCAAGAGAATGAAGAAAATATCATAATAGAAGTCAGTTGGAAAGTTGTTGAAAATCATATGTTCTATTTAAATTCTGAAAAATATTTGGGGTTTCTTGTTATTTTAAGTGAAACCCAAATTTACAGGACACTGTCCCTTTAAGTCTGTGATCATGTGACAAACAGCAGCAACTGAAGGTGCAGAATACACTTACTAAGGTCTTTACTAACAACAAGAATCAGTCACAGATCAGTGGGATAAACGTTCTGATGATAAACAGGTGCAGCTAATAGAAATAAGAAATGTATTATAAAATAACCTCATTAGAAATAAAATAATATGCAGATCACAAGATATTTATCATTAGATCAGTATATGTGATGAGACTGATACAACAGGGCCATAAGCTGAGTGATATTTATTACTGGAGCAAATAGCAGCTTCAGACTAATATTAAATGAAAATGGTTTATCTGGGCTCTACAGTTAGTTATAAACCTATAGGGAAATACAGGATTCTGGTTGGCTGATACTTAAAAATCTGTTGCTCATTGGATTACAGGAACAACCCCCACAAATGTATTATTGGACACAGCTCCTCAAGCTTGAAAATATGGTTTGATTCTGCTACAAACATTCATTTTACAAACTGCAGTAAATTATTATGTATTAAATTAGCCTTTTTAATGAAAAAACTAAACAATAAATTCATGAACACAGCATGAAAAATATAGAAAACAAATTAAATAAGTACAGTTGAGTTTTTTTATATAAACTCAGTTTCTTATATGAAGTGAAATATTTTATCTTTATCACAACAAAATACAGAACAATATTTTCTCATCATTATATAAAACACAGCAGTGTGAGGCTGTTAATAAAGATTTATGTCAGGGTTTGCATATTACCATTTAGCAGAAGCTCTGTAAGTATGAAGTCTCTCTGGTTCCTCCTGTGATATCACTGAGTGTTACACAGATATTTATACTAATGTGGGACTGTCACCTTTCTCTGTGTGACTCACATGAGTACACCTTGTCAGTTGGGAGACACTGAGAGGGTCACACCTGGACTTTTGTTCTCATATAGATGTCTATTGTCCCCTCTGGTGTCACATGAATACAGAGTCCCTGCCTCCCCCTCAGGGTGTGATTATCATATGGATAAGTAAGGAGGAAACAAACTGTTTATTTAAATGTGGGAGTATTATCTGTTGTGTCCTAAAATATCTCAGGATACAGAATTATATTATGTTTTTACTGATGGAAATTGTTATTTTAACAAAATTTAGTTGCAAACAGAAATATAATATTAACATTTTATTAGATACATACAGTATGTGATGCAATGCTGAGTATTTCAATATTAATAATTTGACCCTTTCATTGTTTGTTAACTAACAATACTGTTTTTTTTTCTTATCTTTCTAGCATGCATTATATTTCTTATAAATATATGTTATTCTACACATATAAATTGCTGTACACTGCAACCAACTGTATTACTTTTGTATTGAAGAGAAGCCCCCATCAGATATGTTACATTTATTTCCATACATATAATATATACTTATATACATATACACAAAACATATTGCTCTGTCCTTTTTTAACATAAATCCATACTTTGCAAAAGCCTAAAATATAAAATTTTGCAGGAATTTCTAAAATAACAGACCTGCAGTTTCTTTCATGTAATTGGCAAGAGTCCATGAGCTTGTGACATATGGGATATACAATCCTACCAGGAGGGGCAAAGTTTCCCAAACCTAAAAATCTCTATAAATACACCCCTCACCACACCCACAATTCAGTTTTACAAACTTTGCCTCCTATGGAGGTGGTGAAGTAAGTTTGTGCTAAGATTTCTACGTTGATATGCGCTTCTCAGCATTGTTGAAGCCCGATTCCTCTCAGAGTACAGCAAATGTCAGAGGGACGTGAAGGGAGTATCACTTATTTGAATACGATGATTTCCCTAACGGGGGTCTATTTCATAGGTTCTCTGTTATCGGTCGTAGAGATTCATCTCCTACCTCCCTTTTCAGATCGACTATATACTCTCAATTTACCATTACCTCTACTGATAACTGTTTCAGTACTGGTTTGGCTATCTGCTATATGTGGATGGGTGTCTTTTGGTAAGTATGTTTTTATTACTTAAGACACTCTCAGCTATGGTTTGACACTTTATGCAATTATATAAAGTTCTAAATATATGTATTGTACTTATATTTGCCATGAGTCAGGTTTATGTATTTCCTTCTGCAGACTGTCAGTTTCATATTTGGGAATGTAAACACTTTAAGAAATTTGTTTCTTACCTGGGGTTTAGTCTTTTTCAATTTGACTACTTTTTTTGCAATTGCGGGTATTAGGCCCGCGGGTGCGTCAAATGCTAGACTTTATTGCGTCATTTTTGGCGCAAACTTTTTTTGGCGCGAAAAGATACGTTTATGATGCAACTTCGTCATTTCCGGCGTCATACGTGACGCCGAGACCTTTCACACGGCAGCGTCATTAGTAAAGCAAGTGTGTCATTTCCGGTCTTTTTTGGCGCCAAAAAAGTTTACGTTACGTTGTGCGTCATACTTGGCGCCAAATTTTTTTCATTATTTCAATACCCCATTGATGTTTGCCTCCTACTTTCTTCTCTATCAAGAGGCCTATGCTTTTGCATTTTTTCCCATTCCTGAAACTGTCATTTAAGGAAATAGATCATTTTGCTTTATATGTTGTTTTTTCTCTTACATTGAGCAAGATGTCCCAATATGATCCTGTCTCTGAAGTTTCTGCTGGAACATTGCTGCCTGACATCGGTTCTACCAAAACTAAGTGCATTTGTTGTAAAATTTTAGAAATTATTCCACCGAATGTCATTTGTAATAGTTGTCATGATAAACTTTTACATGCAGATAGTGTTTCTATCAGTAATAGTACATTGCCAGTTGCAGTTCCTTCAACTTCTAATGTGCATGATATACCTGTAAATTTTAAAGAATTTGTTTCTGATTCTATTATGAAGGCTTTGTCTGCATTTCCACCTTCTAATAAACGCAAAAGGTCTTTTAAAACTTCTCATTTAGCTGATGAAATTTCAAATGACCAACAACATAATAATTCATCCTCTTCTGATGAGGATCTATCTGAAACAGAAGATCCTTCCTCAGATATTGACACTGACAAATCTACTTATTTATTTAAAATAGAGTATATGCGTTCTTTATTAAAAGAAGTGTTAATTACTTTGGATATTGAGGTAACCAGTCCTATTGACGTTCAGTCTAATAAACGTTTAAATGCTCCTGTGGTTTCCCCAGATGTTTTTTCCATTCCTGAGGCTATTTCTGATATGATTTCTAGGGAATGGAATAAGCCAGGTACTTCCTTTATTCCTTCTTCAAGGTTTAAGAGATTGTATCCTTTACCAGCAAAATCTATAGAGTTTTGGGAAAAGATCCCCAAAGTTGATGGGGCTATTTCTACTCTTGCTAAACGTACCACTATTCCTATGGAAGATAGCACTTCCTTTAAGGATCCTTTAGATAGGAAGCTTGAATCTTATCTAAGGAAGGCCTATTTATATTCAGGTCATCTTCTCAGACCTGCTATTTCTTTGGGTGATGTTGCGGCTGCATCAACTTTCTGGTTGGAAAATTTAGCGCAACATGAATTGGATTTTGACATATCTAGCATTGTTCGCTTACTGCAACATGCTAATCATTTTATTTGTGATGCCATTTTTGATATTATCAAAATTGATGTTAGATCCATGTCTTTAGCTGTATTAGCTAGAAGAGCTTTGTGGCTTAAATCTTGGAATGCTGATATGACATCTAAATCTAGATTACTATCTCTTTCTTTCCAAGGTAATAATTTATTTGGTTCTCAGTTGGATTCTATTATTTCAACTATCACTGGAGGAAAAGGAGTTTTTTTTGCCTCAGGATAAAAAACCTAAGGGCAAATCTAAGGCTTCTAACTGTTTTCGTTCCTTTCGTCAGAATAAGGAACAAAAACTCAATCCTCCTCCCAAGGAATCTGCTTCCAGTTGGAAGCCTTCCTCAAATTGGATTAAATCCAAGGCATTTAGGAAACCAAAGTCTGCCCCTAAATCCGCATGAAGGTGCGGCCCTCATTCCAGCTCAGCTGGTAGGGGGCAGATTAAGGTTTTTCAAGGATTTTTGGATAGAATCTGTCCAAAATCATTGGATTCAGAGCATTGTCTCTCAAGGGTATCGAATAGGATTCAAAGTAAGACCTCCTGTGAGAAGATTTTTTCTCTCCCACATCCCTGTAAATCCAGTAAAAGCTCAGGCTTTTCTGAAGTGTGTTTCAGACCTGGAGTCTTCAGGGGTAATAATGCCAGTTCCTCCTCAGGAACAAGGTTTGGGGTTTTATTCAAACCTATTCATTGTACCAAAGAAAGAAAATTTGTTCAGACCAGTTCTGGATCTGAAAATTTTGAATCGTTATGTAAGAGTACCAACTTTCAAGATGGTGACTATAAGGACTATTCTGCCTTTTGTTCAGCAAGGACATTATATGTCCACAATAGACTTGCAGGATGCATACCTTCATATTCCGATTCATCCAGATCACTATCAGTTTCTGAGATTCTCTTTTCTAGACAAGCATTACCAATTTGTTGCTCTTCCATTTGGCCTAGCAACAGCTCCAATAATCTTTTCAAAGGTTCTGGGTGCCCTACTCCCTGTAATCAGAGAACAGGGTATTGCGGTGTTTCCTTATTTGGACGATATCTTGGTACTAGCTCAGTCTTTACGTTCTGCAGAATCTCACACGAATCAACTAGTGTTGTTTCTTCGGAAACATGGTTGGAGGATCAATTTACCAAAAAGTTTCTTGATTCCTCAGACAAGGATCACCTTTTTAGGTTTCCAGATAGATTCAGTGTCCATGACTCTGTCTCTAACAGACAAGAGACGTTTAAAATTGGTCGCAGCATGCCGGCACCTTCAGTCTCAGTCATTCCCTTCAGTGGCTATGTGCATGGACGTTTTAGGTCTCATGACTGCAGCATCGGACGCGATCCCCTTTGCTCATTTTCACATGAGACCTCTACAGCTTTGCATGCTGAATCAATGGTGCAGGGATTATACAAAGATATCACAATTAATATCCTTGAATCCCAATGTACGACACTCTCTGACATGGTGGATAGATCACCATCATTTGGTTCAAGGGGCTTCTTTTGTTCGGCCAACCTGGACCGTGATCTCAACAGATGCGAGTCTTTCAGGTTGGGGAGCTGTTTGGGGAGCTCTGACAGCACAAGGGGTTTGGAAATCTCAAGAGGCGAGATTACCAATAAATATTTTAGAACTCCGTGCAATTCTCAGGGCTCTTCAGTCTTGGCCTCTGCTAAAGAGAGAACCGTTCATTTGTGTTCAGACAGACAATATCGCATCCGTGGCTTATGTCAATCATCAGGGTGGGACTCACAGTCCCCAAGCTATGAAAGAAGTATCTCGGATACTTGCTTGGGCGGAATCCAGCTCCTGTCTAATCTCTGCAGTGCATATCCCAGGTGTAGACAATTGGGAGGCGGATTATCTCAGCCGCCAGACTTTACATCCAGGGGAGTGGTCTCTCCATCCAGATGTGTTTTCTCAGATTGTTCAGATGTGGGGTCTTCCAGAGATAGATCTCATGGACTCTCATCTAAACAAGAAACTTCCCAGATACCTGTCCAGGTCCAGGGATGTTCAGGCGGAAGCAGTGGATGCACTGACACTTCCTTGGTGTTATCATCCTGCTTACATCTTCCCGCCTCTAGTTCTCCTTCCAAGAGTGATCTCCAAAATCATCATGGAACAGTCTTTTGTGTTGCTGGTGGCTCCAGCATGGCCACACAGGTTTTGGTATGCGGATCTGGTGCGAATGTCCAGTTGCCCGCCTTGGCCACTTCCGTTACGGCCGGACCTACTATCTCAAGGTCCGTTTTTCCATCAGGATCTCAAATCATTAAATTTGAAGGTATGGAAATTGAACGTTTAGTTCTAAGTCATAGAGGTTTCTCTGACTCAGTGATTAATACTATGTTACAAGCTCGTAAATCTGTCTCTAGAAAGATTTATTATAGAGTTTGGAAGACTTACATTTCATGGTGTTCTCATAAATTCTCCTGGCATTCTTTTAGAATTCCTAGAATTTTACAGTTCCTTCAGGATGGTTTGGATAAGGGTTTGTCTGCAAGTTCCTTGAAAGGACAAATCTCCCCTCTTTCTGTCTTATTTCACAGAAAGATTGCTATACTTCCTGATATTCACTGTTTTGTACAGGCTTTAGTTCATATTAAGCCTGTCATTAAATCAATTTCTCCTCCTTGGAGTCTTAATTTGGTTCTGAAGGCGTTACAGGCTCCTCCTTTTGAGCCTATGCATTCTTTGGACATTAAACTACTTTCCTGGAAAGTGTTGTTCCTTTTGGCTATCTCTTCTGCTAGAAGAGTTTCTGAGCTATCTGCTCTTTCTTGTGAGTCTCCTTTTCTGATTTTTCATCAGGATAAGGCAGTTTTGCGGACTTCTTTTCAATTTTTACCTAAGGTTGTGAATTCTAACAACATTAGTAGAGAAATTGTTGTCCTTTCTTTATGTCCTAATCCTAAGAATTCTTTGGAGAGATCCTTACATTCTTTGGATGTGGTAAGAGCTTTGAAATATAATGTGGAAGCTACTAAAAATTTCAGGAAGACTTCCAGTCTATTTGTTTTATTTTCTGGTCCTAGGAAAGGTCAGAAAGCTTCTGCTATTTCCTTGGCTTCTTGGTTGAAACTTTTGATTCATCAAGCTTATTTGGAGTCGGGTCAAACCTCGCCTCAGAGAATTACAGCTCATTCTACTAGATCAGTTTCCACTTCGTGGGCTTTTAAGAATGAAGCTTCAGTTGATCAGCAGTTTTTGGTAGAAAAGTTCTTCAGGCAGCTGTTTCAGTTTGATTCTTCTGCTTTTGATTTAAGTTTTTTTTTTTCAAAAGTGAAAATAAACTTATTTTTTGGGTTGTGGATTATTTTTTCAGCGGAATATGGCTGTTTTTATTTTATTCCCTCCCTCTCTAGTGACTCTTGAGTGGAAGACTCCACATCTTGGGTATCTGCTTTCCCATACGTCACTAGCTCATGGACTCTTGCCAATTACATGAAAGAAAACATAATTTATGTAAGAACTTACCTGATAAATTCATTTCTTTCATATTGACAAGAGTCCATGAGGCCCACCCTTTTTATGGTGGTTATGATTTTGTATAAAGCACAATTATTTCCAAATTTCCTTTGTTGATGCTTTCTACTCCTTTCTTTATCACCCCACTACTTGGCTATTTGTTAAACTGAATTGTGGGTGTGGTGAGGGGTGTATTTATAGGCATTTTGAGGTTTGGGAAACTGCCCCTCCTGGTAGGATTGTATATCCCATATGTCACTAGCTCATGGACTCTTGCCAATATGAAAGAAATGAATTTATCAGGTAAGTTCTTACATAAATTATGTTTTTGTGGTTTGTTATAATAAGCATCATATAGCATTTTTTTTTTTAAAAATAAGAAAATAGTAAAAAAAAAAAAAAAAAAACTACATACAAATTGTTTAATGCCTGTAAAGCTGCATATATTTAAATTAACCCCTTAGAGACTAGACAATTTTTCAATTTTCTTACCATTAAAGACCAGGGCTATTTTTATTTTCTGTGTTTTTTTGTGTTTAGCTGTAATTTTCATCTTACTCATTTAATGTAACCACACATATTATATACAGTTTTTCTCACCATTAAATTGACTTTCTAAAGATACCATTATTTTCTTCATATCATATCATTTACTATAATTAAAAAAAAAATATGATGAACAAATTGAAAAAAAACCTGGAAAATCTGTTACACATCTACAACCACCGTAAAACACCCATGCTAAATAGTTTCTAAATTAAGAAATACCCAATGTTTACATGTTCTTTGCTTTTTTTGAAAGTTATAGGACAATAAGTAAGGTGACCATATTGCCACTTTAAAAAGGGACACATGAAAAATACATATATCAGGGTTCTTATACAAAACAACAGCTCTAAAAACAGTGCTGACTTATGTATTTTTCATGTGTCCCCTTTTAAAGCGGCAAAATGGTCACCCTAGCAATAAGTACAAGTAGCACTTTGCTATTTCTAAACCATTTTTTTTTTCAAAATTAGCGCTAGTTACATTGTAACACAGATATCTGTCAGGAATCCCTGAATAACCCTTCACATGTATATATATATTTTTTAGTAGAGAACCCAAAGTATTGATCTAGGCCCATTTTGGTATATTTCATTCCACCATATCACCGCCAAATGCGATCAAATAAAAAAAATCATTAACTTTTTCACAAACTTTAGGTTTCTCACTGAAATTATTTACAAACAGCTTGTGCAATTATGGCACAAATGGTTGTAAATGCTTCTTTGGGATCCCCTTTTTCAGAAATAGCAGACATATATGGCTTTGGTATTGTTTTTTGGTAATTAGAAGGCCACTAAATGCAGCTGTTCACCACACTTGTAGCTTGTAGGGTTAATTTTAGCTTTAGTGTAGAGATCAGCCTCCCACCTAACACCCCCCCTGATCCCTCCCTGACCCCCCTCAAACAGCTCTCTTCCCAGGGCCGGCCCTAGCCATTGCGGGGCCCAAGACAGGATGACAAAATGGGGCCCCCTGTCTGCCCCTGCCCCCAACCCCGCCCTAACCCGCCCCAACCCTGCCCACCACAACTCCGCCAATTCCAAGCCCCGTCCCCACCATTTTAAAGATGAAAAATGGGAGAAAAACAATTTAAAGTGACAGTATACACCAATTTTCATATAACTGCATGTAATAGACACTACTATAAAGAAGATTATGCACAGATACTGATCTAAAAATCCAGTATAAAACCTTTTAAAAACTTACTTAGAAGCTCCCAGCTTAGCTCTGTTGATGAGGTTAGGCTGGGACACCCACTGAAAGGGTTAATGTGAGTAAGAAGGATAGGAGCGCCTAAGGAGACAGAAAATCCTGCTGCTACTCAGTTAATCCCCTCTGGAAAAACACAAATAAATGCAGAAAACAGAAGAGGCAGCGCTCATCAAGCACGGATATAAATAAGGAGAGATGCACAGGATGTAAAAAGTCAAAAATATATACACGTTAATGATACTAATTAAAATCACACACACTGCATTCATGCCAATATAAAACTTTAGGGGCGTCTCCCTTAAAATTAGCAAGCCACAATAAGTGAATATATATATCAGAATACGTGAATATGATAAAAAGCAGAATCAAATAACTGGGTATAAAATGAAAGGCTCTGGGAAAGCAGGAACAGGCAGGCACCCCCCCTCTCCTGCATAGGAAAAGACCCACAACCAGCAGTCTGTAGACATCAGTAAACATCTAAAACATTGGGGCTTGCTTAGGAGTCTGAAAATCAGCACAATGTTATTGAAAAATAAACAAAACTATACATTTTTACAAAAACACTCCCAGATGGGCTTTATAAATGGATCATTTACTAAACATTTATGCAAAGAAAAATCTAGTGTACAATGTCCCGTTAAGGTAATGCACAACATTTTATTTAAAAATAAAATACAAATCCACAAATGTGGAGCACTATAACATTTTATATATTGCAATATACTGTTTGTGCTATTGGGACACCAATATTTTTGCATATAATGAAGAATTATGCTGACAATAAGGGACAGTTGAGTTTTACTGGGCCTTATTTTTATGTGGGGTTTTTTTATTATGAAAACAAGGACATTACAGTGATGCAAACCTCAAGCTGAAACACAAATAGTCAGTCAGTCAGTTATACATGTTAGAGAGGCCATGATAATAGTCAGTCAGTCAGTTATACATGTTAGAGAGGCCATGATAATTATTTTATCAAACAGATGTAAATATACAAATAAAGCTTATACAATTACAAACATATTAAATACACTTTTAAGCCTTTTAATACTTAGGTTACATGACAAACTTCAGTTTGATATTACATTTTAATTAGCACAAAGGACTACTCTTGGACAATAAAATAGATAAAGATAATGGTTTGAAGACTATCGGACAGTCAAAATCTAGGAGCCAAGTTGTATTATATATAAGAAATGCATTATCAATACAGGAACAAGACATTGGGGCACTAATTAATTGGAGTGTTCCTGCTATGCTATTGTTTAAGATACTGATAGAGGAAAAAGTAAATTTACCTCAAATGATGCACCATCCTTATGAAGCATCATAGTTTGTGCAAGCAAACTGTGTAAAACTGTTTTTTGTTTATTCTTTTTTTATTCACAGCTTGATAAAAAAAAATCCTTTTGTACAATATGTCAAGAATTGTGTTCTTAGGTCACTCTGCCTAATGCTTTTTATAATCCCATTCTCACCCTCACAGCACACTTCTCCCTCACACACAGCCCCCTCCTCACCCTATTAGCCCCCCTCTTCCTCTCACATACAGCCCCCTCCTCACTCTCTCAGACCCCCTCTTTCTCACATACAGCCCCCTCCTCACTCTCTCAGACCCCCTCTTCCTCACACACAGCTTCCTCCTCACTCTCTCTGACCCCCTCTTCCTCACACACAGCCCCCTCCTTACTCTCTCAGACCCCCTCTTCACTCTCTCAGACCCCCTCTTTCTCACACACAGCCCCCTCCTCACTCTCTCAGACCCCCTCTCTCAGACCCCTCATCTTCACACACAGCCCCCTCCTCACTCTCTCAGACCCCTCTTCCTCACACACAGCTTCCTCCTCACTCTCTCAGACCCCCTCTTCTTCACACACAGCTTCCTCCTCACTCTCTTTGACCCTCTCCTCACTCTCTCAGACCCCCTCCTCACTCTCTCAGACACCCTCCTCCTCACACATAGCCCCCTCCTCACTCTTTGACCCCCTCTTCTTCACACACAGTCCCCTCCTCACTCTCTGACCCCCTCTTCCTCACACACAGCCCCCTCCTAACTCTCTCAGACCCCCTCTTCCTCACACACAGCCCCCTCCTCACTCTTTCAGACCCCTCTTCTTCACACACAGCCCCCTCTTCACTCTCTCAGACCCCATCTCTCAGACCCCCTCTTCCTCACACACAGCCCCCTCCTCACTCTCAGACCCCCTCTTCCTCACATACAGTCCCCTCCTCACTCTCTGACCCCCTCTTCCTTACACACAGCCCCCTCCTTACTCTCTGACCTCCTCTTCCTCACACACAGCCCCCTCCTCACTCTCAGACCCCCTCTTCTTCACACACAGCCCCCTCCTCACTCTCAGACCCCCTCTTCCTCACACACAGCCCCCTCCTCACTCTTTCAGACCCCTCTTCTTCACACACAGCCCCCTCTTCACTCTCTCAGACCCCCTCTTCCTCACACACAGCCACCTCCTCACTCTCAGACCCCCTCTTCCTCACATACAGTCCCCTCCTCACTCTCTGACCCCCTCTTCCTTACACACAGCCCCCTCCTTACTCTCTGACCTCCTCTTCCTCACACACAGCCCCCTCCTCACTCTCAGACCCCCTCTTCTTCACACACAGCCCCCTCCTCACTCTCAGACCCCCTCTTCTTCACACACAGTCCCCTCCTCACTCTCTCAGACCCTCTCCTCACTCTCTCAGACCCCCTCCTCACTCTCTCAGACCCCCTCCTCCTCACAAATAGCCCCCTCCTCACTCTCTGACACCCTCTTCTTCACACACAGCCCCCTCCTCACTCTCTGACCCCCTCTTCCTCACACACAGCCCCCTCCTCACTCTCTCAGACCCCCTCTTCCTCACACACAGCCCCCTCCTCACTCTCTGACGATCAAGGTTTTTTCCATGTTTTGTTTGCCATGTGCTGCTGGCAGCCATTTTACTCACCTCTCTTGCTGACTCTGGTGCATTGTGGGGGATGCTGCTCATTTCCTGCACTTCCTTTTATGGCCAGATTGGTGTACATCATCCGTGTGAGACAGGATGCAGTCTCAGAATTGTGATTTCATCACTTATTATTTAAAGGGCCTCTGTTCAGTATGCTTTGCCTTTGCGTTGTCTCAGACCTGTTTGTGAGAGTTCCTGTGTATTACCTGGCTGTCTGACGTCCCTCCTGGTTCCTGATCCGTGGCTTGTGCCTGACTCTGCTGTTTTCCTTGTTCCTGATTCTGGCTCGTCTGACTACTTGCTTTGGCTCCTGACTCGGCTCGTCTGACTACCAGCTCTGGTTTTGATTCCTGGCTTGTTATTTGACTTATGAACTTTTTATTATTTTTTTCTATTAATAAAGGTGTGATCATTTTTGCACTTCTCGTCTCAGTCTGATTCCTGGCATCCTGACATTACGCAAAGGCCATGAATCCTGATGGTGCTAATAATCCACCTTTACCTGCCATCATTTCCAGGATGGATGAACAGGATCACCACTTGGATCAATTTGCACTAGCCCTGCAAACCCTGCTGACTCGCACTGCACATTTGGACCAAAGTGTTCCGCAAGATATGGCTGCTCCTGTTTCCGCTGCTGCACCTAGTCCTACCAGGAGCATGTCCGGTTCTGCACCTCTACCTCAGCGATATGGAGGCAATCCTATTCAGTGCAGAGGGTTTTTGAACCAGGTGGGCATTTACTTTGAGATGTTTCCTCAGGCGTTTCCCTCTGACAGAGCTAAGGTGGGATTTCTCATCTCGTTACTCTCTGACACAGCTCTTGCCTGGGCTAATCCCTTGTGGGAGACTAATAAACCTGTGATTTCAAATTACCCTGAATTTGTGGCCTCCTTTCGAAGGGTATTTGATGTTCCGGCTCGCTCCTCCTCTGCTGCTAAATGACTCATGTCCATTCAGCAAGGTACAAGATCTGTTGCTTAGTATGCTATTGAGTTCTGTATGTTTGGCGCAGAGGTAGTTTGGAACAATGAAGCCCTTGTTGCCGCCTTCTTTCATGGGCTCTCTGATGCGATTAAAGACGAAGTTGCTGCCAGAAATTTACCAGAGGATCTCGAGGCATTGGTGTCTTTTTTTATCCTAATTGACATCAGACTCAGAGAGAGGCCCTCTGTCAAGGAGCACTTGTGGAAGCCTCCTGTTCCATTGTCTCCTATGTGTTCATACCCACCCATGCCTCCCTCTTCTCTCATGCCTCCTAGTCCCGAGTCACCAGGTACTGCTGAGCCAATGCAGTTGGGATTCACAAGTCTCTATGCGGCGGAGAGGGCCTTTAGGAGGAGGGAGGGGCTCTGCCTCTATTGTGGGTTACAGGGCCACCTTTTTGAAGTCTTGTCCTACACGGCCGGGAAACGCTCACACCTAAGGTCCTGTCGGGGGCAGACCTTGGGTGGTTTATTCTCGTCCCCGGAACCACTTAAGGAGAAACCTTTGGTCACGGTTGTCCTTTCCTGGGTGGACTCCTCCATAGTCACCCAGGCTCTTGTTGACCTGGTGCTGCGGGCTATTTCATTGACAGTGCTTTTGTATCAAAGCACTCCATTCCTGTTTTGCCTCGTCCGTTCCGCTTGCTATTGAGGCCATTGATGGTAGGCCCCTTCAGCCCGCAATCATTACTCACGAAACGGCTCCGTTGTCCATGGCTGTTGGGGCTCTCCATTTTGAAACCCTCCAGTTCCAGGTGATAAACTCTCTGCATTTTCCGGTTGTTCTGGGTTATCCTTGGCTCCAAAAGCACAATCCCAGTCTCGACTGGCGTAGGTCCAAAATTTTGTCGTGGTCCCCGCAATGTATTTCCACTTGTCTTCGGAAACAAGTTAAAGTCTTTTGCACTTCTTCGGTATCTCAATTGCCAGAGAAGTAATGAAAGTTCCTAGACGTTTTTGACAAGGTGCGTGCCGGTACGTTGCCTCCTCACCGGTCTTACGATTGTGCCATAGACCTGCAACCTGGAGCCATTCCTCCTCGGGGCCGGGTTTACCCTCTGTCTGTTGCGGAGAATTGTGCTATGGAGGAGTATGTTGCCGATGCTCTGTCGCAGGGAATCATCCGCAAATCCTGCTCTCCTTCAGGGGCTGGCTTCTTCTTTGTGAAGGAAAAGAGTGGCGAGTTAAGACCATGCATTGATTATAGGGGTCTTAATCATCTTACCATTAAGAATGCTTACCCTATTCCGCTCATTACGGAACTCTTTGACCGCCTCAAGGGAGCTACGGTTTTTACTAAACTTGATTTGAGAGGAGCGTACAATCTCGTTAGGATCAAGGAGGGCCACAAATGGAAAACAGCATTTAACACCAGGAGCGGGCATTATGAGTATCTTGTAATGCCCTTTGGCCTATGTAATGCTCCTGCTGTTTTCCAGGAATTTATTAATGATGTCCTACGAGATATGTTGTGTTGTACTTAGATGACATCCTCATACACTCACCCACACTTGAGGCTCATCAATTCTCGAGTTTACAAAACAGGCCGTTCTCACATAGTCAGAGACTATGTGAGAACGGCCTGTTTTGTAAACTCGAGAAATGTGAGTTCCATCAGACTAAAGTAACGTTCCTAGGTTATGTTATATCCGTTGCAGGGTTCTACATGGATCCTGACAAGTTATCTGCAGTTCTGCAGTGGCCTCGCCCAGTTGGTCTTCGGTTTATTCAACTTTTTTTGGGTTCGCCAATTACTATAGAAAGTTTATTAAAAACTTTTCTTCCTTGGTCAAACCTATCACAGACATGACCCGTAAAGAGAATGATCCACTCCATTGGTCACCTACTGCCATTAAGGCCTTTGATAGTCTTAAGACTGCCTTTGCTGCCGCTCCAGTTCTGGCTCATCCTAACCCTGTCCTGCCTTTCGTTCTTGAGGTTGATGCGTCTGAGACTGGAGTAGGTGCCCTTATGTCTCAATGTCCTATGCCCAATGGTTCCTTGCATCCGTGTGGTTTCTTCTCTAAGAAATTGTCTCCAGCGGAGTGCAATTATGAAATTGGCGACAAGGAATTACTGGTCATAATTTTGGCACTCAAGGAATGGAGGCATCTTCTCAAGGGTACTAGCGTGCCAGTGCTCATTCTTACTGACCACAAGAATTTAACTTATCTATCTGAAGCAAAATGTTTGTTGCCCCGACAGGCCAGATGGGCGCTATTTTTGTCTCGATTTAATTATGTGGTCTCCTACTTGCCTGGTAGTAAGAATGTTAGGGCTGATGCCCTCTCTCGACAATTTTCGCCTCTGTCCGAGGAGGAGTCTGTACTTACTCCTGTTATACCTCCTGATCATATTTTGGCTACCATACGTACTAATTTGACTTCTCCCTTGGGGGAGGAGATCCTGGCTGCACAAACCAATGCACCTCCTGAGAAACCTAGTGGTAAGTGTTTTGTTCCTGAGAATCTTCGAACTAGACTTTTGCACACTTACCACTATCCTAAAGCCGCAGGTTACCCAGGCAAGAACCAAATGATTTGGTCTGTCACTTGACAATTCTGGTGGCCAGGTCTTCGTTCTGATGTTGCTGCGTATGTTGCCTCCTGCTCAGTTTGTGCACAGAATAAGACTCCTCGACGTCTTCCTGTGGGTCTTCTTCAAACGATTGCTAATGGTGAGCGTCCTTGGACACATCTTTCCATGGACTTCATTGTCGAGCTCCCTGTTTCCAATGGCAATACTGTTGTCCTTATTGTGGTTGACCGTTTTTCTAAAATGTCACATTGCATTCCCTTGAAGAAGTTGCCTACCGCTCAGGAGCTTGCTTCAATTTTTGCCCGGGAGGTCTTCCGTTTACATGGGTTACCCAAGGAGATAGTGTCGGACCGGGGTAGCCAGTTTGTCTCCAGATTTTGGTGTTCCTTTTGTGCTCAAATGGGTATCCAGCTTTCAATCTCCTCGGCATATCACCCTCAATCCAATGGGGCTGCGGAACGGTCTAATCAAGCTCTGGAACAGCTTGCTATGTCTCAGATCACCACAATAATTGGTCTGAACTGTTACCTTGGACAGAGTTTGCTCGTAATAGTGCTATTAATGCTTCCTCCAAATTATCCCCGTTCATGGCGAATTATGGGTTTCAACCATCCTTCTTGCCCGATTCATTCATGTCTCAGGGTATTCCGGCTTTGGATGAGCATCTCCGGCAACTCCGTTCCACGTGGGTGCAGATTCAGGATTGCCTTCATCGTTCTATGCAGCGCCAAAAGTTACAGGCTGATCGTAGGAGTCTGCCCGCGCCTTCCTACCAGGTTGGTGAGAGAGTTTGGCTGTCCTCCCGCAACTTGAACCGTTGTGTGCCCTCCAATAAACTGGCTCCCGTTATGTTGGTCCTTTTTGAATACTCCGACGGGTCAATCCTGCGGCCTACGCTCTTGACCTTCCTCCTGCAATGCGCATCTCCACTGTTTTTCATGTCTCCCTCTTGAAACCATTGGTTTGTAATCGATTTACCACTGTGTTGCCTCGTCCCCATCCTATCTTTGACAACCATGAGGAGTATGAGGTCAGCAGCATTATTGACTCTCGTATGTCCAGGGGCCGTGTACAGTATTTGGTTAACTGGAGGGGCTACGGTCCGGAGGAGCGTTCTTGGGTTCCCTCCTCTGATGTTCATGCTCCCGCCCTCCTCCATGCCTTCCATGCCTGTTTCCCCAATAAGCCTTTTGTCCTCCCGCGGGGGAGGGTACTGTCAGGGTTTTTTCCCTGTTTTGTTTGCCATGTGCTGCTGGCAGCCATTTTACTCACCTCTCTCGCTGACTCTGGTGCATTGTGGGGGATGCTGCTCATTTCCTGCACTTCCTTTTATGGCCAGATTGGTGTACATCATCTGTGTGAGACAGGATGCAGTCTCAGAATTGTGATGTCATCACTTATTATTTAAAGGGCCTCTGTTCAGTATGCTTTGCCTTTGCGTTGTCTCAGACCTGTTTGTGAGCGTTCCTGTGTATTACCTGGCTGTCTGACGTCCCTTCTGGTTCCTGATCCCTGGCTTGTTCCTGACTCTGCTGTTTTCCTTGTTCCTGATTTCGGCTCGTCTGACTACTCGCTTTGGCTCCTGACTCTGCTCGTCTGACTACCAGCTCTGGTTTTGACTCCTGGCTTGTTATTTGACTTATGGACTTTTTATTATTTTTTGCTATTAATAAAGGTGTGATTATTTTTGCACTTCTCGTCTCAGTCTGATTCCTGGCATCCGGACACTGACCCCCTCTTCCTCACACACAGCCCCCTCCTCACTCTCTGACCCCCTCTTCCTCATACACAGCCTCCTCCTCACTCTCTGACCCCCTCTTCATCATACACAGCCCCCTCCTCACTCACAGACCCTCCTCACTCTCTCAGACCCCCTCTTCCTCACACACAGCCCCCTCCTCACTTTTTCAGACCCCCTCTTCCTCACACACAGCCCCCTCCTCACTCTCTCAAACCCTCTCCTCACTCTCTCAGACCCTCTCCTCACTCTCTCAGCCCCCTTCCTCACTCTCTCAAACCCCCTCTTCCTCACACACACACCCCTCCTTACTCTCTCAGACCCCTCTTCCTCACACACAGCCCCCTCTTCACTTTCTCAGACCCCCTCTTCCTCACACACAGCCCCCTCCTCACTCTCTCAGACCCCCTCTTCCTCACACACAGCCCCCTCCTCACTCTCTCAGACTCCCTCTTCCTCACACACAGCCCCCTCCTCACTCTCTCAGGCCCCCTCTTCCTCACACACAGCCCCCTCCTCACTCTCTCACTCTCTCAGACCCCCTCCTCACTCTCTCAGACCCCCTCCTCCTCACACATAGCCCCCTCCTCACTCTCTGACCCCCTCTTCTTCATACACAGCCCCCTCTTCTTCACACATAGCCCCCTCCTCACTCTCTCAGACCCCCCTCTTCCTCACAAATAGCCCCCTCCTCACTCCCTCAGACCCCCTCACCCTCATACACAGGCTGTTAAGGCCCTCTGAAAGGAACTTTACTTCCCAAGGGTGCCCTAAAACTAGCCTAGGTAATTATATATATATGTGTGTGTGTGTATATAAGAACAATCCAATAATATGCACTCCCTGGATTTAAGCACAGCACACTTTATTCAGCAGTGACGTTTTGGGGCATTCACCCCTTCCTCAGTCTGACGTCACTGCTGAATAAAGTGTGCTGTGCTTAAATCCTGGGAGTGCATATTATTGGATTGTTCTTATTGTTTGTTTATGCACCCTGGTTTGGAGGAATTGTTGGCGAGTGGGAGTGCGCTATCTTGGTCAATTATATATATATATATATATATATATATATATATATATATATATATATAAATATAATAAATGACTAGAGTACCAGATAATTTAACCAGAACTGCATAAACTCAGTCACTCTCTCTAAATAAACAATCCTTGAGGGCATGAAGGGGAACACATGGAAAGAAATAGCGCCACATATATGAAATATTGTTAATATGATATGAAGCATATTTATATAGAATATTTAAAGGGACAGTCTAGGCCAAAATAAACTTTCATGATTCAGATAGAGCATGTAATTTTAAACAATTTTCCAATTTACTTTTATTACCAATTTTGCTTTGTTCTCTTGGTATTCTTAGTTGAAAGCTTAACCTAGGAGATTCATATGCTAATTTCTTAGACCTTGAAGCCCACCTCTTTCAGATTGCATTTTAACAGTTTTTTTTCCACTAGAGGGTGTTAGTTCACGTATTTCATATAGATAACACTGTGCTTGTGCACGAGAAGTTATCTGGGAGCAGGCACTGATTGGCTAGACTGCAAGTCTGTCAAAAGAACTGAAAAAAGGGGCAGTTTGCAGAGGCTTAGATACAAGATAATCACAGAGGTTAAAAGTATATTAATATAACTGTGTTGGTTGTGCAAAACTGGGGAATGGGTAATAAAGGGATTATCTATCTTTTAAAACAATAAAAATGCTGGTGTAGACTGTCCCTTTAAGTATTGTTTTAGTTAATATGTGCAAATCTGTATGTTTGGTTTGCAGACTTTGAACAAAAAGTCCTATGTGTGAAAGGTCATACAGCCCTGCTATACTGTTACATTATATTACTACAGATTTATGTGGCAGCACAGCACTGATCACTCAAAAACAACCCTTTTTTTAAGTTCCTTCTGTCTGACTACTATAGTCTGTTATTCTAACTTTAATTTTAAATGTGCCGTCTGCCCTGATTTTCTGTCTAGTCTTTCCTCATAACAAACCGCCCAGCCCCTGACTTGTTCTGACTCCTGGAGGATTACCTGAGCCCAGGGCTGCCACTAGAAATTTTGGGGCCCCTGACTTAACCATTGATCAGGCCCCCCCCCCCCCTCCTTTGACATGTGCAATTTTTGACCAAGTGACTAAAACATATATGCACTTGATTCTTAAGTGTCTATTTAAACTTGGAAAAGTTGTAAAGGTAGTGACACACACACTCATACACTGAAACACACACACACACACATAAGGAGTCACATATAGACACTCTAGCAGACACGCAAAGAAACACACTCAGACACAGACACCCAAACAGACACTCAGCACTTGTTTACATTGACCTGACAAGTAATGAGGTAAACTACAGTTTTGTAAAAAAGGAGATTTAGAAAACAAAATATGGAGTTCTGATGATCTTTTTGTAAAGGAAGATGCCAACTAAATGATGACAACAGCATGCAGTGGCTGAAAGGAAGGGCCCTGAACTGCCTAAACAATAATTTAAAGGTTAAATGGTGGATTGGTGACTTTCGGAAAGGTCTTGTTAGTCTCAAAGTCTGTAGAAAGATGTTAATAAT
Organism: Bombina bombina; assembly: GCF_027579735.1. NCBI lineage: Eukaryota > Metazoa > Chordata > Amphibia > Anura > Bombinatoridae > Bombina > Bombina bombina. Next base: position 70,078,436 of record NC_069503.1, read on the forward strand.
CAGTAGTAAGGTCAAAATGTCCTAAAAAGGAACAGACAATGGACACACACACAAACTCAAACTTGCACATACACCTAAGGAAACACCGACAGAGACAGCCTCAGAAAACACACAAAGGCATACATACACACACACACAGAGACACCCACAGAAAACACACAAAGACATGCACACAAAGAGAGACAACCACATAAAACACAGAAAGATATACATACACACACCATCACTGAGACATCCACAGAAAACACACAAAGACATACACACACCCTCACAGAGACACCCACAGAAAACACACACCCTCACAGAGACATCCACAGAAAACACAGACATACATACAGTACATACACACACCCTCACAGAGACATCCACAGAAAACACAGACATACACACCCACCCTCACAGAGGCATCCAGAGAAAATACACAAAGACAAACATACACACACCATCACAGAGACACCCATAGAAAAAGCTCAAAGACATATGCACACACCCTCACAGACATCAACAGAAAATGCACAAAGACATACACACACCCTCACAGAGACACCCACAGAAAACACACACCCTCACAGAGACATCCACAGAAAACACAGACATACATACAGTACATACACACACCCTCACAGAGACATCCACAGAAAACACAGACATACACACCCACCCTCACAGAGGCATCCAGAGAAAATACACAAAGACAAACATACACACACCATCACAGAGACACCCATAGAAAAAGCTCAAAGACATACACACCCACCCTCACAGAGAGACCCACAGAAAAAAAAATACATACACACTCAGAGACACAAACCAAAGCACAAAGACATAAGCACAGACACCCACAGAAACACTCACAGGAGGAAACATTTATGCACCTTGCATCCCCTAAATCAACAGTGTGTGACATGCATGATAAAAAAATTGCAGAAATTAAGAGATCACTTTTTAAAGAATCATATTTTTAAATGTGCAAACAAAAATAATTCTGTGAATTCAAAATTGTACATTAATGATCTGGGTAGATGGCTAGATGAATAAAAGTACTTTTAAAAGGTTGACATATGTTTGTTTGTTTTTTCCACATTTTCCCCAACCAAGAGCACCACTTCAAATATAGTGTACAAATGTTCCCATCTGTCAGCTGTACTTATGGATTTTGAAAATGCTGTACTCTATATGGTATTGGTGGAACCTTAAGCTGTGGTACTCATACCATTAGATCTGAACAGTTTTAAGTTAACCTGTCTCATTTCAAACACTGATAAATCTTAGTCTGAGAGTATAACATTTTATGCAGATGTAAACATCTTAGATAAAATGCCTCCTTGCATCTGGAAAGTCCTTGCATAAAGGGGCAGTAAACTGGAATGTTATATATATATATATATATATATATATAATATATATATATATATATATAAATAAAATGCATATCTGCCAAAAGGGCACCTTCCATTTGTGTATTGAGGAGGAAACATTTCTGCCTGGTTTTAAATAAAGAATTTCTACAGCATTGTCAAATAATCATAAATACACTGCTGCTAAAAAATGTGTTTTTATGGAACCCTGGCCCCACCATACAACTACTACCACCCTGAAGTTACAATCCGAATTTGCACAAAGAAATAAAAAAACATTTGCTAAGTAAGTCCTACCTCCTCTGCAAATAAGAGTGATCTGCTGCCTGACTCAGGCACACACTGTACCAACAAAGTGCCAAGTCTGTCTCACACTGTGCATAGTGGTTTAGTGCACACTCAGAAATCCTCTCAAATGCTAATACTTTACTCATTGTAATAACATTTCCCATGCTCAATTAGCACTCTGCTGTAGTACCCACTGGTGGCTGCCAAAAAATTTTTAATTTTTTTTTAGTTCTTGTCGCATGGGGCCCTCCTGGCCCATTGGGCCCCTGACAGGAGTCACCCTTGTCACCCCCCGATGGCGGCCCTGCCTGAGCCCAGGGCTGCCACTAGAAATTTTGGGGCCCCTGACTCAACCAGTTTTCAGCCCCCCCCCCACACAAAATTTATATATATATATATATATATATATATATATATATATATATATATATACACACACCGACTTGTTTTAACTATTTTTTCAATATAATATCATATCCTTTTATTAACATGACTTCCAACCTACAATAATAGTATTGCTCATGGGGTTCAGGTTAAAGAACATAAAACATAAATCCATAATAAGTGATGCCCATCACTGCATTTACCTGAGGACAGACTTGATTTCTATATGGACTGTGTATATTTATCACAGATGTATATTAGGCATACCCCAGAGAGATAAATATCAGGGTGTGTTCACATATCCGCCCATACTGGGAGGAGGTGCTGGGAGAAATGAGCAGGAAACTAAAGATTATAATCCCACCAAAACCCACATATCTAATATATCACGAGCTTCCCAAAGTAGTGGGGGAGGACAAATATCTGCTCCTCTTATTGATGCTCAATGGCGCAAAGGGCCTAATACCTGTCTATTGGAAAAAAACGCAAGGCCCGACCCTACAGGAATGGAAACATAGAGAAAGTGACTTACTTAAATTGGAACGTTATCACTATCTCAAAACAGGAAAACTAGCCACTCACGAGATGATGAAACTGACCTGGGAGGACAGGGGACTATAATTAGTGACAACACTTCAGATAAACACCAAGAGATCCTGTGACCCCCTACCACTCATGAACAGTTCCCTAGATCCTCCTCCCATGCCCCCCTCCCCATTTCCCTCCCCCCATTTCCCTCCCCCCCTCTTCCTCCCCCCTTTTTTTTTTTTTTTTTCCTTCCCCCTCTCCTCCCCCCCCCCTTCCTTCTGCACTATGCTAACTTTCCTTGCTCTATTCTCACTGCCTTGCGAATTGTCGCGTAAGGCTGTAACATTAGGCATAATAATAAACTCGGTGGTGTGTAATAGTAAGCCGAGTTACTACTAATGATACTAAGCAAGAATCCTGATGTTAAGTTCCAAAGTTTAAGTTTAACTGGTAATACAAATGTTATCACACAGCGAGCGAAGCAGCTGGCTGAAACAAGCTCAGGAATAAGTAACCTCCCTTTAATACAAACAGTAAAGAGAAACAGACTATTTTTTATTTTGAAAAGACATGGACTTTGAGCAACCACAGAGACACTGGAAGCCCAGCAATGGGCAATGCAATAAGAATGGTATGATCGCTGCACTCATGTTTAAGAGAATGTAACCTTTGTTTCTGTTGGTCTCATCTTCTCTTTAATAAAGCTTGTTTTGAAACTTAAAAAAAATATCAGGGTGTGTTAAAATCAAAGTGTATTTAAAGGCAGTGTAGCCAAAAAGGAGGCAATAGCCCTGGGCTTTACCTAGACCAGCTTAAGACACTGATGCCTATTTATCATATGTCTGCAGACCTGATCCGACAGTGCAGATCAGGTCCGACAGACATCGCTGAATGCGGAGGGCCAATACGCTCTCCGTATTCAGCATTGCACCAGCAGCTCTTGTGAGCTGCTGGTGCAACGCCGCCCCCTGCAGACTCGCGGCCAATGGGCCGCCAGCAGGGGGTGTCAATCAACCCGATCGTACTCGATCGGGTTAAATTGGGGTGATTCCTGTCCGTCTGCTCAGAGCAGGCAGACAGGGTTATGAAGCAGCGGTCTTTGTGACCACTGCTTCATAACTGCTGTTTATGGCGAGTCTGAAGAAGCTGTATCTGTCACATTTTATACACAAATAATAAGGAGCAAATGGGTTAAATAAACTAGGCTGACAGCACTTTTAACAATAAGAAATAACCTCTAACTCCTCTTCTTAGCTCTCTTTAATTTCAGTCTGACTGTGTTTTAAATCATGCTGCTGTGTGATACATTCAGCTCTCAGCCAGAAAGAAGGGGGGGAGGGGATTGCAGATCCTGTGCTCTTTGACAGCCGGAATAATCATGGAAGTTTTAAACTGAGCTGACCATGCGGGCCAGTGCACAAAGCCAGGGCCGCCATCAGGGGGTGACAGAGAGCTATCACAGCACATGGAAGCTAGAAGCAATTCACAATTTAATTATCCCAGATTCCCTGCTACAGCCAACAACAGGGTCAGACACAAGGTGTCCTGTGTGGTGTTTGGATTCTATCACATTGATAGAAACTGAGGTGCACATATATAGAGGAACAAAGGACAGCAGGAGAGCACTTCCAGTCTGGGGCTTTTATAAAAGGGATTTATAAAGTATTATTTCCAATAGGATCCTTTTTGATGCTTCCATTTAGAGAGTTTGTCCTCTTTAGGATAATTGTAAAAAGGTTGTACACTGTGTATATAAAGTTTATTTGTGTGTAAACATTTGGTGTTATGTGATACCTGACTTCAATAAAAACATTTTTTCAACTTTCTAAACATGTGAAAGGTATTTTCCCTTGTGAATACTTTCATGAGTTTTCAAATTATTTATTTGTATAAAACTTTTTCCGCACTCTGTACATGTGAAAGGCTCTTGTCTGAATCTTTTCTTGTGTGAATCTTTTCATGAGTTTTCAGATGACTCATTCGTGTAAAACATTTTCCACACTCTGTACATGTGAAAGGCTTTTCTCCTGTGTGAATCCTTTCATGAGTTTTCATATTATCCATTCGTGTAAAACTTTTTCCACAATCTGTACATGTGAAAGGCTTTTCTCCTGTGTGAATCCTTTCATGAGTTTTCAGATAATCCATTCGTGTAAAACTTTTTCCACACTCTGTACATGTGAAAGGCTTTTCTCCTGTGTGAATCCTTTCATGAGTTTTCAGATAATCCATTCGTGTAAAACTTTTTCCACACTCTGTACATGTGAAAGGCTTTTCCCCTGTGTGAATCATTTTATGAGTTTTCAGATGATCCATTAGTGTAAAACTTTTTCCACACTCTATACATGTAAACGGCTTTTCCCCTGTGTGAATCCTTTCATGTTTTTTCAGATCACTCTTTTGTATAAAACTTTTTCCACACTCTGTACATGTGAATGGCTTTTCTCCTGTGTGAATCCTTTCATGAGTTTTCAGATAATCCATTCGTGTAAAACTTTTTCCACACTCTGTACATGTAAAAGGCTTTTCTCCTGTGTGAATCCTTTCATGAGTTTTCAGATTAACCATTTGTGTAAAACATTCGCCGCACTCATTACATGTGTGTGGTTTCTCACCTTTGTGAATTTTGTGGTGTTCTAGTAGATGAGACTTCCATCTAAAGCTTTTCTCACATTCTGTAGATTTGAAAGGTTTCTCCTTTGTATGAATCATTTGGCTAGACTGTAGACTTTTCCCTTCTTTAATATGTTTTGAAAACTCAGTAAATGTGTGTGGTTTATCCTCAGGGATAATAATTTCACTAGATAATTCATAAATGTTGCAGTCTTGTTTGATGACTAAATTACTCTCTGTACATAATGATTGCTGCCCAGTTCCTGCCGATTCACCATCTTCTTTAAATATCTGCTGTGATATCCCCAATGTTTGTGAATAGTCATTGGTGTCTAAGACTATTGGAGTTTGCGGTATCATTCTGATGCTTCCTATAGTGAAGGATGGATATGAACTATTCATGTGTTTGTCTACATGAAAAGAAAAGGAATAAAGAAAAATAAGAATGTTTATTCTTTATAATATAATCCATCTTAATAAAAAAAAATTATACTCGAAAATATCTTCAGTTTTGTATTTTTCAATTTATTTACCTGTAAATCATAAATTAAAAAAGCATGACATAGAACATCTGTATTGTGGGCAAGAGAGGTGGCATCCACCATTCTCGTTTAACATTGCACAAGCAACTGCACATATAGCCCTGCCCGGCTCATGCTCAACCAGTTGGGTGAGAACATGATGTCTTAATCATCACAGACTAATAATTAGTGTGAGATATTTTAAGAGGGTAAAGAAGCAGTGACCTTGTGATAATCTTTAGCTTTCAACTGTGGTTGTTCTATTTATATAAACAGACAAAAACTTTATTAGTTTAATAATACTTATGGGAAAATTAAGCACACAAATCAGTGGTTGTTCTAGGGTGGGTGTTCTAGGGTGGGGAACACTCGCTGGGGGAGTTGTGGGTGTTCCACACATGGGAACAAGCTAGGCTTAAAGGGCCATGATACCCAAATGTTGAAACACCTGAAAGTGCTTCAGCATAGCTGTAAAAAGCTGACAGGGAAATATCAACTGAACATGTCTATGTAAAAAAGAAAGATATTTTACCTCAAAATGTCTTAAGTATTTACATGCCATTGTAAAGGGCTTTAAGTAATAACAAAAAAACGAAAGGGTTAACTGCGCAAAAAAAGGAAACTATTAAGCCTGTGTTTATATAGAGGAAACTCCCAACCTCAATTACTACAGTGATTTGGAAAGAATATATATGGACTCTAGGAAGAGACCACAATATTCAAAATACACAGGCGCTAAACAGCTTAAAATAGGTATTAAAAACGTGATTTTTGAACCATATAATGCAGTGAATATATGCTTGCAAATAACACCCAGTGCGAACTGATTCAACAAAGATGTGTGAACAACAAAAGTGTATAAAATATATATTTAATTACATAAATGAAAATAAAATCATTAAAATTTTGTACATATACAGGCGCTGATCAGGCGCAATATTGAAGTGTAGCATACATTTGAACAATAATGTGATACAAAAATTTGTGATAATAGAACAACGTGAGAGGTTTAATGTTTCCCAGTATGGAATTCGATGCGATGATTTTTCCAAATGGCCCAGACTTTGAAGAGGGATTTATATCTTCAATAGGAGCTGGAACGAGATGAGGAAGACCAATAAACGACAGAAAAGGCAACAGAATAAGGTTTTCACTTTTACTTACACCGGAGGTCGGTGGTTGAATCCTGCAAGTTCCTTTTCGTGGCGTAAAACTCCAAACCGCAGCGGGCAGCAAAAGTCGATCCAGCAGAATATGCAAACACCTTTGCACAGGTGGCTGGAAACGATGCACCTACGGAGGCCGGAGAGAGAAAAAAATAGAGCACAAAAGAGCAACGCGTTTCAACCCGTAAACCGGGTCTTTTTCAAGCTCCCAACAGATAGATAAGTGTGTCATATATAGCCGATAGAATTAGGCTATTGGCTCAATTGCATCAGTGGGCGTATATTTTCCAAAACAATTACTTAGCCATAATGTTTTATATATCACAGTTCACTCAATCCTTCAATATATATTGTGTCAAAGAACAACTGATATTGTATCAGAGAACAGATTACATGTGTATGTATATGCCTCTATTTGTGAAGCACAACTTTAGTTGTATCCATTCCGCACAGGGGTTATTATGACCATATATAAAAATGTAAAACAACTTCTTATAAAAATTCAAGTATAATTTATAATCCAATTAGAATATATATTTGAAAAAGTAATAATGAATAAATTTTGGGAAAAAATATATATATATATAGAAAACACATAAATAAAATATATTTTCTACAAAAAAAAAAAAAAAATATATATAAATTAGTGACAATCAAAAGAGAGTATCTTGAGGAAGAACAGCAGATTACACTGGAAAGATACATGGATAACTTAAAATCAAGAATAGAAACTATGTTTATAAGCTGATTGTATAGAATAGGAGTTCAATCTTTTAGGAAACAGCCAATGTCAAAATCGACATTTAGACCTAGTGGATGTAACGTTTTTAAATCAAAGATCCATTTGATTAATGATCTTTTAAGAAGAGAAAGCAAATGGATCTTTGATTTAAAAACGTTACATCCACTAGGTCTAAATGTCGATTTTGACATTGGCTGTTTCCTAAAAGATTGAACTCCTATTCTATACAATCAGCTTATAAACATAGTTTCTATTCTTGATTTTAAGTTATCCATGTATCTTTCCAGTGTAATCTGCTGTTCTTCCTCAAGATACTCTCTTTTGATTGTCACTAATTTATATATATTTTTTTTTTTGTAGAAAATATATTTTATTTATGTGTTTTCTATATATATATATATTTTTTCCCAAAATTTATTCATTATTACTTTTTCAAATATATATTCTAATTGGATTATAAATTATACTTGAATTTTTATAAGAAGTTGTTTTACATTTTTATATATGGTCATAATAACCCCTGTGCGGAATGGATACAACTAAAGTTGTGCTTCACAAATAGAGGCATATACATACACATGTAATCTGTTCTCTGATACAATATCAGTTGTTCTTTGACACAATATATATTGAAGGATTGAGTGAACTGTGATATATAAAACATTATGGCTAAGTAATTGTTTTGGAAAATATACGCCCACTGATGCAATTGAGCCAATAGCCTAATTCTATCGGCTATATATGACACACTTATCTATCTGTTGGGAGCTTGAAAAAGACCCGGTTTACGGGTTGAAACGCGTTGCTCTTTTGTGCTCTATTTTTTTCTCTCTCCGGCCTCCGTAGGTGCATCGTTTCCAGCCACCTGTGCAAAGGTGTTTGCATATTCTGCTGGATCGACTTTTGCTGCCCGCTGCGGTTTGGAGTTTTACGCCACGAAAAGGAACTTGCAGGATTCAACCACCGACCTCCGGTGTAAGTAAAAGTGAAAACCTTATTCTGTTGCCTTTTCTGTCGTTTATTGGTCTTCCTCATCTCGTTCCAGCTCCTATTGAAGATATAAATCCCTCTTCAAAGTCTGGGCCATTTGGAAAAATCATCGCATCGAATTCCATACTGGGAAACATTAAACCTCTCACGTTGTTCTATTATCACAAATTTTTGTATCACATTATTGTTCAAATGTATGCTACACTTCAATATTGCGCCTGATCAGCGCCTGTATATGTACAAAATTTTAATGATTTTATTTTCATTTATGTAATTAAATATATATTTTATACACTTTTGTTGTTCACACATCTTTGTTGAATCAGTTCGCACTGGGTGTTATTTGCAAGCATATATTCACTGCATTATATGGTTCAAAAATCACGTTTTTAATACCTATTTTAAGCTGTTTAGCGCCTGTGTATTTTGAATATTGTGGTCTCTTCCTAGAGTCCATATATATTCTTTCCAAATCAAAGGGCTTTAAGTAGCAAATCAGTATTCCTGTCACGGGACAGGCAAGGGAGTGAGCATTGTGCACACTCATCTTATTTCCCTATTCAGTTTAAGGAAGTTTACTATGAAAACTCATGAGAGCTAAGTGAAGTCTCATGAGATCACAATAAAAGAGTTCATGACCTCAGCACTGCTGATGCTGATTGGCTGCTGTTCATGTATTCCTTTTTTGTATCTGCAGCTGAATAGCAACTAAAGTATAACTTTTTACACAGCACTTACTCTGCTGAGCTGAGGAAATTGTGAGGTAAAAATGTTCCTTTTTTACATAGAGATCCTCAGGTGATATTTTAATGTCAGCTTTTTACAGTTATACTGCATCCGTTTCAAGTGATTTAGCATATGAGTATTATGTCCCTTTAAGTGTAGTTATGTGTGTTCCATGAGCGAGGACAGGGCAGGGGAAGGTCAAGTTGAGGGTGTTTGAGTACAGAACCAGGTCAGAGGGTGAGGTTAGGCAGTTGTTAGACATGGTCTGTCGAAAAGGACAGAGGGAGGAGTAGTATTTTTTACCCTCCTCCTCGGTCCCTTGGGAGTTGCTCCTTCTTTATAACGTTACTGACACAAATGTTCTTAAAGACGCAGATATAAATATAATAGTTTATATTTGTTTAATGAGTGATCTATTCTATTTTCCAGTAATTAAAGTCAGCATAATATCTATTTTACTCACCTAACACATGTGAGTTCATGCTGATAACAGGCTCCAATGTCTGTGCTCAGGAAGAAGGTTCCCTTATTTACTCCAGTTACATCAATACCTGATATCTCTCAGTGCTCTGGATGTGTCTGTAAAAAGTATATTAAATGGTTTAGACAGATAATAATAAATAATGGTTCTGATTAACTGTACGTGTGATATAATTATACCATATGTTATGTGCTCCACCCCCAGTCCTTTAACTTCTCTTGGTCAATACTGAGTTGTCTTAAATCACACTGCAATGGGGTATGGGAGAGATAGGCACTAAAAAGTTAATTTAAATTATTTTCTTGGATAGAGTTAAGAAAATAAAGAATTTGTGTTTACATAAAGTGATAATATAATGAGATGTTCTTATGGCAAATTCAGTGCATTTAAAAGGATCATAAAATATAGAATTACAAAACCACAGATGCATAATAAAAATACAATGAAATAAAACTTACTATGAAATGTAAAAGATCAATAGATTGTTTTCACATAAATGTAGTTCGGCACCTGTACCATGTGACAGCTATCAACCAATTCAAAAAAGTGGAAAACAGCACACCTGAATCTTCTCTTGTGGGGCACGGAGCAACAGACTTGCCAAGTCTTCAGCACAATCACAAACTTCAAAACACTCCAGCCACCATCTTAGTTAAAAGACCTCTTAATCATGATTAAGAGCCATGTTGGCTTGAAACGTTGTATGCTTGGACCCAGGATAAGACAATAAAGGTCTTTTAACTAAGATGGTGGCTGGAGTGTTTTGAAGTTTGTAGCTATCAACCAATAACAGACTCATATTTTTATATAAAGTGATCTCCTGCATATGCTAAGTAGGAGCCTCAGGTCATTTAAAAGGCTGTGTACAATTTAATAATGAAAATAAATTACAAACAGCAAACAGTTATTTTACATAAAAATAAAGCTAAAGGTGAAATTTCCCATACACTTTATACTATTTTATACATCAGTAAAACAAGTCATTAGAAACACATTAAAGGGACAGCAAAGTCACAATTACACTTTTATGATTCAAATTTAAACAACTTTCCAATGTCCTTCTATTATCAAATCTGCTTTATTCCCTTGGGGACCTTTGTGACAAAGCATATAATGCACTATGGTGCGCTAGCTGCTGATGTAGTGGCACATACAAGCCTCTTACCATTGGCTCACCTTATGTGCTCAGCTAGCTCCCCGTAGTGATTTGCAACTGCTTTGATAAAGGATATCAAGAGAATGAAGAAAATATCATAATAGAAGTCAGTTGGAAAGTTGTTGAAAATCATATGTTCTATTTAAATTCTGAAAAATATTTGGGGTTTCTTGTTATTTTAAGTGAAACTCAAATTTACAGGATACTGTCCCTTTAAGTCTGTGATCATGTGATATAAACAGCAGCAGCTGAAGGTGCAGAATACACTTACTAAGGTCTTTACTAACAACAAGAATCAGTCACAGATCAGTGGGATAAACGTTCTGATGATAAACAGGTGCAGCTAATAGAAATAAGAAATGTATTATAAAATAACCTCATTAGAAATAAAATAATATGCAGATCACAAGATATTTATGATTAGATCAGTATATGTGATGAGACTGATACAACAGGGCCATAAGCTGAGTGATATTTATTACTGGAGCAAATAACAGCTTCAGGCTAATATTAAATGAAAATGGTTTATCTGGGCTCTACAGTTAATTATAAACATATAGGGAAATACAGGATTCTAGTTGGCTGATACTTAAAAATCTATTGCTCATTAGATAACAAGAACAGCCCCCACAAATGTATTATTGGACATTCCTCCTCAAGCTTGAAAATATGGGTTGGTTCTGCTACAAACATTCATTTTACAAACTGCAGTAAATTATTATGTATTAAATTTACCTTTTTAATGAAAAAACTAAACAATAAATTCATGAACAGAGCATGAAAAATATAGAAAACAAATTAAATAAGTACAGTTGAGTTTTTTTAATATAAACTCAGTTTCTTATATGAAGTGAAATATTTTATCTTTATCATAACAAAATACAGAACAATATTTTCTCATCATTATATAAAACACAACAGTGTGAGGCTGTTAATAAAGATTTATGTCAGGGTTTGCATATTACCGTTTAGCAGAAGCTCTGTAAGTATGAAGTCTCTCTGGTTCCTCCTGTGATATCACTGAGTGTTACACAGATATTTATACTAATGTGGGAGTGTCACCTTTCTCTGTGTGACTCACATGAGTACAACTTGTCAGTTGGGAGACAATGAGAGGGTCACACCTGGACTTTTGTTCTCATATAGATGTCTATTGTCCCCTCTGGTGTCACATGAATACAGAGTCCCTGCCTCCCCCTCAGGGTGTGATTATCATATGGATAAGTATGGAGGAAACAAATTGTTTATTTAAATGTGGGAGTATTATCTGGTGTGTCCTAAAATATCTCAGGATACAGCATTATATTATGTTTTTACTGATGGAAATTGTTATTTTAACATAATTTAGTTGCAAACAGAAATATAATATTAACATTTTAGTAGATACATATGTGATACAATGCTGAGTATTTCAATATTAATAATTTGACCCTTTCATTGTTTGTTAACTAACAATACTGTTTTTTTCTTATCTTTCTAGCATACATTATATTTCTTATAAATATATGTTATTCTACAAATATAAATTGCTGTACTCTGCAACTAACTGTGTGCTTTTGTAATTAGTCACTGTATTACTTTTGTATTTAAGAGAAGCCCCCATCAGATATGTTACATTTATTTCCATACATATAATATATACTTATATACATATACACAAAACATATTGCTCTGTCATTTTTTTTTTTAATTCTTTTTATTAGCAAAAACAGATACAACAAAGAAGTAAATACAGATGCACATTCTGCGATATGAACATGACATATGATAACATATACATTGTCTTGATCCGAGCTTCCATAAGTATGACATGAAGAAGCGATCAGTCTATTTTAATCCCAATGATAAGTGGGAAGCAGTGCTCTTGTAAATGTCTCTGTTAACATTGATACATCTCAATAAAGTCTCTTTTTAAAAATTGGAATTTGCCATATCTGTTTCAATTTTAAACTTTTTACTAAATAACAATTAAATAACAATTAACATAACAAGAATAAAACCTTTCAACAGAGAAACCCATCGGGGAGAGGGGGGACGCGGGAAGAAGGACAGGGGGAAGAAGAAGAAAAAAAAACAAACAAAAAAAACAACAAAAGGTATCCCGGCCTAGATTGCTTAAAAAAGCATATCCTCTGTGGGGAGTTGAGCATTATTATTATTATCATTGGGAGTTTCTGTTCGTTCTAGTAGGAAGTGTCCGCCCTCACCCATGTTGAGTGAAGGTAGTATTTCAGAATGTAAAAATGGTTTTATGATTTGGTCCTTTAAGTCCCTGTGGAATGTATTTATAAGAGGGCACCATTTTTTCCAGAAAGGCCTTAGTCTGCATAGTGTATCTAGCCGTACATCATATTGCTCTATGTATAGCTGTCTTATCAGAAGATGTTTGAACTGGGCTATTGTTGGAGGTTGTTTGGAGATCCATCTAGTTAGTATACACTTCCTCGCTAGCAACATGCACAATGTTAGTATCTGATGGTGTCGTTTATGTGTGTCACTTCACTTAAAAAGGTAAATCTCCGCTGTGGTGAACTCTATCTCTATATCAAACGTGGTTTTGACCCAATATTGCAAGTGGCCCCAGAAGCGTCTGATAATCGGGCATGCATAAAAGTAATGTAGAAAACAGGGGGATACACTGCTACATTTAATACATTGATTGGGGCACAGGTTATTCCATTTTGATAATCTATTGGGCGTGATATAATCTTTGTGTAACAGTCTAACCTGAGCCTCCCTGTAAGTGATCGCAAGTGTAGCATGTTTTGTGAGGTCTAGGCTGTCTTTTAGGTCTTGCATTGTCACCGCTGTGGGGATGTCTGTGACTAACCTCGTCAGCATATTGGTTTGAATTAGAGTCTCAGTTTGTCTTATTAGTTGAGTATAAAATTGCGAGAGGGAGAATCTTCCCACATGAAACAGTGTCTGAGCTATGGCAAAGGGCGATGTGTCCCAGAAACCGGCATTAGACGCCTGTAGGGACGTCACATAGTGTCGCAATTGGAGATATGCATAGAAATGCCGATTCGAGATCTGGTACTTAGTCTTTAGCTCCTGAAAGGAACGCATAGTGTGAAGCAAGGGGTGCAGTACGTCCCCCAACACTCTGATACCGAGGGTTCCCCATATAAGAAATGGTTCATGTTCGTTTCCCGCTGGAAAGTCCGTGTTCGCAACAATGGGTATATATTTAGGGGGAGGACTAACCACCCCAAAAACTTGTGAACCAAGTGCCATGCTCTCAGCAGGTCACGGTATAATACATTATTAGCGACTGCGGGTGGCAAGGACAATAGTTTTGCGTATGGAAGGTAGGCTGGCGCCAAAGGCGCAAGAACCGCTTCCTCCAAAACCGGTTCAGAAAAATGTCTAGTATTTAGTTGCCAATTGGTGACCAGCCTGGCCAATGCTGCCCAGTTGTAGAACTTGTGGTTTGGCAGTCCCAAACCTCCCCCCTGAAATGGGAGGTGTAGTTTGTCTATTGCAATCCGAGGTTTGCCACCCCTCCATATGAATCGCGACACTGCGCGAGAGAGCATTTTCAGATCCTTTTTTGTCATCAGAAATGGCAACATGAGTAAAGGATACAGGATTTTGGGTAAAATCGTCATTTTAATCAAGCTGATACGGCCCGATAAACCCAGAGGGAGGTTAGCCCTATTTGTCAGCTGGGAAACCAGCTCCGAACACTTGGTAGATATATTTAGGTCATACATTTTAGACGGGTTTCGATGTAGTTTAATGCCCAAATAGGTGAGTCCTCCCGACATCTCCACAAACGGGTAGATGTGTTTCGTGTTCTGGTGTCTATGTAGCCATAGCACCTCCGATTTGGCGGTGTTTATCCTTGCTCTGTCATTTTTTAACATAAATCCATACTTTGCAAAAGCCTAAAATATAAAATTTTCCAGGAATTTCTAAAATAACAGACCTGCAGTTTTGTGGTTTGTTATAATAAGCATCATATAGCATTTTTTTAAAAGAAATAAGAAAATAGTAAAAAAAAAAAAAACTACATACAAATTGTTAAATGCCTGTAAAGCTGCATATATTTAAATTAACCCCTTAGAGACCAGACCATTTTTCAATTTTCTTACCATTAAAGACCAGGGCTATTTTTACTTTTCTGCGTTTTTTGTGTTTAGCTGTAATTTTCATCTTACTCATTTAATGTAACCCCACATATTATATACCGTTTTTCTCGCCATTAAATTGACTTTCTAAAGATACCATTATTTTCTTCATAACATATCATTTACTATAATTTTTTTTTTTTTTTAAATATGATGAAAAAATTTAAAAAAAAACTGCTAAATTTGTTACACAAAATCTGACCCGCAAAATCTGTTACACATCTACAACCACCATAAAACACCCATGCTAAATAGTTTCTAAATTTAGAAATACCCAATGTTTACATGTTCTTTGCTTTTATTTGCAAGTTATAGGGCAATAAGTAGGATGACCATATTGCCACTTTAAAAAGGGACACATGAAAAATACATATATCAGGGTTCTTATACAAAACATTTCTTTAAACAGCTCTAAAAACAGTGCTGACTTAAGTATTTTTCATGTGTCCCCTTTTAAAGCGGCAAAATGGTCACCCTAGCAATAAGTACAAGTATCACTTTGCTATTTCTAAACCATTTTTTTTTTTCAAAATTAGCGCTAGTTACATTGTAACACTGATATATGTCAGGAATCCCTGAATATCCCTTCACATGTATATATTTTTTACTAGAGAACCCAAAGTATTGATCTAGGCCAATTTTGATATATTTCATGCCACCATTTCACCGCCAAATGCGATCAAAATTCACCGCCAAATCCGGTCAAATAAATAAAATCATTAACTTTTTCACAAACTTTAAGTTTCTCACTGAAATTATTTACAAACAGCTTGTGCAATTATGGCACAAATGGTTGTAAATGCTTCTCTGGGGTCCCCTTTGTTCAGAAATAGCAGACATATATGGCTTTGGCATTGATTTTTGGTAATTAGAAGGCCGCAAAATGCCGTTGTGCACCACACTTGTAACCAGTAGGGTTAATTTTAGCTTTAGTGTAGAGATCAGCCTCCCACCTAACACACCCCCTGATCCCTCCCTGACCCCCCTCAAACAGCTCTCTTCCCAGGGCCGGCCCTAGCCATTGCAGGGCCCAAGGCAGGATGACAAAATGGGGCCCCCTGTCTGCCCCTGCCCCTAACCCGCCCCAACCCTGCCCACCAGAACTCCGCCAATTCCAAGCCCCGTCCCAACCATTGAAAAGATGAAAAATGGGAGAAAAACAATTTAAAGTGACAGTATACACCAATTTTCATATAAATGCATGTAATAGACACTACTATAAAGAAGAATATGCACAGATACTGATCTAAAAATCCAGTATAAAACCTTTTAAAATTTACTTAGAAGTTCCCAGCTTAACTCTGTTGATGAGGTTAGGCTGGGACACCCACTGAAAGGGTTAATGTGAGTAAGAAGGATAGAAGCGCCTAAGGAGACAGAAAATCGTGCTGCTACTCAGTTAATCCCCTCTGGAAAAAAATGCAGAAAACAGAAGAGGCAGTGCTCATGAAGCACGGATATAAATAAGGAGAGATGCACAGGATGTAAAAAGTCAAAAATATATACATGTTAATGATACTAATTAAAATCATAAACACTGCATTCATGCCAATATAAAACTTTAGGGACGTCTCCCTTAAAATTAGCAAGCCACAATAAGGGAATATATATACAGGGAGTGCAGAATTATTAGGCAAATGAGTATTTTGACCACATCATCCTCTTTATGCATGTTGTCTTACTCCAAGCTGTATAGGCTCGAAAGCCTACTACCAATTAAGCATATTATGTGATGTGCATCTCTGTAATGAGAAGGGGTGTGGTCTAATGACATCAACACCCTATATCAGGTGTGCATAATTATTAGGCAATTTCCTTTCCTTTGGCAAAATGGGTCAAAAGAAGGACTTGACAGGCTCAGAAAAGTCAAAAATAGTGAGATATCTTGCAGAGGGATGCAGCACTCTTAAAATTGCAAAGCTTCTGAAGCGTGATCATCGAACAATCAAGCGTTTCATTCAAAATAGTCAACAGGGTCGCAAGAAGCGTGTGGAAAAACCAAGGCGCAAAATAACTGCCCATGAACTGAGAAAAGTCAAGCGTGCAGCTGCCAAGATGCCACTTGCCACCAGTTTGGCCATATTTCAGAGCTGCAACATCACTGGAGTGCCCAAAAGCACAAGGTGTGCAATACTCAGAGACATGGCCAAGGTAAGAAAGGCTGAAAGACGACCACCACTGAACAAGACACACAAGCTGAAACGTCAAGACTGGGCCAAGAAATATCTCAAGACTGATTTTTCTAAGGTTTTATGGACTGATGAAATGAGAGTGAGTCTTGATGGGCCAGATGGATGGGCCCGTGGCTGGATTGGTAAAGGGCAGAGAGCTCCAGTCCGACTCAGACGCCAGCAAGGTGGAGGTGGAGTACTGGTTTGGGCTGGTATCATCAAAGATGAGCTTGTGGGGCCTTTTCGGGTTGAGGATGGAGTCAAGCTCAACTCCCAGTCCTACTGCCAGTTTCTGGAAGACACCTTCTTCAAGCAGTGGTACAGGAAGAAGTCTGCATCCTTCAAGAAAAACATGATTTTCATGCAGTACAATGCTCCATCACACGCGTCCAAGTACTCCACAGCGTGGCTGGCAAGAAAGGTTATAAAAGAAGAAAATCTAATGACATGGCCTCCTTGTTCACCTGATCTGAACCCCATTGAGAACCTGTGGTCCATCATCAAATGTGAGATTTACAAGGAGGGAAAACAGTACACCTCTCTGAACAGTGTCTGGGAGGCTGTGGTTGCTGCTGCACGCAATGTTGATGGTGAACAGATCAAAACACTGACAGAATCCATGGATGGCAGGCTTTTGAGTGTCCTTGCAAAGAAAGGTGGCTATATTGGTCACTGATTTGTTTTTGTTTTGTTTTTGAATGTCAGAAATGTATATTTGTGAATGTTGAGATGTTATATTGGTTTCACTGGTAAAAATAAATAATTGAAATGGGTATATATTTGTTTTTTGTTAAGTTGCCTAATAATTATGCACAGTAATAGTCACCTGCACACACAGATATCCCACTAAAATAGCTATAACTAAAAACAAACTAAAAACTACTTCCAAAAATATTCAGCTTGATATTAATGTGTTTTTTGGGTTCATTGAGAACATGGTTGTTGTTCAATAATAAAATTAATCCTCAAAAATACAACTTGCCTAATAATTCTGCACTCCCTGTATATATATATATCAGAATACGTAAATATGATAAAAAGCAGAATCAAATAACTGGGTATAAAATGAAAGGCTCTGGGAAAGCAGGAACAGACAGGCACCCCCCCTCTCCTGCATAGGAAAAGACCCACAACCAGCAGTCTGTAGACATCAGTAAACATCTAAAACATTGGGGCTTGCTTAGGAGTCTGAAAATCAGCACAATGTTATTGAAAAATAAGCAAAACTATACATTTTTACAAAAACACTCCCAGATGGGCTTTATAAATGGATAATTTACTAAACATTTATGCAAAGAAAAATCTAGTGTACAATGTCCCTTTAAGGTAATGCACAACATTTTATTTAAAAATAAAATACAAATCCACAAATGTGGAGCACTATAACATTTTATATATTGCAATATACTGTTTGTGCTATTGGGACACCAATATTTTTGCATATAATGAAGAATTATGCTGACAATAAGGGACAGTTGAGTTTTACTGGGCCTTATTTTTATGTGGGGGTTTTTATTATGAAAACAAGGACATTACAGTGATGCAAACCTCAAGCTGAAACACAAATAGTCAGTCAGTCAGTTATACATGTTAGAGAGGCCATGATAATTATTTTATCAAACAGATGTAAATATACAAATAAAGCTTATACAATTACAAACATATTAAATACACTTTTAAGCCTTTTAATACTTAGGTTACATGACAAACTTCAGTTTGATATTACATTTTAATTAGCACAAAGGACTACTCTTGGACAATAAAATAGATAAAGATAATGGTTTGAAGACTACCGGACAGTTAAAATCTAGGAGCCAAGTTGTATTATATATAAGAAATGCATTATCAATACAGGAACAAGACATTGGGGCACTAATTAATTGGAGTGTTCCTGCTATGCTATTGTTTAAGATACTGATAGAGGAAAAAGTAAATTTACCTCAAATGATGCACCATCCTTATGAAGCATCATAGTTTGTGCAAGCAAACTGTGTAAAACTGTTTTTTGTTTATTCTTTTTTTATTCACAGCTTGATAAAAAAAAATCCTTTTGTACAATATGTCAAGAATTGTGTTCTTAGGTCACTCTGCCTAATGCTTTTTATAATCCCATTCTCACCCTCACAGCACACTTCTCCCTCACACACAGCCCCCTCCTCACCCTATTAGCCCCCCTCTTCCTCCCATACAGCCCCCTCCTCACTCTCTCAGACCCCCTCTTTCTCACATACAGCCCCCTCCTCACTCTCTCAGACCCCCTCTTCCTTACACACAGCTTCCTCCTCACTCTCTCTAACCCCCTCTTCCTCACACACAGCCCCCTCCTTACTCTCTCAGACCCCCTCTTCACTCTCTCAGACCCCCTCTTTCTCACACACAGCCCCCTCCTCACTCTCTCAGACCCCCTCTCTCAGACCCCTCATCTTCACACACAGCCACCTCTTCACTCTCTCAGACCCCTCTTCCTCACACACAGCCCCCTCCTAACTCTCAACCCCCTCTTCCTCACATACAGCCCCCTCCTCACTCTCTCAGACCCCCTCTTCCTCACACACAGCCCCATCCTTACTCTCTGATTATCAAGGTTTTTTCCATGTTTTGTTTGCCATGTGCTGCTGGCAGCCATTTTACTCACCTCTCTTGCTGACTCTGGTGCATTGTGGGGGATGCTGCTCATTTCCTGCACTTCCTTTTATGGCCAGATTGGTGTACATCATCTGTGTGAGACAGGATGCAGGCTCAGAATTGTGATGTCATCACTTATTTAAAGGGCCTCTGTTCAGTATGCTTTGCCTTTGCGTTGTCTCAGACCTGTTTGTGAGAGTTCCTGTGTATTACCTGGCTGTCTGACGTCCCTTCTGGTTCCTGATCCCTGGCTTGTTCCTGGCTCTGCTGTTTTCCTTATTCCTGATTCCGGCTCGTCTGACTACTCGCTTTGGCTCCTGACTCTGCTCGTCTGACTACCAGCTCTGGTTTTGACTCCTGGCTTGTTATTTGACTTAAGGACTTTTTATTATTTTTTGCTATTAATAAAGGTGTGATTATTTTTGCACTTCTCGTCTCAGTCTGATTCCTGGCATCCTGACATTGACCCCCTCTTTCTCACACACAGCCCCCTCCTCACTCTCTGACCCCCCTCTTCCTCATACACAGCCTCCTCCTCACTCTCTGACCCCCTCTTCGTCATACACAGCCCCCTCCTCACTCACAGCCCCTCCTCACTCTCTCAGACCCCCTCTTCCTGACACACAGCCCCCTCCTCTCTTTCTCAGACCCCCTCTTCCTCACACACAGCCCCCTCCTCACTCTCTCAAACCCTCTCCTCACTCTCTCAGACCCTCTCCTCACTCTCTCAGACCCTCTCCTCACTCTCTCAGCCCCCTTCCTCACTCTCTCAGACCCCCTCTTCCTCACACACACACACCCCTCCTTACTCTCTCAGACCCCTCTTCCTCACACACAGCCCCTCCTCACTTTCTCAGACCCCCTCTTCCTCACACACAGCCCCCTCCTCACTCTCTCAGACCCCCTCTTCCTCACACACAGCCCCCTCCTCACTCTCTCAGGCCCCCTCTTCCTCTCACACACCCCCCTCCTCACTCTCAGACCCCCTCTTCCTCACACACAGCCCCCTCCTCACTCTCTCAGACCCTCTCCTCACTCTCTCAGACCCCCTCCTCCTCACACATAGCCCCATCCTCACTCTCTGACCCCCTCTTCTTCATACACAGCCCCCTCTTCTTCACACATAGCCCCCTCCTCACTCTCTCAGACCCCCCTCTTCCTCACAAATAGCCCCCTCCTCACTCCCTCAGACCCCCTCACCCTCATACACAGGCTGTTAAGGCCCTCTGAAAGGAACTTTACTTCCCAAGGGTGCCCTAAAACTAGCCTAGGTAATTATATAAATATAATAAATGACTAGAGTACCAGATAATTTAACCAGAACTGCATAAACTCAGTCACTCTCTCTAAATAAACAATCCTTGAGGGCATGAAGGGGAACACATGGAAAGAAATAGCGCCACATATATGAAATATTGTTAATATGATATGAAGCATATTTATATAGAATATTTAAGTATTGTTTTAGTTAATATGAGCAAATCTGTATGTTTGGTTTGCAGACTTTGAACAAAAAGTCCTATGTGTGAAAGGTCATACAGCCCTGCTATACTGCTACATTATATTACTACAGATTTATGTGGCAGCACAGCACTGATCACTCAAAAACAACCCTTTTTTTAAGTTCCTTCTGTCTGACTACTATAGTCTGTTATTCTAACTTTAATTTTAAATGTGCCAGCTGCCCTGATTTTCTGTCTAGTCTTTCCTCATAACAAACCGCCCAGCCCCTGACTCGTTCTGACTCCTGGAGGATTACCTGAGACCAGGGCTGCCACTAGAAATTTTGGGGCCCCTGACTCAGCCAGTTTTCAGCCCCCCCCCGCACACACAATATATATATATATATACACACACACCGACTTGTATTAACTATTTTTTAAATATAATATCATATCCTTTTATTAACATGACTTCCAACCTACAATAATAGTATTGCTCATGGGGTTCAGGTTAAAGAACATAAAACATAAATCCACTATAAGTGATGCCCATCACTGCATTTACCTGAGGACAGACTTGATTTCTATATGGACTGTGTATATTTATCACAGATGTATATTAGGCATACCACAGAGAGATGAATATCAGTGTGTGTTAAAATCAAAGTGTATTTAAAGGCAGTGTAGCCAAAAAGGAGGAAATAGCCCTGGGCTTTACCTACACCAGCTTAAGACACTGAGGCCTATGTATCATATGTCTGTCAGACCTGATCCGACAGTGCAGATCAGGTCCGACAGACATTGCTGAATGCGGAGAGCAATACGCTGGGCCACCAGCAGGGGTGTCAATCAACCCGATCGTACTCGATCGGGTTAAATTGGGGTGATTCCTGTCCGTCTGCTCAGAGCAGGCGGACAGGGTTACGAAGCAGCGGTCTTTGTGACCACTGCTTCATAACGGCTGTTTATGGCGAGTCTGAAGAAGCTGTATCTGTCACATTTTATACACAAATAGTAAGGAGCAAATGGGTTAAATAAACTATTCAACTCTGCAGAGAGGGAGGCTGACAGCACTTTTAACAATAAGAGATAACCTCTGACTCCTCTTCTTAGCTCTCTTTAATTTCAGTCTGACTGTGTTTTAAATCATGCTGCTGTGTGATACATTCAGCACTGAGCTCTCAGCCAGAAAGAAGGGGGGGAGGGGATTGCAGATCCTGTGCTCTTTGACAGCCGGAATAATTAACGGAAGTTTTAAACTGAGCTGGCCATGCGGGACAGTGCACAAAGCCAGGGCCGCCATCAGGGGGTGACAGAGAGCTATCACAACACATGGAAGCTTCAAGCAATTCACAATTTAATTATCCCAGATTCCCTGCTACAGCCAACAACGGGTCAGACACAAGGAGGAACCAACTGTCTGCTTATGCAGAAACAAAACATGGCTAATTGTAATATTCCAAAAGTTTAACTATCACATTGTGTATATTTCTATTTGCAAATAGTAGTTTACTCAATTTGCAGATAGAAATATACAAAATGCGATAGTTAAACTTTTGGAATATTACAATTAGCCATGTTTTGTTTCTGCATAAGCAGACAGTTTGTTCGATAGTTTTTGAAAGCCACTGCAGTGCCAGCCCAGCCACAACACTGTCTACCCACTAGCTACTCTGCAACACTCTGGTCACTGACTGACCTGCTGAGCACTCTCCGCTCTGCAGTGCTCTCTTCTCTTCAGTCACCCAGACAGGACTCCTACTCCTCACTGCTCCGCCCCTTAATAACCAGTCATCACTCTCTTATTCATGCAAGGAGCTGATTGATTGGAGAATTATAGCATTATCCTCCAATCATTCAGATCTTTGCATGTTTGCCTAGTGCCTCCTTCCTATCATTCCTGGGGGGGGGGGGAAATAGCGCTTAAAAATGGCGCCAAATTTTTTTTTTCAGTGCACAGAAAAAAATAAAAATATTAAATAAAAAAAATACACAGTTGGCACCAGCATGGCGGGGCCCCCCTAACCGCAGATACCAAGGCGGCCACCTCACTCGCCATACCCTAAGGCCGGCCCTGTCTCGTCCATCCCCCACCCCACAATAGTCAACTCCATCTTAAGTACTGGCAAAAAGTCTGCCAGTACTAAAATATGTTTTTTTTTTAATATATATAAGTCCGAACATGTTTATTACCGCTTTGTCATGCACATAGCCTTAAACATAAATAATTTAAAGCGTATTAAAAATATTCACTACAAAAACTATTGGATATTACATTACAACACAGCAAAGTAAAATCATTGCGCTCATTCATAAAACAATTATTCAATCTATAAAAATACATTTTATTTATACCGCAACTATATAATTACCATATCAAAATCATTGCAATCCATAAAAATAAATTTTATTTATTACGCAACTATATCATTACCATATCAAAATCATTATCAATATTAAAAAGGGGCGGATTCTAGGGGCAGGAACATGGACGGAGACTTGGATGGGAAAGGGGCGGGATTTACATAAAAAGGGTCGTGGCACCTGTCAAATTAAGTTTGACAACATGTGTAGCTTCTAACTACTGCTGCCAGTTTCTCTGCAGCAGTTGATTTATTAGTTAAATAGCAGTGGTGGACGTGTCGTAAAATGTTTAACTAACACAGCACACATAATTAAAGTTATGTGGCTGGCAACTACAAGCAGGCAGAAGCTGGATGAGAAGAGGCATGCGGTGAGGGGAATTAAAAATAAAAAAAACAACTGCACAGCAGGCTCCTTCACTGAGTGTGCTGATTACTGCAGTCAGAGCTAAACAACCCCAGGCTGGATTGCTAAAGTGCACGGCCACATCATGTTACCTTCAATTCAGACAAGTTCTTCCTTCTGTTCCACTTCATAACTGACTGTCTCTCTATATCCACAGACAGAGCACTTGCCGCTCATACCCCTAGCCCTCCACAGTACTGCACATTTGAGCGCGCACCGTCCCCGTCCCCCAGAAAAGTTCCCGGGCCAAAAAAAACCTTTTTTTTTTTAAATGTAAAATAATATGCCTTGTCAATATTTAATTTTTTTTTAAAGCCTGGCCCCACGTATTCAGTGCAGCAGTGGTTAAGAGCCATCCCCCAAATTCTGTCGCCTTGTTGGCCTATGTGTTAACACGCCCACGATTTATACATGTGTTCCTATGGATCCTTATGTAAAAGTAGTTACCTACCTAGGGTTAGCTTTCAACTAAGAATATCAAAAGAACAAAGCACATTTGTTGATAAAAGTAAATCAGAAAGTTTAAAGTTACATGCCCTTTCTGAATCATGAAAGTTTAATTTGGACTTTACTATCCATTTAAATAATCTTGCCATTCCAGAGCTTTAGATATTCAACACCATAATGTCCATCCTCAGAGTGTTTGTTTGTTTTACAATGACTTAGATTTTTCTATGTAAATTTGATAACCTTATTTCCCCTCTCACGTGCTGTACATAGGCACAGTTATCTGTTGTACTGAAGAGGTCTATATCTGTGTATTAGCTCTTGGGAACTTCATATCCTATATAATAAAAGGACAAGTATGTTTGTCTGAAGCTGTCATGCGCAGTAGAGACTGTGCGAGGGCAAACATACCTGGCATTTATCCGCAGCGCGAGACAGCTTCAGGTGCACGCTCCTAACTACACGTGCACACCCCTAAGCTCACATAATATTAGCTTCCTAGGTTTACTCTATAACAAAGGATACCAAAAGAACAAAGCAAATTAGATAATAGAAGTAAATAGGAAAGTTGGGTAAAATTGCTGCTCTATCTGAATTATCAGCGTTTAACTTTCACTGTCAGTTTTAGCTTCTGTCTTTGATGTTGTTTTCCTAATTATTCTGTGATATTGGATTTTTAATTATACAAAAAACACAAAATACTGGTCTGGATTACAATCACTTTTAATTTGCATGAAAAAACATTGTATATCATTATATAGTAAACAGCAGCATTACATGATATATGCACACAATGGTATAAATATACCTAACACTTGTGCTCTTGATACAAAGGGATTTATCAGACATATAATGTTCCCTTTATATATACAGTATGTGCTATTATCAGTTCTTGTGGCTTCTAACTAACATGAAAACATCTAACAGACATAATATCAAGTTACAGAACATGACACACATATTACATACCCAGTATACGTGTAGGTTATAGTAGCCATTTAAATTAAACTGATTATGATCACATGACACACATATTACATACCCAGTATACATGTAGGTTATAGTAGCCATTTAAATTGAACTGATTATGATCACATGACACACATATTACATACCCAGTATACATGTAGGTTATAGTAGCCATTTAAATTAAACTGATTATGATCACATGACACACATATTACATACCCAGTATACATGTAGGTTATGGTAGCCATTTAAATTGAACTGATTATGATCACGTATGTACCAGTTACTGATATTGTGTCTCATGAAATAAAATCAGTTTCCCCTCAGTAATTGCTCTGGTATATAACATGTACAATGCTAAGCATCTATTGCTATAAGAAAAGGTTTATCCACATGATGTGCACATTAAATATATCTCCCAGATGTCAATCATTTGAGACTGATTCATAAAAATACTCTTTATTCTGTAAATGTAATTATTCCCTCCCTATGTAAATCAAACGTACAACTCCTAACACTGGCATATTAATACACAACACTGGGGGTTCTTTAATGGTGAATGGTTGTGTAAACTGGTCAGTATGAGGACATTTTTGTATATTCCTGTGTGGTGTTTGGATTCTTTCACATTGATATGAGAGAAACTGAAGTGCACATAAATAGAGGAACAAAGGACAGCAGGAGAGCACTTCCAATCTGGGGCTTTTATAACTGGGATTAGAAAGTATTATTTACAATAGGATCCTTTTTGATGCTTCTATTTAGAGAGTTTGTCCTCTCTAGGATTATTGTAAAAAGGTTGTACACGGTGTATATAAAGTTTATTTGTGTGTAAATATTTGGTGTTTTGTGATACCTGACTTCAATAAAAACGTTTTTTTCCACTTTCTAAACATGTGAAAGGTCTTTTCCCTTGTGAATACTTTCATGAGTTTTCAGATTATTTATTTGTGTAAAACTTTTTCCTCACTCTGTACATGTGATAGGCTCTTGTGTGAATCTTTTCTTGTGTGAATCTTTTCATGAGTTTTCAGATGACTCATTCGTGTAAAACATTTTCCACACTCTGTACATGTGAAAGGCTTTCTCCTGTGTGAATTATTTCATGAGTTTTCAGATGATCCATTCGTGTAAAAAAATTTTTCACAATCTGTACATGTGAAAGGCTTTTCTCCTGTGTGAATCCTTTCATGAGTTTTCAGATTATCCATTAGTGTAAAACTTTTTCCACACTCTGTACATGTGAACGGCTTTTCCCCTGTGTGAATCCTTTCATGCTTTTTCAGATCACTCTTTTGTATAAAACTTTTTCCACACTCTGTACATGTGAAAGGCTTTTCTCCTTTGTGAATCTTTTTATGAGTTTTCAGATGATCCATTTGTGTGAAACATTTGCCGCACTCAGTACACGTGTGTGGTTTCTCACCTGTGTGAATTTTGTGGTGTTCTAGTAGATGAGACTTCCATCTAAAGCTTTTCTCACATTCTGTAGATTTGAAAAGTTTCTCCTTTGTATGAATCATTTGGCTAGACTGTAGACTTTTCCTATCTTTAATATGTTTTGAAAACTCAGTAAATGTGTGTGGTTTATCCTCTGGGATAATAATTTCCCTAGATAATTCATAAATGTTGTCATCTTGTTTGATGACTAAATTACTCCCTGTACATAATGATTGCTGCCCAGTTCCTGCTGATTCACCATCTTCTTTAAATATCTGCTGTGATATCCCCAATGTTTGTGAATAGTCATTGGTGTCTAAGACTATTGGAGTTTGCTGTATCATTCTGATGCTTCCTATAGTGAAGGATGGATATGAACTATTCACGTGTTTGTCTACATGAAAAGAAATGGAATAAAGAAAAATAAGAATGTTTATTCTTTATAATATAATCCATCTTAATAAAAAAAAATTATACTCGAAAATATCTTCAGTTTTGTATTTTTCAATTTATTTACCTGTAAATCATAAATT
The DNA here is from genome assembly GCF_027579735.1 of Bombina bombina. Lineage (NCBI taxonomy): Eukaryota > Metazoa > Chordata > Amphibia > Anura > Bombinatoridae > Bombina > Bombina bombina. Next base: position 70,105,918 of record NC_069503.1, read on the forward strand.
AAAAAAGCATGACATAGAATGTAAACATTACTACATCATAGTAACCTAAATTACTGATTACTGATGAAAACATGTTATAGGGCCACATTAAACAAGGTGTATGTGGAATGTGGATAATGTTCTCAGCCAGGGAACAAGTACATCTGTATTGTGGGCAAGAGAGGTGGCATCCACCATCCTCGTTTAACATTGCACAAGCAACCGCACATACAGCCCTGCCCGGGCCATGCTCAACCAGTTGGGTGAGAACATGATGTCTTAATCATCACAGACTAATAATTAGTGTGAGATATTTTAAGAGGGTAAAGAAGCAGTGACCTTGTGATAATCTTTAGCTTTTGACTGTGGTTGTTCTATTTATATAAACAGCCAAAAACTTTATTAGTTTAATAATACTTACGGTAAAATTAAGCACACGGATCAGTGGTGGTTCTAGGGTGAGGAACACTGGGGGAGTTGTGGGTGTTCCACACATGGGAACAAGCTAGACTTAAAGGGCCATGATACCCAAATGTTGAAACACTTGAAAGTGCTGCAGCATAGCTGTAAAAAGCTGACAGGGAAATATCAACTGAACATCTCTATGTAAAAAAGAAAGATATTTTACCTCAAAATGTCATAAGTATTCACATCCCATTGTAAAGGGCTTTAAGCAGCAAACCAGGGAGTGAGCATTGTGCACACTCATCTTATTTCCCTATTCCGTTTAAGGAAGTTTACTATGAAAACTCATGAGAGCTAAGTGAAGTCTCATGAGATCACAATAAAAGAGTTCATGACCTCAGCACTGCTGATGCTGATTGGCTGCTGTTCATTTATTCCTTTTTTTTATCTGCAGCTGGACAGCAGCTAAAGTATAACTTTTTACACAGCACTTACTCTGCTGAGCTGAGGAAATTGTGAGGTAAAAAATCTTCCTTTTTTATATAGAGATTCTTAGGTGATATTTTCCTGTCAGCTTTTTACAGTTATACTGCATCAGTTTCACGTGATTTATCATATGGGTATTATGTCCCTTTAAGTGTAGTTGTGGGTGTTCCATGAGCGAGGTCACGGCAGGGGAAGGTCAAGTTGATGGTGTTCTAAGTACAGAACCAGGTCAGGGGGTGAGGTTAGGCAGTTGTTAGACATGATCTGTCTAAAACAACAGAGGGGGAGAAGTATTTTTTACCCTCCTCCTCCTCAGCTCAATGGGGGTTGCTCCTTCTTTATAACGTCATTGACACAAGTGTTATTAAAAGATGCAGATATAAATATAATAGTTTATATTTGTTTAGTGAGTGATCTATTCTATTTCCCAGTAATTAAAGTCAGCATAAAATCTATTTTACTCACCTAACACATATGAGTTCATGCTGATAACAAGCTCCAATGTCTGTGCTCAGGAAGAAGGTTCCCTTATTCACTCCAGTTACATCAATACCTGATATCTCTCAGTGCTCTGGCCGTGTCTGTAAAAAGTATATTAAATGGTTTAGACAGATAATAATAAATAATGGTTCTGATTAACTGTACGTATGGTATAATTAAAGGCACACATAACAATTTATGTGATACAGATCAGCTGTTTAGGTTATTACATATGTGCTATTGATTCAGCACAAGCATTTAGTACAGTTAGCTCTGTGGGTGTTATAATTGCCCCTTAAATATGAATATTCCCAGATCTATACAACATAATGGTAGAAAATCTATTTAAGTGGGGCCCTATCACAACTTTACAAATATATTATAATCTTTGTTTTCTATCATTTATATGAAACAATATTTTCTCCTGAAGGAAATTAAATACCAGTTGTTTAAATAGAAGTTAAATTGGATACTGCAATATTGGTATTTTACTTCCTACTAATTCTCACTGTCAGACATTTTGTTATGTGCTCCACCCCCAGTCCTTTAACTTCTCTTGGTCAGTACTTAGTTCTCTAAAATCACATTGCAATGGGGTATGGGAGAGATTGGTACTAAAAAGTTAATTTCAATTATTTTCTTGGATAGCGTTAAGAAAATAAAGAATTTGTGTTTACATAGAGTGATAATAAAATGAGATGTTCTTTTGGCAAATTCAGTCAATTTAAAAGGATCATAAAATATAGAATTATAAAACCACAGATGCATAATAAAAATACAATGCAATAAAACTTACTATGAATTTAAAAAGAACAAAAGGTTGTTTTCTGATAAATGTAGTTCTGCACCTGTACCATGTGACAGCTATCAGCCAATAACAGACTCCTGTATCATGTGACAGCTATCAGCCAATAACAGACTCATATTTTTATATAATGTGATCTCCTGCATATGCTAAGTAGGAGCCGGAGCCTCAGGTCATTTAAAGGCTGTGTACAATTTAATAATGAAAATAAATTACAAACAGCAAACAGTTATTTCACATAAAAATAAAGCTAAAGGTGAAATTTCCCATACACTTTATACTATTTTATACACCGGTAAAACAAGTCATTAGAAACACATTAAAGGGACAGCAAAGTCACCATTACACTTTTATAATTCAAATATAAACATCTTTCTAATTTCCTTCTATTATCAAATCTGCTTTATTCCCTTGGGGACCTTTGTGACAAAGCATATAATGCACTATGGTGCGCTAGCTGCTGATTAGTGGCACATACAAGTCTCTTGTCATTGTCTCACCTTATCAGTTCAGCTAGCTCCCAGTAGTGCATTGCAACTGCTTTGATAAAGGATATCTAGAGAATGAAGAAAATATAATAATATAAGTCAGTTGGAAAGTTGTTGAAAATTATATGTTCTATTTAAATGATGAAAAATATTTGTGGTTTCTTGTTATTTTAAGGGGAAAACAAATTTACAGGACACTGTCCCTTTAAGTCTGTGATCATGTGACATAAACAGCAGCAGCTGAAGGTGCAGAATACACTTACTAAGGTCTTCACTAACAACAAGAATCAGTCACAGATCAGTGGGATAAACGTTCTGATGATAAACAGGAGCAGCTAATAGAAATAAGAAATGTATTATAAAATAACCTCATTAGAAATAAAATAATATGCAGATCACAAGATATTTATGATTAGATCAGTATATGTGATGAGACTGATACAACAGGGCCATAAGCTGAGTGATATTTATTACTGGAGCAAATAGCAGCTTCAGGCTAATATTAAATGGTTTATCTGGGTTCTACAGTTCATTATAAACCTATAGGGAAATACAGGATTCTAATTGGCTGATACTTAAGAGTCTGTTGTTCATTAGATAACAGGAACAACCCCCACAAATGTATTATTGGACAGACCTCCTCAAGCTTGAAAATATGGTTTGGTTCTGCTACAAACATTAATTTTATAAACTGCTATAACTCATTATGTATTAAATTAGCCTTTCAAATGGAAGAACTAAACAATAAATTCATTAACACAGCATGAAAAATATAGAAAACAAATTAAGTACAGTTGAGTTTTTTTAATTTAAATTCAGTTTCTTATATTAAGTGAAATATTCTATCTTTATCATAACAAAATACAGAACAATATTTTCTCATCATTATATAAAACACAACAGTTTGAGACTGTTAATAAAGGCCTAGATTTAGAGTTGGGCGGTAGCCGTCAAAACCAGCGTTAGAGGCGCCTAACGCTGGTTTTACCGCCCTCTGGTATTTGAAGCCAGTCATTAAAGGGTCTAACGCTCACTTTGCAGCCGTGACTTTTCCATACCGCAGATCCCCTTACGTCAATTGCGTATCCTATCTTTTCAATGGGATCTTTCTAACGCCGGTATTTAGAGTCGTGGCTGAAGTGAGCGTTAGAATTCTAACGACAAAACTCCAGCCGCAGAAAAAAGTCAGGAGTTAAGAGCTTTATGGGCTAACGCCGGTTCATAAAGCTCTTAACTACTGTGCTCTAAAGTACACTAACACCCATAAACTACCTATGTACCCCTAAACCGAGGTCCCCCCACATCTCCGCCACTATATTTAAATTTTTTAACCCCTAATCTGCCGCTCCGTACACCGCCGCCAACTACATTATCCATATGTACCCCTAATCTGCTGCTCCTAACACCGCCGACCCCTATATTATATTTATTAACCCCTAATATGCCCCCCACAACGTCGCCGCCAGCTACCTACAATAATTAACCCCTAATCTGCCGACCGGAGCTCACCGCTAGTATAATAAATGTATTAACCCCTAATCCGCCTCACTCCCGCCTCAATAACTCTATAATAAATAGTATTAACCCCTAATCTGCCCTCCCTAACATCGCCGACACCTAACTTCAAGTATTAACCCCTAATCTGCTGACCAGAGCTCACCGCTACTCTAATAAATGGATTAACCCCTAAAGCTAAGTCTAACCCTAACACTAACACCCCCCTAAGTTAAATATAATTTAAATCTAACGAAATAAATTAACTCTTATTAAATAAATTATTCCTATTTAAATCTAAATACTTACCTGTAAAATAAATCCTAATATAGCTACAATATAAATTATAATTATATCTTAGCTATTTTAGGATTAATATTTATTTTACAGGCAACTTTGTAATTATTTTAACCAGGTACAATAGCTATTAAATAGTTAATAACTATTTAACAGCTACCTAGTTAAAATAATTACAAAATTACCTGTAAAATAAATCCTAACCTAAGTTACAATTAAACCTAACACTACACTATCAATAAATTAATTAAATAAACTACCTACAATTATCTACAATTAAACCTAACACTACACTATCAATAAATAAATTAAATACAATTCCTACAAATAAATACAATTAAATAAACTAACTAAAGTACAAAAAATAAAAAAGAACTAAGTTACAAAAAATAAAAAAATATTTACAAACATTAGAAAAAAATTACAACAATTTTAAACTAATTACACCTACTCTAAGCCCCCTAATAAAATAACAAAGACCCCCAAAATAAAAAAATGCCCTACCCTATTCTAAATTACTAAAGTTCAAAGCTCTTTTACCTTACCAGCCCATAAAAGGGCACTTTGCGGGGCATGCCCCAAAGAATTCAGCTCTTTTGCCTGTAAAAAAAAACATACAATACCCCCACCCAACATTACAACCCACCACCCACATACCCCTAATCTAACCCAAACCCCCCTTAAATAAACCTAACACTAAGCCCCTGAAGATCTTCCTACCTTGTCTTCACCATGCCAAGTATCACCGATCGTTCCAGGCTCCGAAATCTTCATCCAAGCCCAAGCGGGGGCTAGACATCCATCATCCGGCTGAAGTCTTCTATCAAGCGACGGCTGAAGAAGTCCAGAAGAGGCTCCAAAGTCTTCATCCTATCAGGGAAGAAGAGTAGATCCGAACCAGCAACCATCTTCTTCCAAGCGGCATCTTCTATCTTCATCCGATGAGGACCGGCTCCATCTTGAAGACCTCCACTGCGGACCCATCTTCTTCTTCCGACGACTTCCCCACGAATGACGGTTCCTTTAAGGGACGTCATCCAAGATGGCATCCCTCGAATTCCGATTGGCTGATAGGATTCTATCAGCCAATCGGAATTAAGGTAGGAAAATTCTGATTGGCTGATGGAATCAGCCAATCAGAATCAAGTTCAATCCGATTGGCTGATCCGATCAGCCAATCAGATTGAGCTCGCATTCTATTGGCTGATCGGAACAGCCAATAGAATGCGAGCTCAATCTGATTGGCTGATTGAATCATCCAATCGGATTGAACTTGATTTAAGGGGGGTTGTAATGTTGGGGGGGGTATTGTATGTTTTTTTTACAGGCAAAAGAGCTGAATTCTTTGGGGCATGCCCCGCAAAGGGCCCTTTTAAGGGCTGGTAAGGTAAAAGAGCTTTGAACTTTTGTAATTTAGGGTAGGGCATTTTTTTATTTTGGGGGTCTTTGTTATTTTATTAGGGGGCTTAGAGTAGGTGTAATTAGTTTAAAATTGTTGTAATTTTTTTTCCAATGTTTGTAAATATTTTTTTATTTTTTGTAACTTAGTTCTTTTTTATTTTTTGTACTTTAGTTAGTTTATTTAATTGTATTTATTTGTAGGAATTGTATTTAATTTATTTATTGATAGTGTAGTGTTAGGTTTAATTGTATTTATTTGTAGGTATTGTATTTAATTTATTTAATGATAGTGTAGTGTTATGTTTAATTGTAACTTAGGTTAGGATTTATTTTACAGGTAATTTTGTAATTATTTTAACTAGGTAGCTATTAAATAGTTATTAACTATTTAATAGCTATTGTACCTGGTTAAAATAAATACAAAGTTGCCTGTAAAATAAATATTAATCCTAAAATAGCTACAATATAATTATAATTTATATTGTAGCTATATTAGGGTTTATTTTACAGGTAAGTATTTAGCTTTAAATAGGAATAATTTATTTAATAAGAGTTAATTTATTTTGTTAGATAAAAATTATATTTAACTTAGGGGGGTGTTAGTGTTAAGGTTAGACTTAGCTTTAGGGGTTAATACATTTATTATAGTAGCGGTGAGCTCTGATCGGCAGATTAGGGGTTAATTATTGTAGGTAGCTGGCGGCGACGTTGTGTGGGGCAGATTAGGGGTTAATAAATATAATATAGGGGTCGGCGGTGTTAGGGGCAGCAGATTAGGGGTACATAGGTATAATGTATGTTGCGGCGGTGTAGGGAGCGGCAGATTAGGGGTTAATAATAATATGCAGGTGTCAGCGATAGCGGGGGTGGCAGATTAGGGGTTAATAAGTGTAAGGTTAGGGGTGTTTAGACTCGGGGTACATGTTAGAGTGTTAGGTGCAGACGTAGGAAGTGTTTCCCCATAGAAAACAATGGGGCTGCGTTAAGAGTTGAACGCTGCTTTTTTGCAGGTGTTAGGTTTTTTTCCAGCTCAAACTGCCCCATTGTTTTCTATGGGGATATTGTGCACGAGCACGTTTTTGAAGCTGGCCGCGTCCGTAAGCATCGCTGGTATCTAGAGTTGCAGTGGCGTTAAATTATGCTCTACGCTCCCTTTTTGGAGCCTAACGCACTGAAAACCCAGCCATTCTGTGAACTCTAAATACCAGCGGTATTTAAAAGGTGCGGGAGAAAAAAAGCATGCGTAGCTAACGCACCCCTTTGGCCGCCAAACTCTAAATCTAGCCGAAAGATTTTTTTTTTAATATTTTTTATTGAGGTATTTAAAACATACAATATAGATTGAAAATACAATTTCAATGTCAAATATTCTCCAAAGACAGGATACAATAGACATGGCAGTTCACCAACAAAATAAAATAACCTTGTGCATATCATCGCCATTACATGAACTATTAGTTTAACACATAAATAAAATTATAACAGTGATACCTCATTTTTATTTATATTCTCTAATATATAATCCCCTGCAGTCCAATAAGGTCACTTATGGACCCAATTGCTCAAATAAAACAATATAGGGTAGATAGTAAATGAAATGGCCTCTTTTAGGCCTTATTACCTATACAAATAACTAGCTTACAAATAACCTAGCGTCTGATATTGATAATATCTGATAACTTTCACACTCAAGTAGTAGGAAGCTAGCTCTTAAAACACAACCATATGGGTCTATAAGGGAAGGGAACATGAAAGATCGTTACCTAGCTCTTTTACTCCTTACCCTAGTCATGGTAGGGACTGTAGACAAACATACCTAAAATTCCGCACTTACATTTACGCCGAGAAGTATACATAACTTTTCCATTTTACAAATTTATACATTTTACATGTTACCTATTCCCAAAACATCAAATATACATTTGCAACTTAATTTTTATTAACTGGATTTTTGAGTCCACTCGACGCTGCTGGTGAGCACAACCATATGGGTCTATAAGGAAAGGGAACTTAAAAGATTGTTACCTAGCTCGTTTGCTCTTTACCCTAGCCATAATATACCTCTCTATAAAAATGAACTAACTAGTATGCCTAAGAAATCTGCTGCAGAAGTGTGTACGCTTCCATGAGGGCATGTAGAGATACATTAAATATGCTGCATGATATTAATCTAGAAATGAAATACAGGAACCTGAAATAAGCCCAAAAATTATTACTCTGGATATTGCTAAAAAAAAAATTATAGGTACAATAGACAAACACATACCTAAAATTCTGACCTTACATTTACATCAAAAATTGTACATAGATCTTATAGGTGGGATAGCGAGGGCACATAGGGTAGGCCCGGATAGAGATGGGCCAGATATGACACGACCCCGCCCTATAATGATAACATTTTTACACTTCCAAACCAAAACTGCCATTTTGAGAGCCTACAGGAAATTAGACAAACTAATTTTTGAAAATGCATGACTTTTGCTGTTTCAGGATTTCTCCTCAGACCTCATGAAACGCCGTAGGGAGTTCTCCCCACTTTGTTCCCAATTACACAAAGAAGGGAAGCAGGCATATCTTCTATACCCCACTAGGCTGAAAGTAGTTACCCCCAGGGGCCCTAGATTTTTTGACTCGCCTACTGAGGCCCAAGAATATCTAGAAGGACATGGCCCACCTGCACATAGCCCTGCACAAAGACAAGGAGGGGGAAAGGAGGGCTGAGCTGAGATGAGGTTATGTAGGGGCAATTCTAACTAAAGTAGCTATACTGTGAGATGTTTAAGTTGCTATGATGGTTGATTTAACAACAAACTTGAACCACCTGTTCTTATGGTGGTGTTTTTCCTTACTGAGTATTTCTACCTTGGGCGGGATTCTCCATCCTAGACCCATATGTGGAAGGGGAAGGGGGGGGTAAATCAATGGTCCAGCGCAGCACTAGACGCTGCCCAGACTGATGACCTGGGAAAGTTGTGTGGTTTTGTTCAGGAGTTGGGGAAGTTTAGGTTTAGGGGTAATTTGTTCTGTTTTGAGCTCAAATGTTGGTTTGTATCTGAAACAACGCTAACTCATAAGAAAGATTGTAAAGCCATATATATGTGTTATTCTATGTTAATCTTGAATGCATCTATCATGGAGCATATTCTAGTAAGGATCGAGTTAAGAAATATATGTCTTTTCTTTTCAGCACAACATGTAGACAAATATGGTCAGCGGGGCCTGGTAGAGGCCTGGCGTGATGGAGAGCTGAACCGGGAGCCCTCACATGCGTAAACAAGGTGCGCCCCCCCTTTTTTTTTCTCTCTCCCCTCCCTCCCTGTGTTTGTTCCACTTTCGCCTCTCTCCCTTTTTCTCCGCTTGCCTCCTCTTGGCTACTCCCCCGCCCTCCCCGCCTCTCTCCCAATGTACCAAGTTCGCCTTTCTCTAAGCTGTACTGTATCACATACGCAGGGTTCTCTCTAATACTGCAAATTTAACTTATACTCATGGAATGTAGGGGGATTCCATTCCCCAGCCAAGAGGAAGGCGATTTTGACCCTTCTTAGGAAAAAACGTGCGGAGATCGCGTTCTTGCAAGAAACGCATCTTTCCGACTCTGAACATGACAAATTGAAATCTGACTGGGTGGGGAGGGTAGAATATATTTCATATAAGTCAGCAAGTAGGGGGGTGGCAATACTCCTTGGAAAGCAACTGGAATGTGAAATTTTAGAGGTGATCAAGGACCCAGAGGGCAGGTATATAGTGATGCAAATCTGTTCCCTAGAAAAAACATATACCTTATGCAACATTTATGCCCCTAACCACAAAGACAAGTCATTTTGGGACACTATAGTGACGGTTCTCACGTCCTACCTGGACACCCACATAATACTGGGGGGAGATTTTAACCTAGCGCCTAACCCTCATTGTGATAGACTTAGGGATCCTAACAGATGTGCCTTTGGGAAACTGCCCAAAATATCGGGTAAATTTGAGAAACATTTTTCCGACCTTGGGAGAGACTTTAGACCTGACAAACATTTGGAGACAATTAAATCCTGACGGTAGAGACTTCACCTGTATCTCCCGTGCGACCCCCCATATGTCGCGAATTGATCTCTTTATGATCTCAAACTCCCTAATTACGCAAGTGATAAATACAAAGATCGATGATGTTGTTGTCTCTGACCATGCCCCCATAGCGCTTTTTGTGGACACGGTCCCACGAATATGCAATAGGCAAACTCTGAAGTTCCCGAAATATCTGATATCCTCTCAAGAATTTCGAAATTACCTGGTGCACTGCTGGGAAGATTATCGGGCAAATAATACTCAACATTTAAACACGCCGGAATTATTCTGGGCAGCGGCTAAAACTGTCCTCTCGGGTAATATCATCGCGTATTTGGCATGTAGAAAGAAGCAATGCACAGAAAAAGCTGAAAAACTGAGAGAGAGCCTGTCAATAAGTTATCGCGAGTATTGTGCGACTCCCTCCAACCAAAATATATATGTCAATATTAAATCTGAATGCGATGCACTGCTCACGCACAATGCCTCACAGGCGTTGCTGCGGAGTAGGGGCAAATATTATAGGTACGGAGACAAATCAGGGAAGCTCCTGGCAAGGCTAGTAAACCTGACTACCTCTTCTAGACATGTGGCTGCGCTAAAAATACAGGGGAAAATCATAAAAGATCCTAAGTCTATCGCTGAGGCGTTTGCCTCATATTACTCCTCCCTTTATACTAGTGATGGCCAGACTGGTAATGAAATAAGAGATCGGTTCTGGGAAAACTTACCACTCCCGCAGATCTCTGAAACGCAGCTGGACAAGTTAAACGCCCCTATTGGTAGGGAAGAAATAGAAAAAACCATTATGTCCATGTCACTGGGCAAGGCGCTGGGACCCGATGGGCTACCAATAGAGTTTTACCACCTGCTTAAACCACAAGTCACACCAGCACTTGCAGAGCTCTACACTAGTTACTTTGTAGAGGAGAGGAAACCTTCACCTGAATTCTCGGCGGCATATGTCACCCTGATCCCAAAACCTGGAAAAGATAATCTGCTGCCCAAATCTTATAGGCCGATATCCCTATTAAATTTGGACTACAAGATCCTCACTAAATTATTCGCAGAGAGGCTAAAATGTATTCTCCCTGACATCATACATGAAGACCAAACAGGCTTCATGCATGCACGGTCGTCCGCGGTCAATGTAAGAAGGGTACTACAGGTAGTCCAACATTACTGGGAGGGGGAACGGAGCCGGGAGATGGCGGATAGATCGGAGGCCTTCCTGCTGTCCCTTGACGCGGAGAAGGCCTTCGATCGGGTAGAATGGGGACACTCGTTCAACTCCATGGTCAGAGCAAACCTTGCTGGCCCCATTCTTGCTCTCATTAAGAATCTATATAGTTCCCCGCTGGCTAATATTCTAGTTAACAACATCTTCTCACCCAATTTTCAACTACATAGAGGTACCAGGCAGGGGTGCCCGTTGTCACCCCTGCTCTTCAATATTGCTCTGGAGCCACTGACTATTAAACTGCGTCGAGACTTCCCGGGGATAGACATATTGGGCACTCCGCAACATCTGGCGTTATACGCCGATGACATGCTTCTTTTTGTACAGGACCCACAAGCACATCTTCCATGTATCATTGATAGCCTTACGGATTTTGGCACATTTTCTGGGTATAGAGTAAACGTGCAGAAGTCGGAGATTCTGTGGCTGCATAGGAAACCTCATTCTAAGGAAAGATATCCTTTTACTATAGCAACTAACGATATTACATACTTCGGTATCAAAGTATCAGCCAATCCTAACAAATTATATGCTAACAATCTAACTACTATATGCACTAAGCTAGGAGCCCAGATGAATGGGTGGAGGGCTCTGCCCCTCTCCCTATCAGGTAGAGTTAGCCTACTTAAAATGGTAATTCTTCCTCGATTACTATATCCGTTCCTTATGCTCCCTTTGCTTCTGACCAAATCAGATATTAACTTGTTGAAAACCGCGACATCTGGCTTTATTTGGAGAGGGAAAAAACCTTGAATCTCGAGAGAAAAGTTAATCCTGGGCTTCCTTAGCCTTACCAGATTTCAAGTTATATAACTGGGCTGCGCTGATTCGCTTGGTGGTAGACTGGCAGTTGGGTACACATCACTTTTGTAGGCCCACCTTGGAACAGGCAGTACTGGGACACATATCATTAGCCTATTTGCCACATATTGCAGACTTGAGGGCGGTGAAGGCCTTGGGCCTTAATATACTATTCAAGGACCCGCTAAAGGCCTGGCAGCAGGCCCATAGGTTTTTGGGCAAGTCATGTCATGCCTCGCATTACTTACCGATAGTTAATAATCCGGAATTCCCGGCGGGATCTGAAACTAGTCCCTTCCGACTATGGGAGCAAAAAGGGATAACGTCGCTCAAGCATTTGATAGACCCTCTCTTGAAAACGGTTAAGACCTTTGGCACCTTACAAAGAGAATATGACTTGCCTAGGATGCATTTCTATGCTTTCCTCCAGGTATGCCACTATGTGGGGGCAGTGGTCAGAGACAAACCTGAATTCTGGGAGGGATCCCCCTTTCGTCTCACACAATCTTTATACCAGATGGGTAAGTTCTCACTCTCAGGCATCTATCAGGCACTTCTACACCAATGCTTACAGGGACTACAACTCACTTTACAGACGGGGTGGGTTGGAGAGGGACTGGGGGAGGTTACTTGGGAACAGATTAGAGCTGGTATGGAGAAAACAAGGAAAACTACCCTATCAGCTATGTACAGAGAATCACAGGTACGCTTTCTACACAGGGCATATTTTACGCCTAGTTTGATGGCTAAATGGATCCCTACTTGGTCCAACAGATGCACTAAGTGTGCACTGGAGAAGCCAAATCTTTTGCATTGTATTTGGGAATGCCCACTTATTAAACAGTTCTGGGGCAAAATACAATTCTGGATTAACCGGAAGCTGCATATTCAATTCACTGTACGGCCTGAGGCCATAGTGTTTCTGCATTGGGATACACAGCAAAAGCAAGATGACGCGGTGCTAAGTCTAATAATCCTAGTGGCCAGAAAATGTATACTAAAACATTGGATAACCAATACGGGTCCCTCATTCAAGAGCTTTAAGAACCTGTTGCAGTCTCAGATATTTACAGAACAGATGGATGTTTGATTTGATACCCAGGACAGGTTGAGATCTTTCTTGCGTAAGTGGCGCAGGCTGATCTTAACTTTTGAACTTGACATCCAGAGACTGATTCTAATACCGTTTAAGGACTCTGTGATCCTCACGGAGGATACCTTGAGAGGGGAATGGGGACATTTGTGGGGGAACTAACGTTAACTATCAAAGTCGCACATAGAAGGATGGGGTGGGTCGTTGCCTAACCCCCTCTTGACCTCTAAGCTCCCTCCCTTTTCCCCTCTCTCACATGCACTCTATCTTCTCCTACATCCTCAGGAAAAAAAAAGGGGGGGGAGGGGAAGAAAGGAGCTTCTTTCTTCCCCCCCCCCCCCCCCCCCCCCCTTTTTTTTTTTTCCTCTCAGGGCCCCGCGACCAACTGAACTACAGCGTAAATAAGCAAAACCGGATAATCTGTAATGTGAACCATGCTTGATGTCATTTTGTAACTTTGATACTCGATGCTTGTATGTTTTATCCTCCTCAATAAAAATTATATTTAAAAAAAAAAAAATTGTACATAACTTTTCCATTTTACAAATTTAGACATTTTTTATGTTACCTATTCTCAAAACAATTGCAGCATAACTTTTATTTACTGGGTTTTTGGGTCCACTCGATGCTGCTCATAAAAAAGGGTATAAGAATATATAACTAGACAGGTACTGTATATCGGGGGGGCATCCTTCATAAAGTCAAGTTAAACCATATATTTTGCTGGGCCGTAATCAATCCTGGCTGTGGCTAACTATAAAATGTGTGCTCAAACACCATATAGGGTGTAATTCAACCAACTCCTAGCCAACCATGTCATGTCAACCGACTCTCGTTGGCTGCATACCTCGTGGTTGTAAACTTCATAGGCCATAATGCAATGCTGTGCTGTATATCGTGTGTACATTCATACAAAGATTCAAAGTCAGTTTGTCCCTTACGGTTTTAGCCGCACACGGAAAGTTGCAGGTCTGACTTAGCATTAGAATGATTGCCAGAATCGGGGGTTCAATGGCTGTCCTATAAGCATCAAGTGAATCCATTTCATTTGGCCAAATCCAGTCCCCAGATAGCCCATAGCAATCGGTGTTATCTCTCTTGTCACCCATGTCCGCAATATCCTTACTTGTAGGATTGTCATACTTAGATATTGCAATCCACTGAAGCAGGTGCGAGTCTTCCAATCCTTGTTTTTGTAAGCTGCTAGAGAGGGTAGGAAGCTGTCGCCAGGGCCCCAAAGCGCCGCAACCTCCCTCCGTCACCTGGTCCGGGAGTACCCACAGACAGACCTCTGCCTTAGCAACCTCGGGTATTGCAACTGCAATTCGCAAATCCTCAATCAGTTTGGCTTGACAGGAATCTATAAGGCTAGTAAGCTCAGCCACCAGACGATCTGCTGACTCCATACTAGTCCCAGTTAATCACTCTCTAATACCTCATAATACACTGGACAGCAAATAGGTATCTGGATAATGTTAAGGTTAGTGTGTCTCTTTCCCTCCAGTAGAGTGGCTACCTACTCAATTCTGAATAAGTTGAGCTCCAAGGTAATTTTAGTATCTGCATACTTTTTAACCCAGAAATCAGGGAGGGTATGCGGCAGCTGCAGCCACACAGGTCTCCTTTTAGTAATCTTCCAAGGCCTAGGTAACCAAGATTATGCATGGCTCACTTGGAGAACATAGGTCAGGTCTGTCATTTTATCCACTCCTCATCTGCAGCTCAGTAGATAGATTATTTCTATTCCCAGAAATTAGGATTGAATAGACTTAAAAGCCTAGTTTGATAAAATGTAAGTAGGAGCTTCATCCAGACACATCCTGCAGCACCAAGCATAGGATCCACCCCATTAATAAAGATTTATGTCAGGTTTTGCATATTACCGTTTAGCAGAAGCTCTGTAAGTATGAAGTCTCTCTTGTTCCTCCTGTGATATCACTGAGTGTTACACAGATATTTATACTAATGTGGGAGGGTCACCTTTCTCTGTGTGACTCACATGAGTACAACTTGTCAGTTGGGAGACAATGAGATGGTCACTTTAATTTAATTACACACCTTTTTTTAAGTGAGGAAACTATTGTGTTTTATTAACCAATGAACTGAGCTGCACAAAACGTTCATAAGAAATGGCTTTTTATTAGTCTAAGGTATTAGATAACTTGAAAAAATGGTGCTAAAATACAAGAGAAAAGGAAATTTATTAAGAAATTAAGATAAATTGATTTCTTCTACGATACGACGAGTCCACGGATTCATCCTTGTGGGATATTATCCTCCTGTTAACAGGAAGTTGCAAAGAGCACCACAGCAGAGCTGTATATATAGCTCCTCCCTTCTCTCCACCCCCAGTCATTCGACCGAAGGTATAGGAAGAGAAAGGAAAAGCTAAAAAGGTGCAGAGGTGACTGAAGTTTTGAAAAATAAAAAAAATTCTGTCTTAAAAATGACAGGGCGGGCCGTGGACTCATCGTTTCGTGGAAGAAATCAATTTATCAGGTAAGCATACATTTCCTTTTCTTCTACAAGATACGATGAGTCCACGGATTCATCCTTACTTGTGGGATACAATACACGGATAAACGGGAGGGACAAGACAGATACCTAAACCGAAGGCACCACTGCTTGAAGAACCTTTCTCCCAAAAATAGCCTCAGAAGAAGCAAAAGTATCAAATTTGGAAAAATTATGAAGGGAGGACCAAGTCGCAGCCTTACAAATCTGTTCAACAGAAGCATCGTTTTTGAAAGCCCATGTGGAAGCCACAGCTCTAGTGGAATGAGCCATAATCCTTTCAGGAGGCTGCTGTCCAGCAGTCTCGTATGCCAGGCGGATGATGCTTTTCAGCCAAAAAGAAAGACAGGTAGCCGTAGCTTTTTGACCCCTACGCTTTCCAGAATAAACAATGAATAGAGAAGATGCTTGACAGAAATCCTTGGTTGGGTTGCTTGTAAGTAAAACTTCAAAGCACGAACCACGTCCAAGTTATGAAACAGACGTTCCTTCTTAGAAGAAGGATTAGGACACAAGGAAGGAACAATAATTTCCTAATTAATATTCTTATTTGAAACAACCTTAGGAAGGAATCCAGGTTTAGTATGCAAAACCACCTTATCAGAATGGAATATAAGATAAGGCAAATCACATTGCAACACAGAAAGCTCAGAAACTCTTCGAGCAGAAGAGATAGCAACTAAAAACAAAACTTTCCAAGATAACAGTTTAATATCTATGGAATGCATGGGTTCAAACGGAACCCCTTGAAGAACATTGAGAACTAAATTCAAACTCCATGGCGGAGCAATAGGTTTAAACACAGACTTGATTCTGATTAAAGCCTGACAAAAAGACTGAATGTCTGGGACATCCGCCAGACGCTTGTGTAGTAAAATTGACAAAGCAGAAATTTGTCCCTTTAAGGAACTAGCTGATAATCCCTTCTCGAATCCTTCTTGGAGAAAGGACAAAATCCTAGGAATCTTAACCCTACTCCATGAGTAGCCTGTGGATTCGCACCAATAAAGATATTTACGCCATATCTTATGGTAAATCTTTCTCGTGACAGGCTTGCAAGCCTGAATCAAAGTATCAATGACCGATTCAGAGAATCCCCGCTTAGATAAAATTAAGTGTTCAATCTCCAGGCAGTCAGCTGCAGAGAATTTAGATTTGGATGTTGGAACGGACCTTGAATGAGAAGGTCCTGTCTCAATGGCAGTCTCCATGGTGGCAGAGAGGTCATGTCCACTAGATCTGCATACCAAGTCCTGCGTGGCCCCGCAGGCGGTATTAGAATTACTGAAGCTCTCTCCTGTTTGATTCTTGCAATCACACGAGGTAGGAGAGGAAAAGGTGGAAACACATAAGCCAGGTTGAACGACCAAGGTACTGCTAGAGCATCTATCAGTACAGCTTGGGGATCCCTTGACCTGGTCCCGTAATGTGGAAGTTTGGCATTCTGTCGAGATGCCATCAGATCCAATTCTGGTATGCCCCATTGATGAATCAATGATGCAAACACCTCAGGATGGAGTTCCCACTCCCCCGAATGAAAAGTCTGATGACTCTCTACTCCTGGGATATAGATTGCTGATAGATGGCAAGAGTGAGTCTCCGCCCATCGGATTATCTTTGATACTTCTATCATCGCTAGAGAACTCCTTGTTCCCCCCTGATGATTGATATATGCCACAGTCGGGATATTGTCCGACTGGAATCTTATGAATTTGGCCAAAGCCAACTGAGGCCACGCCTGAAGCGCGTTGAATATTGCTCTCAGTTCCAGAATATTGATTGGTAATTGAGACTCCACCTGAGTCCAAACACCCTGAGCCTTCAGGGAATTCCAGACTGCACCCCAGCCCAAGAGGCAGGCGTCTGTCATCACTATTACCCATGATGGCCTGCGGAGGCACATTCCCTGGTACAGATGACCCTGTGACAACCGCCAAAGAAGAGAGTCTCTGGTCTCCTGATCCAGATTTATCTGAGGAGATAAATTCACATAATCCCCATTCCACTGTCTGAGCATGCACAGCTGCAGTGGCCTGAGATGAAAGCTAGAAAACGGAATGATGTCCATTGCTGCTACCATTAATCCAATGACCTCCATACACTGAGCCACTGATGGCCGAGGAATGGACTTAAGAGCTCGGCAAGTATTTAGAATCTTTGATTTTCTGACCTCCGTCAGAAATATTTTCATGTCTATCAGAGTTCCCAAGAATGGAACTCTTGTTTGTGGAACAAGTGAACTCTTTTCTATATTCACTTTCCAACTGTGAGTTCTTAGAAATGACCAACAAAAAGCACAAAGTTGGGAGAGAGATCAAAGATAACACCAATAGTTTCAATGTTTGGTCCTCTGCTCTTAAAGGTCAGTATCTAAACTTTTAGACAGTGGATGGGGAATACACACACAACAATTCACTCTGTTATATTTATGTACATAACCAAGGGATCAAATGGTGTCTCACCACCAGCTAGTGAGTCCATTATGACTTACGATAATATCCCATAACAGAGGCTAAATCCGTAGTCGTCTGTTGAATCCTGATGTGCTGACCCGCAGAACCAGGCTGCGGTCGTGGAGCAGTTGGAGCGTGGAAAGTAGAAAGTAGGAGGTGGAGAGCGCTGAGTTCCCAATCGACCAGGCGAAGGGGCGTGTCGTATACACGCTGACGTCCTATGCGTCGTTCAGCCAAATCCAAGCCTTGTTGCTAGGGGCGTATCGCCCAAGCGTAACCACTGTTTCCACCAATGAAAGAAGTCCAAAGTTCCGTCAGCTTACAAACGATAACCAGAAGAGTGGTCAGATAACTTGAACTGAATATACATGGCAGTGTTCTATGATAATATCATAGAACACTGCCATGTATATTCAGTTCAAGTTATCTGACATAGTTTTTGTACTTGTTAGATGCCCTGTGTCTGGGCTCATACGGGTATATGCTGTATGTATGTATTTATTCTAGGCTTACTGCCACACACAGACATATTGTTATGTGTGATAGATTTTATGGTATCATTTACCAATTTCTATCTATACATCCAGCATATATATATGTATGTAGATTTTATATATATGTGCTCTATGAGTCTCGTACGCATATGTATATATATATATATATATATATTCTTAATTACTACCTTGGGACCTAGTTAATCCCCGCACTGAGAACAATAATATCATACTTGTTGCTCAGGGGTTAGAAATATTCCATATGTTATATACCTATAATTGGTTGCTTTATATCTTGCTGTTATTGTTGTTAGTCTGTTGGTTAACACACAAATTGTTCTATAATATCTACAGTACTATTCTTTCATTTTACTATTTGGATTTATCTGTTTTCTACATTTCAACAATGTTTTCTACATGTCAACAATATCTTGTAAGGCTATGTTAATTATATTGCACTAAGACCGGTTTCTGGCACACTAAGTGTTAATCCACCTGGGGGAGTCGTTTTAACCTTTGAACCTGTGATGTTTTATGTATATAAGTATCACCTGGTGTAGGCTACCTCATGCTATGATTACGGCTTAACAGCCGAAACGCGTAAGCTTGCCTACCCCAGGTGCTTGTGTGCTATTCTCTGGCTGTTTGTACCAACAGATTTTACTTTCTGAATTAAAGACTTTGATTTTACATTCACTTTGCCGTCCGCTCTCACAGTTCTTCTCTATGGTCAAGTTCTTAGAAATGACAACACGATGTCCGTGTGAGATTTGGTCAGATGATAAGTTGACGCCTGGATCAAAATATCATCCAGATAGGGCGCCACTGCTATGCCCCGTGGTCTGAGAACCGCTAGAAGGGACTCTAGCACCTTTGTGAAGATTCTGGGAGCTGTGGCCAACCCGAAGGGAAGAGCCATGAACTGATAATGTTTGTCCAGAAAGGCAAACCTTAGAAACTGATGATGATCCTTGTGGATAGGAATGTGAAGATACGCATCCTTCAGGTCCACAGTGGTCATATATTGACCCTCCTGGATCATTGGTAACATTGTTCGTATAGTCTCCCTCTTGAACGATGGGACTCTGAGAAATTTGTTTAGACATTTGAGATCTAAAATCAGTCTGAAGGTTCCCTCTTTTTTGGGAACCACGAATAGATTTGAGTAAAACCCCTGTACCTGTTACAGTTTTGGAACTGGGCAAATTAATCCCATTGTATATAGGTCTTTTACACAGCGTAAGAACGCCTCTCTTTTTGTCTGGTCTACAGACAAACGTGAAAGGTGAAATCTCCCCCTTGGGAGAAAATCCTTGAATTCCAGCTGATACCCCTGGGTCACAAT
The DNA here is from genome assembly GCF_027579735.1 of Bombina bombina. Classification (NCBI taxonomy): domain Eukaryota; kingdom Metazoa; phylum Chordata; class Amphibia; order Anura; family Bombinatoridae; genus Bombina; species Bombina bombina. Next base: position 70,125,746 of record NC_069503.1, read on the forward strand.
TTCCAATGCCCAGGGATCCTGAACATCCCTTGCCCAAGCCTGAGCAAAGAGAGAAAGTCTGCCCCCTACTAGATCCGGTCCCGGATCGGGGGCTGCCCCTTCATGCTGTCTTGGTAGCAGCAGCGGGCTTCTTGGCTTGTTTACCTTTATTCCAGGCCTGGTTAGGTCTCTAGACAGATTTGGATTGAGCAAAGTTCCCTTCCTGCTTAGTGGAGGAAGAGGAAGCAGAGGGTACTCCTTTAAAATTTCGAAAGGAACGAAAATTATTTTGGTTACCCCTCATCTTAAGAGACTTGTCCTGAGGTAGGGCGTGGCCCTTACCTCCAGTAATGTCAGAGATGATTTCCTTCAGTTCAGGCCCGAATAGGGTCTTACCCTTGAAAGGAATAGCTAAAAGCTTAGATTTAGATGACACATTAGCAGACCACGATTTCAGCCATAACGCTCTGCGCGCCAGAATGGCAAAGCCTGCGTTTTTCGCCGATAATTTTGCAATTTGAAAAGCAGCATCTGTGATAAATGAATTGGCTAGCTTAAGAGCCTTTATTCTGTCTAAAATGTCCTCTAAAGGCATCTCAACCTTCAGGGACTCTTCCAGGGCATCAAACCAGAAAGCCGCTGCAGTAGTTACTGGAACAATGCAGGCTGTAGGCTGTAAGAGAAAACCCTGGTGAACAAATAACTTCTTTAGAAGGCCCTCTAATTTTTTATCCATAGGGTCTTTAAAAGCACAACTGTCCTCAATAGGTATAGTTGTACGCTTAGCTAGAGTAGATATAGCTCCCTCCACCTTAGGGACCAATTGCCAGGAGTCCCGTATGGTGTCTGATATAGGAAACATTTTCTTAAAGTTAGGAGGGGGAAAAAACGGTATACCTGGTCTATCCCATTCCTTTTTAACAATTTCCGAAATTCTCTTAGGAACCGGAAAAAACATCAGTGTAAGTAGGTACCTCTAGATATTTGTCCATCTTACACAATTTTTCTGGGGGAATTGTGATAGGGTCACAATCATCCAGAGTCGCCAAAACCTCCCTGAGTAACAGACGGAGGTGTTCCAAGTTTAAACTTAAAGGACATGATGTCCGGATCTGTCTGAGGCAATACATTTCCTGATTCTGAAAGTTCTCCCTCAGACAGCAATTCCCTGACCCCCAAATCAGAGCACTGTGAGGGTACATCGGAAATGGCCAATAAGGCATCAGAGGGTTCAGTATTTACATTAATACCTGGCCCACCGCGTTTACCCTGCAAAACTGGCAGTTTAGATAATACCTCTGTAAGGGTAGTTGACATAACTGCAGCCATATCTTGCAGAATAAAAGAATTAGACGCACTAGAAGTACTTGGCATCGCTTGAGTGGGCGTTAAAGGTTGTGACACTTGGGGAGAATTAGATGGAATATCCTGATTCTCTTCAGACTGAGAATCATCCTTAGACACACTTTCATTACCTAAAATATGTTCTTTACAGTGTAAGGCCCTTTCAGTACAAGAAGGACACAATGTAAGAGGGGGTTCCACAATGGCTTCCAAACACATAGAGCATTGACTTTCCTCAATGTCAGACATGTTGAACAGGCTAGTAATAACCACAAAGTCGTTAAACACTTTATTTATTGATGTAAAAATTTTTTTTGAAAAACAAGTACTGCGCCTTTAAGAAATAAAAAAGTGCACAATTTTTCCAAACCTGCTTAAAAATGTTCACAAACGTTCAGTTTTAAGGTAATCCTGTCCTATATTTCAGTCGAATATTGATCCACAAGCAAGGGGCAAATTAACCCTCTAAGCTAGCAAATTAACACCAAAAAACGTTAATGTACGAAATTTGACAAACCCCTGCACCTCTGCTCTGCTGTGGCTACTACCTGCCCCCAGGGATCTGAGAAATGCTTCAAAATCACTCCGGTACACAAACATTCAGTTTGGGCCCAACCGGAGCTAAAGTCTGCTGTCTACTTGACAAAAGTAACTGCGCAACTGAGGCGTGAAAATTAGGCCCCGCCCATCATATACAATGTACACTCAGCCTCAACAACTGCATGTAAAGTGGTTTATAACTTACCATGTGGATAGGCATTCATAAAAAGTATGATACTAGCCATGTGGACCCCCAGCACAAAATATAACAACCAGCCATGTAACCTTTTTTGTTAATAAAAAGCCGTTACTGCCCCAGTGTCTTAACCATGCTGCCATAATATCTAATGCTGCATTAAGCCCTAATAAAAAATAATACACAGTATTTCAGTAATACCCCTTGTTATTCTCTATAGGATTACTGCTTACCCCTTCCCTCTTAGGGATCTATGTCAGCCAGTTCTGATATAACACAGTCTCCTCAGAAATAAATGACTGAACATACCTCAATGCTGCTTGTAGCATGAAAACGTTCCCCACACTGAAGATTCCTCTAGTATTCCTCAGTCACACTGTGGGAACCAACATGGATCTTAGTGACATCTGCTAAGATCATCAACCTCAAGGCAGAAATCTTCTTCCATATGCTGCCTGAGGAAAAATAGTACTCACCGGTACCATTTAAAATAAAAAACTTCTTGATTGAAGAAACTAAAAACTATCATTTTAACACCTCTTTCACTTTACCCTTCCTATTACTAGCATAGGCAAAGAGAATGACTGGGGGGTGGAGAGAAGGGAGGAGCTATATATACAGCTCTGCTGTGGTGCTCTTTGCCACTTCCTGTTAGCAGGAGGATAATATCCCCTAAGTAAGGATGAATCCGTGGACTCGTCGCATCTTGTAGAAGAAATAGATTTTTTTTATGGTTTAGAATAACAGTTGTATATCGTCCCTATATCAGTCATTTTAAAGCCATCTAAATCCTGTACTATGCACTTTGGGTTAGATTATAAGAGGAGCGCAAATTTGTGCTCCTGCACGTGCGTTATCTGCGTTCAACTTTTTTTTTACCAATGCACATGTATTACAAGTCACAAGTAAATTGTTTGCTCTCTCACAGTCACATCCTTGACAGAAAAAAAACGTTGTAAAGTTACAAACGCAGGATTGTATCCCCACATAAACTTTAATGGAGCCTCATTTTGAACAAAAAGAAAAAAAACAGCTGCTAGGTCGCACCAAAATGAATGCAGGATGCAATGAGATATATGTATGTATTTCTATACATATGTATGCCTGTATTTATATGTGTATATATGTCTGTAAATACATATATACACATATTAATACATATGTATAGAAATATGTAACATCGCTTTACACCAATATTTCACATGATATGTAGAAAAAGACAAAAATGAGGATATGTAAACAATAAGTTAAAAATCAAACAAAATCTAACTATGGGATGGGTGTTCCTATGGATCCCTATGTAAAAGCCCCTTTTTTCTAACACCTGACATCTCATGTCTTTAAGCCCTTTTTATTGAAATTTTTTAAAAATAATTTGTATTATGAGTGTAACTGTACTTATAAATGTATTTTTGATGTGTTTTGTGACACTTTTTCAACCCACGTAACAGTTAACCAGAGCTGTGAAGTTTCAGTAATCACTGTAGCGTAAATTGCGATTGCGATTACGGATTTACATTTACTTAATCTTTTATAATTCCGCAATAAAATGTGAATTTCTATAAACCCCAAATTTATTATTTTAAAACCACATATTCTGTTTTGTTTTTTTTAAATAGACCCAATCATAAAATTTTAACTATTCAAGAAACTACATAAAATTAAAATAAAAGGAGTCACCTTTAATGGATACCCTGGCTTTCCCTGACTGGGTAGCTCCAAACAGGTCCTGCTTCCTCCCTGCCGACTGCAGCTATGTAGCTGGCAAGTGATCACAGCCTGTAGCCACCCCTGATGTCCGACAGCACCAGTATTCAGGGTCCCACCCTGTGGCAGACTCCGGCTACCCTGACTAGGTAGCTCTGCCAGGGGGTCCTTCCTCTCCCAGGAAGGGGGGTGCTATGTAGCGGAGAAGAAGTGATTTAGCAAGAGCCCACGCAAATAACTAGACAAACTAGCATTCAGGTGAAACAAGAACAACCTTTTTTGAGAAACACACACATCTTTTATACACACCACTCATCTTGATAAGACACTGGGCAATCCCAAAATTTCCCACCAGATAGGCTGGCCCCTCCATAGCAGCCACGGTCCCACAGAATCTCAGTACCCAGGGGTCATGGTTTCTTGGTGATCCCGGTGGACACCACTTCCAGGGTGTAATTTTAAAGCTCTTGTTCCCCAGGTGCCACAGTCCAAAAAGCGGCATGATTCCCTACTGGGGACCAGAGATACAGTCCATAGAAGTTATGGGAGCAGGGGTGTCCAAAACTCCCAGGGTTGTCCAAAACCCTAGGGGCTATCAATCCCCAAAAGAGTGGAGCTCTGGGGCAAGGGGCCGCAGGAGTGACCAGGGGAAAATTTTGCGGGTGTCCTGCTGTTCTGTGGCTGACCGGGAGTTCCAGGAGCCCGGCCATCCTGAGAGGGGTTATGCGGGTGTCCATTGTGAGGCGGCCGACTGGGAATTCCAGGAGCCCGGCCAGCCTAGGAGGGTTTTTCCGGTCAGATGTTTCTTGATAAATATATTGAATTGAAAATTGTCCCTAGGGGGTTAAGACTCCAAAAAAATGTACTTTTAATTTAGATGAAGATTTAAGAAAAGAATGGGATTGTCAATCTTGAAAATGCTTCCCTAAACTTTTTAGAAATTAAAAAAAAAATATAGAAACAGAGTTTTAGACACACTAAACAAAGAAATAACCAATATTAAGAATAATGTACAGGAATTAAAAGAAAAAAGGGAATATAAAGAGTACCAAAGTGCAATTATTAAAAATTTGGGAGAAATTAATCAGAACTATTGAAAGCAAAATGAGGAGGGATAAATAAGATTATAAAGGAGACTAACAGACAGACCCAGAAAAGCTGAAATAGAAACAGGAGAGATGGGGACTATCATAAGAAAGGGACATATATGAACTCAAGGCAAGAGAATAGGATGGATTATTGCAAAAAAAAAAACAAAAAACATGTAACAGATAACCCTAGTTACCAATTAAGGAACAGAGAATGGAAAACCCACAGAAATTATAGGGATTTTGGTGAAAGAAGAGATTAAATGTTCAATAGGTTTAGGCCCCTACAAAATCAAGAGGAAGAAGAAAATTATCAACTTGATTTTTTAGAGAGAAGCCCTCTGAGAGAGGGCACTTCACAATAACTAATATGGAAAGACAGAGAAGAGAGGGAAAGACACACAGAATGAACAAGAAACAGAGAAAAAGAGGGAACAGAGGGAAGGGGAAGAAGGGTCTGGCAGAAAGACAATTGGCAAAACGACAACTGGGGGAGAATGTAGATACAGAAACTAAGACTACAGGAATATTCAATTTAAGCAGTAAAATATTGACAAAAGATGAGGAAAAACTTCTTAACTTAGGACTCACATATGCACCCACAGCACGTATTAATAAATTCGAAACTCACATAGACGTAAAAAAATGTGTAAGAAATCTCACATTGAAATTATATTTTATTAAACACCCACTAGAAAGTATTAGTGCACAAAATAGAACTACTAACAACACTTTTATACACACAAATTTAAAGGAAAAGTCCAAATGTTATCCCATCCACGAGAAGGAAAGGAATCTGGAAGTTTTCGAGATACAAGTACTCAAAGATTTAGAAGAAATAAAAATAGAAGAAAAAGTTAAACAAAACCTTAGTAGGTATGAAAGAGAAAGTATAAAAAAACTACAAAAAGATAAGAATGTCAATATAAAACCTGCAGATAAGGGAGGTGGAGTATCTAAAAGAAGTCAAAAGACTGCTCAATGATGATACCACCTACAAAATTTTGAAAAATAATCCAACAGAAATGTATAAAGATAGATTGTTAAATTTATTAGAAAAAGCTAAACAAAAAGGAATCATTAACATCAAAGAATTTGAATACCTTGTACCTAAATACCCAAAAATACCAACGTTTTACTTCCTTCTCAAGATTCACAAGTCCCTGATAGACCCCCTCCCTGGGAAGACCCATCATATCTGGGATTGATTCCCTTTGAGCAAATCTTTCCCAGTATGTGGACAGATTTCTTCAGGCCTATGTTAAAGGGACAGTCTACCATAGAATTATTATTGTTTTAAACGATAGATAATCCCTTTATTACCCATTCCCCAGTTTTGCATAACCAACACAGTTATATTAATATACTTTTTACCTCTGTGATTACCTTGTATCTAGGAACCTTCTTCCAGCCCCCTGATCAAATAACTGTGACTGTTTATTATCTATTGTCTTAAATTTAGCATTGTTTTGTGCTAAATCTTAAAGGGACAGTCTACACCAGAATTTTTATTGTTTTAAAAGATAGATAATCCCTTTATTACCAATTCCCCAGTTTTGCATAACAAACGCAGTTATATTAATATACTTTTAACCTATGTGATTATCTTGTATCTAAGCCTCTACAAACTGCCCCTTTATTTCAGTTCTTTTGACAGTCTTGCAGTTTAGCCAATCAGTGCCTGCTCCCAGATAACTTCACGTGCACGAGCACAGTGTTATCTATATGAAATACGTGAACTAACACCCTCTAGTGGTGAAAAATTGTTAAAATGCATTCTGAAAAGAGGTGGCCTTCAAGGTCTAAGAAATTAGCATACGAACCTCCTAGGTTAAGCTTTAAACTAAGAATACAAAGAGAACAAAGCAAAATTGGTGATAAAAGTAAATTGGAAAATTGTTTAAAATTACATGCCCTATCTAAATCATGAAAGTTTATTTTGGCCTAGACTGTCCCTTTAAATAACCCCCTGTGCCTGAACACAGTGTTATCTATATGGCCCATGTATACTTTCTGTCTCTTTGTGTTGAAAAGAGATTTAAAAAGCATGTAATAAGAGGCAGCCATCAAAGGCTTATAAATTAGCATGTGAGCCTACCTATGTTTAGTTTGAACTAAGAATACCAAGAGAAAAAAGCAAAATTGTTGATAAAAGTAAATTGGAAAGTTGATTAAAATTAAAAGTACTATCTGAATAATGAAAGTTTAATTTATACTAGACTGTCCCTTTAAATAATTGCCCACCTACCTAAGGGACTTCACTAGTGTTATAAATTTAATAGAGACAATAAAACATGAAGGACCTCTTATTCTAGCGACTTGCAATGTAACATAACTTTACACCAATATTTCACATGATATGTAGAAAAAGACAAAAATGAGGATATGTAAACAATAAGTTGAAAATCAAACAAAATCTAACTATGGGATGGGTATGGGCTTACAGGGAATGGGGTATGGGTTTAAAGGGAATGGGGTATAAGCTTACAGGGAATGGGGTATGGGTTTAAAGGGAATGGGGTATGGAGTGTAGTATGAGAGGGGATAGGGTATGGAGTGTATGTAGTGTTAGTGATAAGTGTATGTATGTATTGAATGTGTTTGCGTGTAAAAGTATTAACAAAACACACTCACCCAAACGAACTCTCGCTCACTAACTCACTATCTCACACTAACTCTCACACTAACACTAACTCTCACAATAACACTAACTCCCTATCTCACAATAACTCACTAACTCTCACAGTAACACTAACTCACTCTCTCACACTAACTCTCATAATAACACTAACTCACTAAATCTCTCTCCTCTCTAATCTTACAAAACCATCCAGCAACACAGTCAAAGAAGCCATGCTTGTAGCGTGCTTATATACCCTATGTAAATGATGTACTGGTTTGCAAAGTAAAGGAGGTTCAGGTGTGCTTTGTTAGTAATTAGTATGCGTGCAATGTGTATTAGTTGTGTGAATTTGCGCATGCTCATATTGAGTTTGTATTTGTGTAATGTGTATAATGCGATGATGTCATAGTGATTGTTTTGCATAACATTGTCCAAAAGTAGTATCTGTAAATATAAATGCTGATTTGTGATGGTGTCGTATTTGTCAAGTGGTGTAAAGGTTTATTTGTACTAATGTTCCGTAATCGGCAATGCAAATGTTTTATTTGTGTATTAGTGTGCAATTCTTTTTTCCTGTTGTTTTGTTCCGTGTTGCAAGATCTGAACGTATTTATGTATTTCTCGTTTAGTGTAAATGTTGTGCATTATTTTATTTATCTGATTGTGAATGTGTAATGCGTATGTGCTATGTTACGTGAGCGATTGTTGCTTGTACATTTGATGTGTGTTTTTGTGGTGCATTATGTGGTATACGTAATATGACAGAGCAGTGTGTATTTCTCGCAAGATCGAGTGTTAACTGAAAAATCTGTGCTTATTTCATTTATCATTGATCTCTATGGGAGAATGTTTAACGCGCCCGTAATTATGCTTATTAAATAAACGCGGTAATCGTGTTACCGCAACGCGTTACGAGGTTGTTTGGAGACTCGTAACGCCTATGTTATTAAAAGATATGCAATGGAAATAACGTACAAGTAACTATCCCACCCCTCATAACGCAAAACTCGTAATCTAGCTGTCAGTTTTTAGAAACTTAAGTTGCAAAGGTATACTGGAGTAGCCTTCAAATAAGACTTATTTTATTTTTTTAATCTTTAGATCTAGAACTATACAAACACACTTCTTTACTTATGTTTGTAACCTTGATTATCCTGCTTTTATTAGTATTGAGAATTTAATATGGATGATCTGCTGTAGCATGCCTATAGAGCAGTGATGGTGATCTGGCACTCCAAATGTTTAAAAACTACATTTCCCATGATGCTTGACTGCACTTCATTGTGCAAAAGCATCCTGTGAAATGTATTTATGAAACATCTGGAGTTCCAATGTTCACCATCCCTACTATAGAGTCTGTGAAATGAGATAAAATAGAATTCCTATGTCTAGATACAATCGAAATCTAATCATACTTTTTATATTTACAGGTGTTAGAGCATTGCTACAGACAATGCAATACAGTTCTATGTCATTATTTGATAGTATGTAACAATTTCTTTTACATTAGATTCAGATATTACCTATATTACTTGAATCTGATATTTTTTTTTATTAATTTCAGAAGAACAGGTTGAAATTACTTTGGAACCACTTGCTGAAGATACAATTTGTCCAGAAGATGAGGATGAGACCCAGATAGAGGGGCACACACCAGAGGGACAAACTCCGCCTGAATTAGATACATCACAGAATCCAATGGTCACAGATTCTGACATTGATGAAAGACCAGAAGTAGTAATACCGCAACAAGATTTACCAGACAGGGCCAATGACATCCAAACACTAACAGACATGGCTTTGTCATCCAAACACTAACAGACATGGCTTTGTCATTTAAACACTAACAGACATGGCTTTGTCATCCAAACACTAACAGACATGGCTTTGTTATTTAAACACTAACAGACATGGCTTTGTTATTTAAACACTAACAGACATGGCTTTGTCATTTAAACACTAACAGACATGGATTTGTTATTTAAACACTAACAGACATGGCTTTGTCATTTAAACACTAACAAACATGGCTTTGTTATTTAAACACTAACAGACATGGCTTTGTCATTTAAACACTAAACACTAACAAACATGGCTTTGTTATTTAAACACTAACAGACATGGCTTTGTCATTTAAACACTAACAGACATGGCTTTGTCATTTAAACACTAACAGACATGGCTTTGTCATTTAAACACTAACAGACATGGCTTTGTTATTTAAACACTAACAGACATGGCTTTGTCATTTAAACACTAACAGACATGGCTTTGTCATTTAAACACTAACAGACATGGCTTTGTCATTTAAACACTAACAGACATGGCTTTGTTATTTAAACACTAACAGACATGGCTTTGTCATTTAAACACTAACAGACATGGCTTTGTCATTTAAACACTAACAGGCATGGCTTTGTTATTTAAACACTAACAGACATGGCTTTGTCATTTAAACACTAACAGACATGGCTTTGTCATTTAAACACTAACAGACATGGCTTTGTCATTTAAACACTAACAGACATGGCTTTGTTATTTAAACACTAACAGACATGACTTTGTTATTTAAACACTAACAGACATGGCTTTGTCATTTAAACACTAACAGACATGGCTTTGTCATTTAAACACTAACAGACATGGCTTTGTTATTTAAACACTAACAGACATGGCTTTGTTATTTAAACACTAACAGACATGGCTTTGTCATTTAAACACTAACAGACATGGCTTTGTCATTTAAACACTAACAGACATGGCTTTGTTATTTAAACACTAACAGACATGGCTTTGTTATTTAAACACTAACAGACATGGCTTTGTCATTTAAACACTAACAGACATGGCTTTGTTATTTAAACACTAACAGACATGGCTTTGTTATTTAAACACTAACAGACATGGCTTTGTCATTTAAACACTAACAGACATGGCTTTGTCATTTAAACACTAACAGACATGGCTTTGTTATTTAAACACTAACAGACATGGCTTTGTCATTTAAACACTAACAGACATGGCTTTGTCATTTAAACACCAACAGACATGGCTTTGTCATTTAAACACTAACAGACATGGCTTTGTTATTTAAACACTAAGGCCTAGATTTAGAGTTTGGCGGTAGCCGTGAAAACCAGCGTTAGAGGCTCCTAACGCTGGTTTTAGGCTACCGCCGGTATTTGGAGTCAGTCAAAATAGGGTCTAACACTCACTTTCCAGCCGCGACTTTTCCATACCGCAGATCCCCTTACATCAATTGCGTATCCTATCTTTTCAATGGGATCTTTCTAACTCTGGTATTTAGAGTCGTGGCTGAAGTGAGCGTTAGAAATCTAACGACAAAACTCCAGCCGCAGAAAAAAAACAGGAGTTAAGAGCTTTTTGGGCTAACGCCGGTTCATAAAGCTCTTAACTACTGTGCCCTAAAGTACACTAACACCCATAAACTACCTATGTACCCCTAAACCGAGGTCCCCCCACATCGCCGACACTCGATTAAATTTTTTAACCCCTAATCTGCCGACCCCCACCTACGTTATACTTATGTACCCCTAATCTGCTGCCCCTAACACCGCCGACCCCTGTATTATATTTATTAACCCCTAACCTGCCCCCCACAACGTCGCCGCCAGATACCTACAATAATTAACCCCTAATCTGCCGACCGCAAAGCGCCGCCACCTACATTATAGCTATGTACCCCTAATCTGCTGCCCCTAACACCGCTGACCCCTATATTATATTTATTAACCCCTAATCTGCCCCCCACAACGTCGCCTCCACCTGCCTACACTGATTAACCCCTAATCTGCCGACCGGACCTGAGCGCTACTATAATAAAGTTATTAACCCCTAATCCGCCTCACTAACCCTATAATAAATAGTATTAACCCCTAATCTGCCCTCCCTAACATCGCCGACACCTAACTTCAATTATTAACCCCTAATCTGCCGACCGGAGCTCACCGCTATTCTAATAAATGTATTAACCCCTAAAGCTAAGTCTAACCCTAACACTAACACCCCCCTAAGTTAAATATAATTTTAATCTAACGAAATTAATTAACTCTTATTAAATAAATTATTCCTATTTAAAGCTAAATACTTACCTGTAAAATAAATCCTAATATAGCTACAATATAAATTATAATTACATTGTAGCTATTTTAGGATTAATATTTATTTTACAGGCAACTTTGTCATTATTTTAACCAGGTACAATAGCTATTAAATAGTTACCTAGTTAAAATAATTACAAAATTACCTGTAAAATAAATCCTAACCTAAGTTACAATTAAACCTATCACTATACTATCATTAAATTAATTAAATTAAATACCTACAATTACCTACAATTAAACCTAACACTACACTATCAATACATTAATTAAATACAATATCTACAAATAAATACAATGAAATAAACTAACTAAAGTACAAAAAATAAAAAAGAACTAAGTTACAAAAAATAAAAAAATATTTACAAACATAAGAAAAATATTACAACAATTTTAAACTAATTACACCTACTCTAAGCCCCCTAATAAAATAACAAAGACCCCCAAAATAAAAAATGCCCTACCCTATTCTAAATTACTAAAGTTAAAAGCTCTTTTACCTTACCAGCCCTGAACAGGGCCCTTTGCGGGGCATGCCCCAAGAAGTTCAGCTCTTTTGCCTGTAAAAAAAAACATACAATACCCCCCCCCAACATTACAACCCACCACCCACATACCCCTAATCTAACCCAAACCCCCCTTAAATAAACCTAACACTAAGCCCCAGAAGATCTTCCTACCTTGTCTTCACCCTACCAGGTTCACCGATCCGTCCTGAAGAGCTCCTCCGATGTCCTGATCCAAGCCCAAGCGGGGGGCTGAAGAGGTCCATGATCCGGTCGAAGTCTTCATCCAAGCGGGGCAGAAGAGGTCTTCCATCCGATTGAAGTCTTCATCCAGGCGGCATCTTCTATGGTCTTCCATCCGGAGCGAAGCGGCAGCATCCTGAAGACCTCCGACGCGGAACATCCATCCGGCCCCACGACTGAACGACGAATGACGGTTCCTTTAAATGACGTCATCCAAGATGGCGTCCCTCGAATTCCGATTGGCTGATAGGATTCTATCAGCCAATCGGAATTAAGGTAGGAATATTCTGATTGGCTGATGGAATCAGCCAATCAGAATCAAGTTCAATCCGATTGGCTGATTCGATCAGCCAATCAGATTAAGCTCGCATTCTATTGGCTGTTCCGATCAGCCAATAGAATGCAAGCTCAATCTGATTGGCTGATCGGATCAGGTAAGTATTTAGCTTTAAATAGGAATAATTTATTTAATAAGAGTTAATTAATTTCGTTAGATTAAAATTATATTTAACTTAGGGGGGTGTTAGTGTTAGACTTAGCTTTAGGGGTTAATACATTTATTAGAATAGCGGTGAGCTCCGGTCGGCAGATTAGGGGTTAATAATTGAAGTTAGGTGTCGGCGATGTTAGGGAGGGCAGATTAGGGGTTAATACTATTTATTATAGGGTTAGTGAGGCGGATTAGGGGTTAATAACTTTATTATAGTAGCGCTCAGGTCCGGTCGGCAGATTAGGGGTTAATAAGTGTAGGCAGGTGGAGGCGACGTTGTGGGGGGCAGATTAGGGGTTAATAAATATAATATAGGGGTCGGCGATGTTAGGACAGCAGATTAGGGGTACATAAGGATAATGTAAGTAGCGGCGGTTTACGGAGCGGCAGATTAGGGGTTAAAAATAATATGCAGGGGTCAGCGATAGAGGGGGCGGCAGATTAGGGGTTAATAAGTGTAAGGCTAGTGGTGTTTAGACTCGGGGTACATGTTAGGGTGTTAGGTGCAGACTTAGGAGGTGTTTCCCCATAGCAAACAATGGGGCTGCGTTAGGAGCTGAACGCGGCTTTTTTGCAGGTGTTAGGTTTTTTTTCAGCTCAAACAGCCCCATTGTTTCCTATGGGGGAATCGTGCACGAGCACGTTTTTGAGGCTGGCCGCGTCCGTAAGCAACTCTGGTATCGAGAGTTGCAGATGCGTTAAAAATGCTCTACGCTCCTTTTTTGGAGCCTAACGCAGCGATTCTGTGGACTCTCAATACCAGAGTTATTTTTATGGTGCGGCCAGAAAAAAGCCAGCGTTAGCTACGCGGGTCGTTACCGACAAAACTCTAAATCTAGCCGTAACAGACATGGCTTTGTCATTTAAACACTAACAGACATGGCTTTGTCATTTAAACACTAACAGACATGGCTTTGTCATTTAAACACTAACATACATGGCTTTGTCATTTAAACACTAACAGGCATGGCTTTGTTATTTAAACACTAACAGACATGGCTTTGTCATTTAAACACTAACATACATGGCTTTGTCATTTAAACACTAACAGGCATGGCTTTGTTATTTAAACACTAACAGACATGGCTTTGTCATTTAAACACTAACAGGCATGGCTTTGTTATTTAAACACTAACAGACATGGCTTTGTCATTTAAACACTAACAGACATGGCTTTGTCATTTAAACACTAACAGACATGGCTTTGTCATTTCAAAATGAACAAACAGAATTTTTTAAAGAAATGTTGAAATTGCAAAAAGAAAGGAATAATATTCTAATAGAGGATTCTGAATAAAAGAGGGATTATTACCAAAATAAAATAGAATAAATGAATAGGAGATATCCAAATCCATGATACGTTTGTTTTCCATTTTCATAGTTTTGTTACTGTTTTGTGAATAACGTTTTTTTTTATTTGTTATTTAAAAAAAAAAAATAGTGTTTTTTAATACAGTATTTCTTGTATACAAATACTTTAACAATGTTGCTAATAAATATGGTTACAATATTAACATTAATAAAAAGAAATTGAATACATAAAAGTTCAAAACCTTATAAATTTTTATTCATAAAATAATATTTTTATTGATGGAAGGTAAACACAATAAAATAAACAGATATGGTTAGTTGCTCTCTCACAGTAAGTCACAAACTATAGAAATGAATAATGGTATTTCTTTTTTTGAAAGTTCAATGTTATGCTTTGATTTCTGTAATAAAAAAAAATATTAGTTTAAACAATTAAGAATTTTTTAGAAAAAAAAAACATATCCACTTACATGAAAAATATCTCAATTATTTCCATCCTGTTTTGCACACCGTCTCTAGTTGTGTGCCTGCTTACTATGTCTTGGGGTACATACACATCTTCTGTAGGATCATTAGGACACACCTCCTCTAAGTTTCCTTGTGCAATGGCAATATTGTGCAACATGTGACAAGAATGTTATCATTGCATTTTTCTGGAGAATATTGAAGGTCTCCTCCAGAACGGTCCAACACTCTGAAACGCATCTTTAACACATAGAATGTTTTCTCAGTAGTACTTCTTGTGGCATGATGTGACTGGGGTCAAAAGCCATGGCCAACACGAGTAACCATTGTCACCTAAACAATTGAAACAAAAATATATTTTGAAACACATCTTAAAAAAAAACACCTCATATTGATGGATATATATGGACATGTAAACAAAAAAAACAAAACAAAAAAAAGATACTAAACTTTAAGAAACAATTTTTGGGTAAATGAAAGTTCTTTTTTTTTTTGCTTTTTGATTGTTAATAATCCTTGATGTACATTGAACTAAAGGTCATCTACATCTATGTTTAATGAAATAAACAAAAAAATAGGAATATGAAAAAATGAAAAATAGAAAAATGGTTACATTTTCATTTAAAGTGACACTGAACCCAATTTTTTTCTTTCATGATTTAGATAGAGCATGACATTTTAAGCAACTTTTTAATTTACTCCTATTATCAAATTTTCTTTATTCTCTTGGTATCTTTATTTGAAATGCAAGAATGTAAGTTTAGATGCCGGCCCATTTCTGGTGAACAACCTGGGTTGTTCTTGCTGATTGGTGGATAAATTCATCCACCAATAAAAAAGTGCTGTCCATAGTTCTGAGCAAACAAAAAAAGCTTAGATGCCTTATTTTTCAAATAAGGATAGCAAGAGTATGAAAATTTTTTGATAATATGAGTAAATTAGAAAGTTGCTTAAAATTGCATGGTCTGAGTCACAAAAGAAAAAAAATTGGGTTCAGTGTCCCTTTAAACATAAATCACATTTCACTGTTACAATAACACAATAGAAAATAATGTTATATTCACCCAATAGCCAACCGTGTGGCATGTCTCCCCGTTCAAATGATTCAAATAATGCTGATTGTTTTAGAATGTGGAAATCATGGCATGACCCTGGAAATCCTGAACGCACAGCCCAAATTCTAAGGTTTGCATCACACGCTGCCTGTACATTGAGTGAATGGAAGATTTTTCTATTCCTATATTGCTCCTCCCTTAAGGATGGTGGTCTAAGAGCAATATGGGTGCAATCAATTGCACCTAGAACATTAGGCATATCAGCAACTTGGTAAAATGTTACCTTTACTGTGTGCCATTAGTGTACAATTCTGGGTACATAAATAAACTTTGTCAGATGCTTCATAATAGATTTTAAAACAATCCTTAAATGTCTGCAAAATGAAGGCTGACTCATGCCCACCACAGCACTAGAGACAGCCTGAAATGAACCTGTTGCCAGAAAATACAAAACAGCCAATAATTTAACTAATGCAGGTATAGCCCTTGTTCTTCTTGTTCTAGGATCAATGTCATTTTGTATAAGGGCTTAGAGATAGAGTATACTCTCTCTATTAATTCTACATCTTTGCTTAATCTCCTTATCTGACCATGCCTGAAGTCCACAACAGGGTAGAAACACTCTGGGTACTCTTTGGCATCTCCGCAAGGGCATATTTGCATCATGTAGAGTAGATGATTTTCACAGCCCCTTGCCAATAAAATAGCAGCCAAAATTAAGAAGTATTCCATCTTCTCTCGCAAAAAAATTGGAGTGAATTCAATGTTCTCCCCAGTTATGGAAAACTTTTGTGGTTGTATTTGTAGGAGAATTATCGGTTCTCCTAAGGCACAAAATAATTATAAATCTGATTTGCGGTGATTAGTGAGGCGTATTTCTAAAAATACAATGGAAAAAGCGCATTTTTAAGCATTCTTTGGCGCACATGTGCGCCTTGGCGAGAGAGAATAGAGTGGGAGAATTTTGGGGTCGTATTTGCTTAATTTTATGCATATTTTGCTTTGATAAATAGGAGAAATATCACAACAGCGTATTTATAGGCGCAAATGTAGGAGAATTACAATGATAAATGGAGCCCTTTCTACAGTACCTTATAGTAAGATATAACTCCTGGATCAAAAAGAAAACTTATGGGCAGATATGTGATGCTGCTATGTGCACTTTTAGTTTTCAGGACTGAAAAATACACAATTTTCAGACTTAAATTACAGGAAAATGGGGCAAAATAAATAATGATGGTAAATATAATAAATAAAGCAAATTACAGAGAACAACCTTATGGATTACAGCTACTTTATTAGAAAGAAGGCAGCATTTTCAGGGCCATTCTTATGTGTTTCGCTCTTCAGACGTCTCAGATGAAGTCACGATAAGTGGTCACGATAATGCTGCATCTTTCTAATAAAGCCGTCTTAATCCATTGGACTGTTCTCTGCTGTTTGTTTATTACAATTTATATGTAGTGAATAGAGGAATCACTATAACAGTGGGGACCCTTTGTACAACTGAAGTGTTGGCGTGCAGCTGCCGGAGGAAACCTAAAGCAACACCGGAAACTCACCATGACCGGAAGTGACTAATAGCACAAGCGAGTATAACGCTATTTCCTCATACGGATCGATAATTCAACCGGAAACGAAAGGGAGTGACGCTCAGACATACGGCAAGCAAGTGGATCACTTGCAGGGGGCGGAGAAGCACTAAACGGCTTCAACATTAGTGAGTCAGTGAAGTTATTTCTGTGTGTATATTGCATTATTAGTCACTGTACGTCTGTGACACACAGATAATATCCTGGTACACAGCTGATATAACAATACTATTAGACATTAAATAGTGAGTCAGTGACGTTATCTCTATGTGTTTATTGCATTATTAGTCACTGTACGTCTGAGACACACAGATAATATCCCAGCACACAGCTGATATAACAATACTATTAGACATTAAATAGTGAGTCAGTGACGTTATCTCTATGTGTTTATTGCATTATTTGTCACTGTACGTTTGTGACACACAGATAATATCCCGGCACACAGCTGATATAACAATACTATTAGATAATAAATAGTGAGTGAGTGAAGTTATCTCTGTGTTTATTGCATTATTAGTCACTATACGTTTGTGACACACAGATAATATCCCGGCACACAGCTGATATAACAATACTATTAGATAATAAATAGTGAGTGAGTGAAGTTATTTCTATGTGTTTATTGCATTATTAGTCACTGTACGTCTGTGACACAGAGATAATATCCCTGCACACAGCTGATATAACAATACTATTAGACATTAAATAGTGAGTCAGTGACGTTATCTCTATGTGTTTATTGCATTATTAGTCACTGTACGTCTGTGACACACAGATAATATCCCGGCACACAGCTGATATAACAATACTATTAGATAATAAATAGTGAGTCAGTGAAGTTATTTTTATGTGTTTATTGCAATATTAGTCACTGTACGTCTGTGACACACAGATAATATCCCTGCACACAGCTGATATAACAATACTATTAGACATTAAATAGTGAGTCAGTGACGTTATCTCTATGTGTTTATTGCATTAGTCACTGTACGTCTGTGACACACAGATAATATCCCGGCACACAGCTGATATAACAATACTATTAGATAATAAATAGTGAGTCAGTGAGGTTATTTCTATGTGTTTGTTGCATTATTAGTCACTGTACGTCTGTGACACACAGATAATATCCCGGCACACAGCTGATATAACAATACTAGTAGACATTAAATAGTGAGTGAGTGAAGTTATTTCTATGTGTTTATTGCATTATTAGTCACTGTACGTCTGTGACACACAGATAATATCCCGGCACACAGCTGATATAACAATACTATTAGATAATAAATAGTGACTGAGTGAAGTTATCTCTGTGTTTATTGCATTATTAGTCACTATACGTTTGTGACACACAGATAATATCCCGGCACACAGCTGATATAACAATACTATTAGATAATAAATAGTGAGTGAGTGAAGTTATTTCTATGTGTTTATTGCATTATTAGTCACTGTACGTCTGTGACACACAGATAATATCCCGGCACACAGCTGATATAACAATACTATTAGACATTAAATAGTGAGTGAGTGAAGTTATTTCTATGTGTTTATTGCATTATTAGTCACTGTACGTTTGTGACACACAGATAATATCCCGGCACACAGCTGATATAACAATACTATTAGACATTAAATAGTGAGTCAGTGACATTATTTCTATGTGTTTATTGCATTATTAGTCACTGTACGTCTGTGACACACAGATAATATCCCGGCACACAGCTGATATAACAATACTATTAGACATTAAATAGTGAGTCAGTGACGTTATCTCTGTGTGTTTATTGCATTATTAGTCACTGTACGTCTGTGACACACAGATAATATCCTGGCACACAGCTGATATAACAATACTATTAGACAATAAATAGTGAGTCAGTGAAGTTATTTCTATGTGTTTATTGCATTATTAGTCACTGTACGTCTGTGACACACAGATAATATCCTGGTACACAGCTGATATAACAATACTATTAGACATTAAATAGTGAGTCAGTGACGTTATCTCTATGTGTTTATTGCATTATTAGTCACTGTACGTCTGTGACACACAGATAATATCCCGGCACACAGCTTATATAACAATACTATTAGACATTAAATAGTGAGTCAGTGACGTTATCTCTATGTGTTTATTGCATTATTTGTCACTGTACGTTTGTGACACACAGATAATATCCCGGCACACAGCTGATATAACAATACTATTAGATAATAAATAGTGAGTGAGTGAAGTTATCTCTGTGTTTATTGCATTATTAGTCACTATACGTTTGTGACACACAGATAATATCCCGGCACACAGCTGATATAACAATACTATTAGATAATAAATAGTGAGTGAGTGAAGTTATTTCTATGTGTTTATTGCATTATTAGTCACTGTACGTCTGTGACACACAGATAATATCCCTGCACACAGCTGATATAACAATACTATTAGACATTAAATAGTGAGTCAGTGACGTTATCTCTATGTGTTTATTGCATTATTAGTCACTGTACGTCTGTGACACACAGATAATATCCCGGCACACAGCTGATATAACAATACTATTAGATAATAAATAGTGAGTCAGTGAAGTTATTTCTATGTCTTTATTGCAATATTAGTCACTGTACGTCTGTGACACACAGATAATATCCCTGCACACAGCTGATATAACAATACTATTAGACATTAAATAGTGAGTCAGTGACGTTATCTCTATGTGTTTATTGCATTAGTCACTGTACGTCTGTGACACACAGATAATATCCCGGCACACAGCTGATATAACAATACTATTAGATAATAAATAGTGAGTCAGTGAAGTTATTTCTATGTGTTTGTTGCATTATTAGTCACTGTACGTCTGTGACACACAGATAATATCCCGGCACACAGCTGATATAACAATACTAGTAGACATTAAATAGTGAGTGAGTGAAGTTATTTCTATGTGTTTATTGCATTATTAGTCACTGTACGTCTGTGACACACAGATAATATCCCGGCACACAGCTGATATAACAATACTATTAGATAATAAATAGTGACTGAGTGAAGTTATCTCTGTGTTTATTGCATTATTAGTCACTATACGTTTGTGACACACAGATAATATCCCGGCACACAGCTGATATAACAATACTATTAGATAATAAATAGTGAGTGAGTGAAGTTATTTCTATGTGTTTATTGCATTATTAGTCACTGTACGTTTGTGACACACAGATAATATCCCGGCACACAGCTGATATAACAATACTATTAGACATTAAATAGTGAGTCAGTGACGTTATTTCTATGTGTTTATTGCATTATTAGTCACTGTACGTTTGTGACACACAGATAATATCCCGGCACACAGCTGATATAACAATACTATTAGACATTAAATAGTGAGTCAGTGACATTATTTCTATGTGTTTATTGCATTATTAGTCACTGTACGTCTGTGACACACAGATAATATCCCGGCACACAGCTGATATAACAATACTATTAGACATTAAATAGTGAGTGAGTGAAGTTATTTCTTTGTGTTTATTGCATTATTAGTCACTGTACGTCTGTGACACACAGATAATATCCCGGCATACAGCTGATATAACAATACTATTAGACATTAAATAGTGAGTGAGTGAAGTTATTTCTATGTGTTTATTGCATTATTAGTCACTGTACGTCTGTGACACACAGATAATATCCCTGCACACAGCTGATATAACAATACTATTAGACATTAAATAGTGAGTCAGTGAAGTTATTTCTTTGTGTTTATTGCATTATTAGTCACTGTACATCTGTGACACACAGATAATATCCCGGCATACAGCTGATATAACAATACTATTAGACATTAAATAGTGAGTGAGTGAAGTTATTTCTATGTGTTTATTGCATTATTAGTCACTGTACGTCTGTGACACACAGATAATATCCCGGCACACAGCTGATATAACAATACTATTAGACATTAAATAGTAAGTCAGTGAAGTTATATCTATGTGTTTATTGCATTATTAGTCACTGTACGTTTGTGACACACAGATAATATCCCGGCACACAGCTGATATAACAATACTATTAGACATTAAATAGTGAGTCAGTGAAGTTATTTCTATGTGTTTATTACATTATTAGTCATTGTACGTCTGTGACACACAGATAATATCCCGGCACACAGCTGATATAACAATACTATTAGACATTAAATAGTGAGTCAGGAACGTTATTTCTATGTGTTTATTGCATTATTAGTCACTGTACGTCTGTGACACACAGATAATATCCCGGCACACAGCTGATATAACAATACTATTAGACATTAAATAGTGAGTCAGTGAAGTTATTTCTATGTGTTTATTGCATTATAAGTCACTGTACGTCTGTGACACACAGATAATATCCCGGCACACAGCTGATATAACAAAACTATTAGACATTAAATAGTGAGTCAGTGAAGTTATTTCTATGTGTTTATTGCATTATTAGTCACTGTACGTCTGACACACAGATAATATCCCGGCACACAGCTGATATAACAAAACTATTAGACAATGAAAGTATACAGTAAAGTTGTTTTCCTAGGAATAATTAGTCAGTTTATATTACAGTCTCAAGGTGTTTACTGTCCCTTTAGTCAGATATAGCTTTGTGCTATCTTGTTGTGAATCCTTGTTTAATGAAGAGAACATTTTGACAAATTTACAGTGATATTGATTACCTAGAATATAATTAATGATATTAATTAAAGGGATTTAGAGGTGCCATAATGTTTAAATATATTAGATCAGTTTATTGTTGTACCACTGATTGTATATAACTATGTGTTTAACTTCTGCAAAGTCAGCTATAGAGCAGCAATGCACTACAGGGAGCTAACTGAGCATATCTGGTGAGCCAATGACAAGAGGCGCATGTGTGTAGCAACCAATCAGCAGTCAGTTCCCAGGATAACATAAGTTTGAGAACAGAAGTGAAATTAAAAGAGAATAAAATTACACATTCTGGGGCCGACCTATGACAGTGCGAGCGGACCTGATACGATGAAGCATATGCTGTCAGCATTTAGCAATGCCACCCCCTGCAGATTCAGGGCCAATCAGCCGCTAGCAGGGAGTGTCAATCAGCCTGATAGCATAGGGTTGGGCAAATTGATGTCTGCAGTCTCAGAGCAGGCAGACAAGTTATGAAGCAGTGGTCTTTAGACCGCTGCTTCATAACTGCCGTTTCCGGCAGTGGCGGATCCAGGGGGGGCAACGGGGCAATTGCCCCCCCCCGAGAGTCACATACCCTGATCACCCTCTATTTCCCATACACTCGCCTCACACACAATGCACGAAGATCAGACAGCTGCAGTGTGCAGTCAGTCTCCCCTCCCCGTCATCTCTCCCCGCACCCTCCCTTTACACCTCCCTGCCCACCGGACCTCATCCCTCCCCCCGCCTGCCTGCCGGTGTAACGGAGGTAACGGAGGTAAGGGGAGGGAGAAGAAGCACATCGCGTGGCGAGGACTTAAAAGGAAAACAAGGCGGACGGACCCAGTCTCAGAAAGGTGCGTCAATGGCTATTATTATTTTAATTGCAGCCAAATAAAGCACACATTTCTCATACGACAATAGTAGCACAACGACCATAAAACCTTACATCACAAATGAATATTAACACCATATACAGAAGATTCATACAAAGCATGTGTGTGTTCTGTCATTCAGATATACATAGATCCGTTTACTTCCGCCACAATACAAATATTATAAATGTTCATCCTCAGCCCAAAAATCCTAAAACTCGCTCCCCCTTTTATATTTTAATAAAAGATCAATAATTGTAATAAAAGAGCCAAATGGGGTTGGGTATTCTCCTTGTTATTTATTAATGTCCCCCTTACTGTAAGTTACTAGTGCCCCTGTTAACCTATTCATCACGTACACCTAAATAAATGCAACGTATATTTAAGCATCTTTGAATACACAACACATAACAGGCCTTGCTTGGAATGAAGGTGTCACATATTATGCTGTATTAAAATTGAAATGCATAATGCATTGCATACCCATATAGCCACATAGGAGGTGGTCGTGTATTTACTGGCAAATTTGCAGTGGAATAGTGTGTGTCCGTTGCTGTAGAAGACAATTATAATATGATTGTTAAATCAATATTATTATATAGCTGTTGTATATTATATGTTGTTTTTATTCATTATATACATGTATTGGAATCACAGCTTTGCACTATTTGATTAGGTGTATGCTAGGCAGGGCTTGTCAAATTTGTTTAAAATATAGAAGCCTAGGCCAAAAATAATTCTGTAGCCATATAGTATACAAACACATACACTTTTACACACTACAAATTTACACACACACACATATATATATATATATATATATATATATATATATATATATATATATATATATATATATATATATATATATATAGCTGCCAGTAATATATACATAAAATTAATTAACACCCTATTTTCCAATGACACACATTATGACTACCAGTTATGTAGAAAATGTATGTTACCCCTTGCTCAGTAACACACAGAAAAGTATATATATATATACACACACATATATATATATATATATATACATATAAAAATCTGGAAGTGCCCCTCCCGAGACCAGGCTCTGGATCCACCACTGGTTTCCGGTGAGCCTGAAGGCTCTCACAGAAATAGGGGCATCAAGCTCCATTCAGAGCTTAATAATTCGCCCCCCAAATCTGAATCATGAAAGTGCCCTTTAAGTAACAGAAAATGCCTGTGTATAAAGTCTTGCTGGTGATTAATAATCTGGGTTGGTGTCTGTCGGGGGTTAATTTTTATATTGTTTTATGTACTGTTAAAGAGACAGTAAAGTAAATATTAAACTTAAATGGATTGGATAGAAAATGATGTTTCAAACAACTTTCCATTTTACTTATATTATAATTTGTGTTTGGTTCTCTTAGTATCCTTTGTTAAAGAGTAACCCTAGGTTAACTCAGGAGCGTGCACGTATCTTCAGACAGCAGAGTTTGCAAGAACATTTATAGCAATGTTATACATAGTTACAAACATTGCTGCACAGAGTGCTAAATACACGTGCACGCCCCTAAGCTCATATAATATCAGCCTCCTAGGTTTACTCTATAACAAAGGATACCAAAAGAACAAAGCAAATTAGATAATAGAAGTAAATTGGAAAATGGAAACAATTGCTGCTCTGAGTTATCAGCGTTTAACGTTCACCTTCAGATTTAGCTTTTGTTTTTGATGATTTATTACTAATTATTCTGTGATATTATGTGTTTAATAATACAAAAAATAAAAAATAAAATACTGGTCTGGATTCAAATAATTTTTTATTTGCATGAAAAAACATTGTATATCATTATATAGTAAACAGCAGCATTACATGATATATGCACACAATGGTATAAATATACCTAACACTTGTGCTCTTGATACAAAGGGATTTATCAGACATATAATGTTCCCTTTATATATACAGTATGTGCTATTATCAGTTCTTGTGGCTTCTAACTAACATGACAACATCTAACAGACATAATATCAAGTTACAGAACATGGCATACATATTACATACCCAGTATACATGTAGGTTATAGTAGCCATTTAAATTATACTGATTATGATCACATGACACACATATTACATACCCAGTATACATGTAGGTTATAGTAGCCATTTAAATTAAACTGATTATGATCACATGACACACATATTACATACCCAGTATACATGTAGGTTATAGTAGCCATTTAAATTAAACTGATTATGATCACGTGACACACATATTACATACCCAGTATACATGTAGGCTATAGTAGCCATTTAAATTAATCTGATTATGATCACATGACACACATATTACATACCCAGTATACATGTAGGTTATAGTAGCCATTTAAATTAAACTGATTATGATCACGTGACACACATATTACATACCCAGTATACATGTAGGTTATAGTAGCCATTTAAATTAAATTGATTATGATCACATGACACACATATTACATACCCAGTATACGTGTAGGTTATAGTAGCCATTTAAATTAAACTGATTATGATCACAAGACACACATATTACATACCCAGTATACATGTAGGATATAGTAGCCATTTAAATTAAACCGATTATGATCACGTATGTACAGGTTACTGATATTGTGTCTCATTAAATAAAATCAGTTTCCCCTCAGTAATTCCTCTGGTATATAACATGTACAATGCTAAGCATCTATTGCTATAAGAAAAGGTTTATCCACATGATGTGCACATTAAATATATCTCCCAGATGTCAATCATTTGAGACTGATGTTCTTGTTTATATAATTCTCTAACACTCTATTCATATAAAGACTCCTTTATTCTGTAAATATAATTATTTTCTCCCCTATGTAAAACAAACGTACAACTCCTAACACTGGCATATTAATAAACAACACTGGGGGTGCTTTGGTGGTGAATGGTTGAGTAAACTGGTCAGTATGAGGACAGATCTGTATATTCCTGTGTGGTGTTTGGATTCTATCACATTTATATGAGAGAAACTGAGCTGCACATATATAGAAGAACAAAGGACAGCAGGAGAGCACTTCCAATCTGGGGCTTTTATAACTGGGATTTAATGTAAATTGAAATCCAGCACTCAAGCCGTCAGGTTGTGCACACCAAAAAAGGTTACTGTATACCTTGCAATAGCTCAAAAGTTCCAAAGAAAGGCAGCACAACCAATTATTTCAAACGTTCTTTATTCCTTTTCACCAGGAGCAGGTACAAAATACAAGACTACATTTGGGCTATCAACCCTTAGTCAAACTGGGATTTAGAAAGTAATATTTAAAATATCATCCTTTTTTGATGCATCTATTTAGAGAGCTTGTCCTCTTTAGGATAATTGTAAAAAGGTTTGTACACTGTGCATATAAAAGTTTATTTGTGTGTAAATATTTGGTGTTTTGTGATACCAGATTTCAATAAAAACCTTTTTTCCACTTTCTAAACATGTGAAAGGTTTCTTCCCTTGTGAATCCTTTTATGAGTTTTCATATTACTCATATTTGTAAAACTTTTTCCACATGTACATGTGAACGGCTTTTCTCCTGTGTGAATTCTTTCATGTATTTTCAGTTTACTCTTTTGTGTAAAACTTTTTCCACACTCTGTACATTTGAAAGGCTTTTCTCCTGTGTGAATCATTTCATGAGTTTTCAGATTACTATTTTCTGTAAATCCTTTTCCACACTCTGTACATATGAAAGGTTTTTCTCCTGTGTGAATCCTTTCATGAGTTTTCAGATTACTCTTTTTTGTAAAACTTTTTCCACACTCTGTACATGGGAAAGGCTTTACCCCTGTGTGAATCCTTTCATGAGTTTTCAGATCACTCTTTTGTGTAAAACTTTTTCCACACTCTGTACACGTGAAAGGCTTTTCCCCTGTGTGACTCCTTTCATGAGTTTTCAGATTTTCTATTCGTGAAAAACTTGTTCCACACTCTCTACATGTGAAAAGCTTTTCTCCTGTGTGAATCCTTTCATGAGTTTTCAGATTACTCTTTTTTGTAAAACTTTTTCCACACTCTGTACATGTGATAGGCTTTACCCCTGTGTGAATCCTTTCATGAGTTTTCAGATCACTCTTTTGTGTAAAACTTTTTCCACACTCTGTACACGTGAAAGGCTTTTCCCCTGTGTGACTCCTTTCATGAGTTTTCAGATTTTCTATTCGTGAAAAACTTGTTCCACACTCTCTACATGTGAAAGGCTTTTCTCCTGTGTGAATCCTTTCATGAGTTTTCAGATTACTCTTTTTTGTAAAACTTTTTCCACACTCTGTACATGTGATAGGCTTTACCGCTGTGTGAATCCTTTCATGAGTTTTCAGATCACTCTTTTTCGTAAAACTTTTTCCACACTCTGTACATGTGAAAGGCTTTACCCCTGTGTGACTCCTTTCATGGGTTTTCAGATGATCCATTAGTGTAAAACGTTTTCCACACTCTGTACATGTGAAAGGCTTTTCCCCTGTGTGAATCCTTTCATGAGTTTTCAGATTACTCTTTTCTGTAAATCCTTTTCCACACTCTGTACATGTTAAAGGCTTTACCCCTGTGTGAATCCTTTCATGAGTTTTCAGATCACTCTTTTGTGCAAAACTTTTTCCACACTCTGTACATGTGAAAGGCTTTTCCCCTGTGTGACTCCTTTCATGAGTTTTCAGATTACTCTTTCCTGTAAATCCTTTTCCACACTTTGTACATGTGAAAGGCTTTACCCCTGTGTGAATCCTTTCATGAGTTTTCAGATCACTCTTTTGTGTAAAACTTTTTCCACACTCTGTACATGTGAAAGGCTTTTCTCCTGTGTGAATCTTTTTATGAGTTTTCAGATGATTAATTTGTGTAAAACATTTGCTGCACTCAGTACACGTGTGTGGCTTCTCACCTGTGTGAATTTTGTGGTGTTCTGTAGATTTAAAAGGTTTCTCCTTTGTATGAATCATTTGGCTAGACTGTAGACTTTTCCTATCTTTAATATGTTTTGAAAGCTCAGTAAATGTGTGTGGTTTATACTCGGGGTTAATAATTTCACTAGATAAGTCAGAAATGTTGTCCTCTTGTTTGATGACTAAATTACTCTCTGTACATAATGATTGCTGCCCAGTTCCTGCCAATTCATCATCTCCTTTAAATATCGGCTGTGATATCCCCAATGTTTGTGAATAGTCATGAGTGTCTAAGACTATTGGAGTTTGCGGTATAATTCTGATGCTTCCTGTAGTGAAGGATGGATATGAACAATTCACGTGTTTGCCTACATAAAAAGAAATGGAATAAAGAAAAATAAGAATGTTTGTTTATTATAATATAATCCATCTCAATTAAAAAACATTTTTTTTACTCTCAAAAATGTCTTCCATTTTATATTTTTAAAGTTATTTACCTGTAAATCACAAATTAAAAAAGCATGACATAGAATGTAAACATTACTACATCATAGTAAACTATGCATTAAACAAAGTGCGTGTGGATAGTGTTCTCAGCCAGGGAACAAGTACATCTGTATTCTGGGCAAGAGAGGTGACATTCACCATCCTCATTTAACATTGCACAAGCAATTGCAAATACAGCCCTGCCCAGCTCATGCTCAACCAGTTGGGCGAGAACATGATGTCTTAATCATCACAGACTAATCAACAGTGTGAGATGCTTTGAGAGGGTAAGAAGAAGTGACCTTATGATAATCTTTAGCTTTTGGCTGTGGTTGTTCAATTTATATAAACAGACAAAAACTTTATTAGTTTAATAATACTCACTGTAAAATTAAGCAAACAAACTAGTGGTGGTTCTGGTGTGGGGAACACTGGGGGAGTTGTGGGTGTTCCACACATGGAAAAAGGTAGGCATAAGTGTAGTTATGGATGTTCCATGAGCAAGGTCAGGGCAGAGGAAGGTGGAGTTGCCGGTGTTCTGAGTAATGAACCAGGTCAAAGGGTGAGGTTAGGGAGTTGATGGACATGATCTGTCTAAAAGGACAGAGATGGGAGTAGTATTTTTTACCCTCCTCCTCAGCCCAATGGTGGTTGCTCCTTCTTTATAACGTCACTGACACAAATGCTCTTAAAGATTCAGATATAAATATAATAGTTTATATTTGTTTAATGAGCTATCTATTCTTATTTCCCAGTAATTAAAGTCAGCATAATATCTATTTTACTCACCTAACACATATGAGTTCATGCTGATAACAGGCTCTAATGTCTGTGCTCAGGAAGAAGGTTCCCTTATTCACCCCAGTTACATCAATACCTGATATCTCTCAGTGCTCTGTCCGTGTCTGTAAAAAGTATATTAAATGGTTTAGACAGATAATGAAATAATAATAATTCTGATAAGGCACACAACAATTCATGTGATACAGATCAGCTGATTAGGTGATTACATATGTGATGCTGATTCACCACAAGCATTTAGTACAGTTATCTCTGTGAGTGTTATAATTGCCCCTTAAATATGAATCAGATCTATACAACATAATGGAAGAAAATCTATTTAAGTGGGGCCATATCACAACTTTACAAACATATTATAATCTTTGTTTTTATCATTTATATGAAACAATATTTTATCCTGGAAGAAAATGTTAAATATCAGTTATTTAAATATAAGTTAAATTGGATACTGCAGTATTGGTATTGTACTTCCTACTAATTCTCACTGTCAGACATTTTGTCCTGTGCTCCACCCATAGTCCTTTAACTTCTCTTGGTCAATACTGAGTTGTCGTAAATCACATTGCAATGGGATGTGGGAGAGATAGGCACTAAATGTTCATTTCAATTGTTTCCTTGTATAGAGTTAAGAAAATAAAGAATTTGTGTTTACATAGAGTGATAATATAATGAGATGTTCTTTTGGCAAATTCCGTCCATTTAAAAAGGACCATAAAATATAGAAATACAAAACCACAGTTGCATAATAAAAATACAGTGCAATAAAACTTACTATGAATTTAAAAAGAGCAATAGATTGTTTTCTGATAAATGTAGCTCTGCACCTGTACCATGTGACAGCTATCAGCCAATAACAGACTCATATTTTTATATAATATGATCTCCTGCATATGCTAAGTAGGAGCGGGAGCCTCCGGTCATTTAAAAAGCTGTGTACAATTTTATAATGAAAATAAATTACAAACAGCAGTTATTTTACATAAAAATAAAGCTAAAGGTGAAATTTTCCATACACTTTATACTATTTTATACTGTGAAAGAAGAAAGAGAGCGCCTCATAGTGCAAAATATCTCTGTGCAGTTAGAGAGTGTGGTGTTATCCGGTAGAAAGATACTCACAAGTAAAGTGGCACTTTTCGTTAAGAAAGTGCAGACAGGCAGGCTGACATTTACAGCAGTCAGTACGCTGGCAAGGAGAGTGCAGTGCAGTTCCGTGGGCGTCTCGCTGTCAAAGTATCAACCGACAGGACCCTGGTGATATTAGGAGCCGTGCTCCGCGAGAGATTTCTTTGTCCCAGTATGGATTGAATCCTTTATAAAAGGGTAACTGGTGTAGGCTGATAAAAAACGTATCTGCAACGTCTCTAAGGTTTTTAAAAGCTGGCAAAGAATGGAAAACAGTCCAGACTAAGTGGTTAAAAACAGGTTTAATGGAGCTAATAACGCGTTTCTCGGCTGCTAGCTCCTGGCCGTTTCATCAGATCTGATGAAACGGCCAGGAGCTAGCGGCCGAGAAACGCGTTATTAGCTCCATTAAACCTGTTTTTAACCACTTAGTCTGGACTGTTTTCCATTCTTTGCCAGCTTTTAAAAACCTTAGAGACGTTGCAGATACGTTTTTTATCAGCCTACCCCAGTTACCCTTTTATAAAGGATTCAATCCATACTGGGACAAAGAAATCTCTCGCGGAGCACGGCTCCTAATATCACCAGGGTCCTGTCGGTTGATACTTTGACAGCGATACGCCCACGGAACTGCACTGCACTCTCCTTGCCAGCGTACTGACTGCTGTAAATGTCAGCCTGCCTGTCTGCACTTTCTTAATGAAAAGTGCCACTTTACTTGTGAGTACCTTTCTACCGGATAACACCACACTCTCTAACTGCACAGAGATATTTGCACTATGAGGCGCTCTCTTTCTTCTTTCACCCTATAGATACCTGATTCACCGCCAGCACCATGAGAAGCAGCCTGACAACACGGGATCTCTGTATTCTTTGAAGATCCTCCTGAAACAACGAACTTTCTGGTTTGCTTTTGCAATATATGTATGGACATTTCTCCTATGTTATATAACTTTTTATCACCAGATATGCAGTACATATTTTATGGTTATAATTCATAGTTTTTTCTTTTTTCACTGTATATCCTTGACAGTTTGTTTTACACCATTTCTCTTATATATCTTGAGAGACACACTATTTTTTGTCTATAACACACATTACACTCAAATAAGTCCTCTGCATAGAATTCTTGGATACACTCAGAGATTAGCACCAACATTTCTGCGACACGGTGTGACTCTTTTGCACAAAACATATTTTTATTATTTTTTTGAGGCATTTATACTCCATCACCTCACAATACACAATTGTATTATTTTTGCTACATTTTTTGGCGCACCTTATTTATATTTTATATTTTGATATAAAACATATATCCCTTCCATACTATTTTATACACCTGTAAAACAAGTCATTAGAAACACATTAAAGGGACAGCAAAGTCACAATTAAACTTTTATGATTCAAATTTTAACAACTTTCCAATTTCCTTCTATTATCAAATCTGCTTTATTCCCTTGGTGACCTTTGTGACAAAGCATATAATGCACTATGGTGCGCTAGCTGCTGATTAGTGGCACATATAAGCCTCTTGTCATTGACTCACCTTATGTGCTTAGCTAGCTCCCAGTAGTGCACTGCAGTTGCTTCGATAAAGGATATCTAGTGAATGAAGAAAATAACAAATTATGCTAACCAGATAATTTCCTTTCCTTCTGTACAGGGAGAGTCCACAGCTGCATTCCTTACTTGTAGGAAATACTGAACCTGACCACCAGGAGGAGACAAAGACATCCCAGCCAAAGGCTTAAATACCTCCCCCACTGCCCTCATCCCCCAGTCATTCTGCCGAGGGACCAAGGAACAGTAGGAGAAATATCAGGGTGAAAAAGGTGCCAGAAGGAGAAATTAAAATTTAGGGCCGCCCATCGGAGAACACGTGCGGGAGCTGTGGACTTTCCCTGTACAGAAGGAAAGGAAATTATCTGGTAAGCATAATTTATGTTTTCCTTCTTGATACAGGGGAGTATGATTTTAGAAGAGGACAATACACATCAAATTATAACAATGGGTATCGAAATAGATTCTCCCAACCCTGTCAGATTAGGGAAGATC
The DNA here is from genome assembly GCF_027579735.1 of Bombina bombina. NCBI lineage: Eukaryota > Metazoa > Chordata > Amphibia > Anura > Bombinatoridae > Bombina > Bombina bombina. Next base: position 70,157,939 of record NC_069503.1, read on the forward strand.
ATAGACAGCACCAACAACAATTCGATAACTTCGAGATTGACCATCAGGGAGAGACTATGACAAAATACCAACAGAGAAACCCGTTCAGACAACGACAATATAACAGTCAGAATACTGAATATTACCCCCATGGGGGCCATAGGGGACAACCACAAGAGTGGAAAGAGAACTATAGGGGGCTGCCTAACAGATTCTCTTCCCTAGCTACTCCCACATCAAGGGAAATGAATGATACATCTAGAGAGTCCCCTAGGGAAGGTACCAATACAGCATCCTTATCTTTTATAGGGATGGGTCACAACAACCTGCCAATGAGAGACCCGAAAGGAAAAAGAAAACCGATAATGTTGGAGAATGTAGATACCCCGATAAAAAGAAGGTATATCGAGGAAGAAGATCAGGGTCAAGATTCAAGAACAGACCCAAATTGGAACAGTAAATAGCCAGATCTGAGAATGATAGACCCAACGACAATATTGGTCAAATTGAAAATGAAGTGAAGGGTATATATAATTTGAGTGACACCACCCTGAAACCAGAAGAGAAGATGGTATTAGGGTTGGGTCTCTCCTATGCCCCATCAAGAGGACTAGATAAATTCCAAACATATCTCAATACTAAGGAATTTGTGAGGAAACTCACCCTTAAGAGATATTTTCTAAAATCTCCGGTAGAAAGGACCGGTTCTACCACACAAAGATCTGAGAATAGAGACCAGTATGTACATTCAGACCTCCGACCTAAGTCTGGTTTCTATCCCACCCATTGTAAGGGACCAGCCATTGAAACATTTGAAACTATGGTCTGTAACGATATTAAGAAACTAAAGTCTAAAAATGCATACAAAAAGAATCTTAGTGCAAAACAACTCAATACAATATCGAAACTCGAACATAACAATGACATCATTATCAAACCGGCCGACAAAGGTGGTGGGATAGTGATATTAAACAAGATCGATTACCTTAAGGAATCCAAGAGAATCTTGGAAGACAAGGAGACATATGACATCTTGAGGTCTGATCCCACATGTGATTATAAGAGAACACTGGACAATTTACTCACAGAAGCCAACAATATGGGCATCCTAAATGATAAAGAGTTTGGATATCTGACAAATAAACATCCTAAGATTCCAGTGTTCTACTATCTGCCCAAAATCCATAAAAGTTTGGTCAATCCACCTGGGCGACCAATAATATCAGGCATAGGCTCCTTGTCCAGTAATCTATCGGAGTATACAGACAAGAATTTGCAGCCATATGTTAGAACTTTACCATCTTACCTGAGGGACTCCACTGAAGTTTTGAATTTACTAAGAAATATGGAGTGGGACGACAGTTACATCCTGGTAACCAGTGATGTGACATCACTGTATACCTGTATCCCGCATGAAAAATGCCTGGAATCTGTGGGCTACTATCTGGACAAAGACGATAACATGCCTCAAGCTCAGAGGACGTTTATACTTGATGCTATAGACTATATACTTAAACATAATTACTTCTACTGTGAGAAAGTGTTCTATCGTCAAGTATGTGGTACAGCTATGGGGACCAGGTTCGCACCCAGCTATGCCAATCTTTACATGGGCAGATGGGAAACTATATTTTGGGATTCCTGCCCGGCTGGCACAGACCTGGTCCTGTACAAGAGATATATTGATGATCTCCTTATAGTCTGGATAGGCAGTCAGGAAGATCTAAGACACACTCTAGAGGTTATGAATTTAAACCAGTTGAACCTGAAATGTACCCACACTTTCAGCAAAGATCACATAACCTTTTTAGATTTGGATATCAGGGTGAAAAACGGAAGAATTGAAACATCAACCCACTTCAAGGAAGTGGACTGCAATAATGATATACATCAGACGAGCTGCCACCACAAGAAATGGATCTCAAATATCTACAAGGGACAATTGATGAGAATAAAGAAGAAATGTTCAAGTGAAGACATGTGGATGGAACAATCCCTGGTACTTAAAGCCAGATTCTTGGAAAGGGGTTATGATGATTCATTTATAGATAAAACCATCCAAGAGATAAGCAGTATAAAAAGGGACACTCTCCTCACTTACAAATCGAAACAAGCTAAAGGTATCCATGAAGGTCTGAAAGTTCCGTACATTACCTAATACAGTGAAAGTAAGAAATCCATCGAAGATATAATAAAGCGACATTGGCACCTTTTAAAGAATGATGACATTATAGGAGAACATCTTACAGAACAACCTCAGTTCATCTATAGGAAAGCCAACAACCTCAAGTCGATCCTAGCTCTCAGCATTCCCAAGAATAAGACATCCACAAACTCTATGGGAATCATGGGTAAGAAGCTACATGGCTTCTATCCGTGTCATCTCTGTAAGGCATCTACACATGGAATGAAATCAGATACGTTCAAGTCCAAGGTCTCTAATGAAATGTTTAACATCAAGCAAACCATAAGATGCACAGATCAATATGTTGTCTATCTCATCGAATGTGGGTGTGGCCTACAATATGTGGGCCAGACCACATGAAAACTTAGAGATAGGATCCGAGAGCACCTGTTACAGATTAAGTGGAAGAAAGTAGATTTGCCTATCTACAGCCACTTTAAGGAAGTACATAGAGGGAGTGACAGAAGTCTCAAATATATGGGGATAAGTAAATTAACAAAGGACTGGAGAGGAGGTGATATGGAACTGAAGATGTTAAGGACAGAATCAAAATGGATCTTTAATTTAGATTGCATCCATCCTAAAGGACTAAATGCTAATTTTGAAATGGTCCATTTATTCTAAAAATCACCAATACAAAGAACTTAAGAAATACTCTCAAGCTAAATAAAATTGTTTCAATTCTTGTCCAATAACCATATAATACCCCCACCCCCCTTTTAAATTCTAAAACAACCACTAGTCCCACAGTATTAATGCGTACCTTCTGACAGGAATAAAAGTCTTTTAACCCCAGGATAGCAAATAGATCTCAGTATAAGGACCCCTACGAAACTAGGGCTGTAAACTAAATCTATATTAGGACTCCTCCTAATTAAGGGTTATAAACTAACTAAGGGTTATAAACTAATTTATATTAGACCCAAACACATTAGCTACTAGCTGCCAAATTTGTTTAAAGTGTAAGAGAATGTATGTCAATATTAAGTGATTATGTGTTCAAGAAATTATTCAAAAACTAGTATTTTAAAATTTTATTTTTTAACGTTACATATAGAGAATATGTTTATCATGTAAGTCCTGGAGTATTTTGAGCCTAAAATCCCCAAAGGATAAAAAATACCCAAAAAACAGAATTTATGTTTACCTGATAAATTTCTTTCTCCTACGGTGTATCCGGTCCACGGCTTCATCCTTACTTGTGGGATATTCTCTTCCCCTACAGGAAGTGGCAAAGAGAGCACACAGAAGAGCTGTCCATATAGCTCCCCTCAGGCTCCGCCCCCCCAGTCATTCGACCGACGGTTAGGAGAAAAAGGAGAACCATAAGGTGCAGTGGTGACTGTAGTTTACAAAAAATAAATTTAAACCTGACCAAAATGCCAGGGCGGGCCGTGGACCGGATACACCGTAGGAGAAAGAAATTTATCAGGTAAACATAAATTCTGTTTTCTCCTACATTGGTGTATCCGGTCCACGGCTTCATCCTTACTTGTGGGAACCAAAGCTTTAGGACACGGATGAAGGGAGGGAACAAGTCAGGTAACCTAAACAGAAGGCACCACTGCTTGCAAAACCTTTCTCCCAAAAATAGCCTCCGAAGAAGCAAAAGTAATGAATTTGTAAAATTTGGCAAACGTATGCAGTGAAGACCAAGTCGCTGCCTTACAAATCTGTTCAATAGAAGCCTCATTCTTGGAAGCCCATGTGGAAGCCACAGCTCTAGTAGAGTGAGCTGTAATTCGTTCAGGAGGCTGCCTTCCAGCAGTCTCATAAGCCAACCGGATGATGCTTTTCAGCCAGAAAGACAGAGAGGTCGCAGTCGCCTTTTGACTTCTCCTCTTGCCAGAATAGACGACAAACAAGGACGATGTTTGTCTGAAGTCTTTAGTTGCTTTTAGATAAAACTTTAAAGCACGAACCCCATCAAGATGGTGTAACAGACGTTCCTTGTTAGAAACTGGATTAGGACACAGAGAAGGAACAACTATTTCCTGGTTGATATTCTTATTGGAAACCACTTTTGGAAGAAAACCAGGTTTGGTACGTAAAACGACCTTATCTGTATGAAACACCAGATAGGGTGAATTACACTGCAAAGCAGACAATTCAGAAACTCTTCTAGAAGAAGAAATAGCTACAAAAAAACAAAACTTTCCAAGATAGTAACTTAATATCTATGGAATGTAGAGGTTCAAACGGAACCCCTTGAAGAACTGAAAGAACTAAATTTAGACTCCATGGAGGAGCCACAGGTCTGTAGACAGGCTTGATTCTGACTAAAGCCTGTACAAACCCTGAATATCTGGCATGGCTGCCAGACGCTTGTGTAACCAAACAGACAGAGCAGATATCTGTCCCTTAAAAGAACTAGCTGACAGACCTTTCTCCAATCCTTCTTGGAGAAAAGATAGTATCCTTGGAATCCTAATCTTACTCTGGATTCGCACCAGCAAAGATATTTCCGCCATATCTTATGGTAAATTTTCCTGGTGACAGGCTTTCTAGCCTGGATCAGAGTATCTATAACTGATTCCGAAACCCCACGTTTAGCTAGAATCAAGCGTTCAATCTCCAAGCAGTCAGTTGCAGAGAAACTAGGTTTGGATGTTCGAATCAACCTTGAATTAGAAGGTCCTGCCTCAAAGGCAGCTTCCATGGTGGAACCGATGACATATTCACCAGGTCTGCATACCAAGTCCTGCGTGGCCACGCAGGAGCTATTAGAATTACCGAAGCCTTCTACTGCTTGATCCTTGCTACTAGCCGGGGGAGAAGGGGAAACGGTGGAAAGACATAAGCTAGATTGAACGACCAAGGCGCTACTAAGGTATCTACCAATGTCGCCTTGGGATCACTGGACCTGGACCCGTAACGTGTAACTTTGAAGTTCTGACGTGACGCCATCAGATCCAGATCTGTAATGCCCCATAGCTGGGTCAGCTGAGCAAAAAAACCTCCGGGTGGAGTTCCCACTCCCCCGGATGGAAAGTCTGAAGACTCAGATAATCCGCTTCCCAGTTGTCCACTCCTGGGATGTGAATTGCTGATAGATGGCAGGAGTGATCCTCTGCCCATTTGATGATCTTGGATACCTCCCTCATCGCCAGGGAACTCTTTGTTCCCCCCTGATGATTGATGTACGCAACAGTCGTCAAGTTGTCCGACTGAAAACTGATGAATTTGGCCTCCGCTAGTTGAGGCCATGCCTGGAGCGCATTGAATATCGCTCTCAATTCCAAAATGTTTATCGGGAGAAGAAATTCTTCCTGAGACCATAGACCCTGAACCTTCAGGGACTTCCAGACCGCGCCCCAGCCTAAGAGGCTGGCGTCGGTCGTGACAATGATCCACTTCGGTCTTCGGAAACTCATTCCCTGAGACAGGGGATCCTGAGACAACCACCAGAGGAGTGAGTCTCTGGTTTGCTGGTCCATCTGAATCTGGGGAGAAAAATCTGCATAATCCCCATTTCATTGTTTGATTAGAAAAAAAATGGCTCACCAATCCCAGAGGGAATTTCTGACAGTCTTCTAGCATTACATGGTCTTGTTAGAAAAATGACTGATCATACCTGAAGCAGTTAAGCCTGCAAACTGTTCCCCCCAACTGATGTTCTCTGGTTAACAGTCCTGCGTGGGAACAGCAATGGAGCTATTTTCACTACCTTCAGCTAAAGAATCATCTTGGGCTATATTTTTAAGTGTGATTGTACTGTCCTTAAGCTGTTTGGACGCTATGGCACACTTCACACATAAATTTAATGGGGGAACCACCTTGGCCTTTGGACATACAGAACATAGGCTATCTTTCAGAGCGGCAAAGAGAATGACTGGGGGGGCGGAGCCTGAGGGGAGCTATATGGACAGCTCTGCTGTGTGCTCTCTTTGCCACTTCCTGTAGGGGAAGAGAATATCCCACAAGTAAGGATGAAGCCGTGGACCGGATACACCAATGTAGGAGAAATTGGGATAAGGTTGTCAATTTTTTAAAAATTAGGATATTCCATATGTTGGTAGAAACAACATATAATTCATTCTATATATAGTTAACTTTCTATACCCACAATAACACAATTAAAATCAGCTCATAAAATCAGCTTATTTATATGCGAATTTTCTAAGCTTACGACTCAGATAAACTCACAAAGACATTAAGTACAATTATGAGTATCGGATCAAATCATAATAAACATCCTGATATAAAGTATAACCATTAGTATCAGATTTAGCCACTTTTTCCGAATATGCCCATTACCAAAATGGCCCCGTATAACTGGAAGTAATGCAACCGGAAGCACCGGACATAACGACATCCGGCAAAGGAAACGGATGTGTCGTGTGTTAGCGGTGAAGGCGGCGGGAGCTCCGACTGTTGCGGCAGAACCAATTTTGGCGCCAAAAATACAGGTAACTCCCTCGATAATATATATATAAGGTTAGTATCTCTTGAGCCTCAATATGTCTTGAAAAAGGCCCTAATATAGGGCTGAAACACGTAGACGAAGTTGGAATAAGATTTGTGAGGCTCAACATACTCCTAGGACCACGTCATTTGGGTGAGTCAATTTACCATTAGACTCTATCCCAAAGGCATTTTGTATAGCGTTTTTTTATTTCTTTCTATAGGTCTTTGTCTTGATACCGGATTGGGACACAGGACTGAACACTATGGACTTTTAGGATTATCGTTGTTTATACCCTGGATTCAGTTACAATTCTATCACTTGGAATCTATTGAAATATTGGGACTTTATTTTGGACAGTTTGATGTTTAGGTCCAACTGGATCCCCTTTGGACATTATAATATTATTTTCTATTTGTTTATTAACAATTTGTTTAGCATTTTTTCATTTTTTTATATTATTTCATATTTGATTAACGTTTGCATTTAGGGCCACTATCTCTTGTATTAGACACTTATGGGTTTTGTTTTTTCATGTATTTATCAATTTTCTAACTAAATTGGTATAAGTTGCTCAGTCGACTATCCACACTGATATATATTTTTATCACTGTTTTCTGTATTTTTATCACTGATAATTGAGTTATCACTGATATTTGTATTTTAAATATTTTTACACATCTTTTTTGACCATACCGGTATTGATTTCTCCTTTTCCCCTACTTTTGGGGATACCCCACTTTTTGCAGACTAGATTTTTTCAAGTTATATACTGATTTTTTATGGTGTTTATCACTTACTTTTTGTACACTAGATTTTTTCTAGCTATATATTGATTTTTAATGGTGTTTATCACTTAGCTCATCTTGGATATCTAACCACTTATCAGTTGAAGCTTATGGATTCAGTAAAATCCACTTCCTCCATTGTCTAATTGTATTTTATTCATTTTAATCCATTTTTTTGTATTTATGTATAATTATTGGTCTGCCCTGTTTTCATGATTTTAACACATGTTGATTAAATATTAGATCTCAATTTTTAATCCATTAGTCCAAAGATTTTATTGCTGGTTGGGATATCGAATTTTAGACACACCCCAATAACACAGTGGTGTATTAATACTCACAACCTGCTTCTATACCTAAGCCTTTGGTGCTCTATATACCTTTCACATTGATACAGGGGAGTCCACAGCTGCATTCCTTACTTGGGAAATTATACCCAAGCTCCAGAGGACACTGAATGCTAACAGAAGGGTAAAAAGGGAGGCAGCCCCTAAACTGAGGGCACCACAGCCTGCAAAACCCTTTCTCTGAAGGCCGCTTCAGCAGAAGCAAAAACATAAAACTTGTAGAATTTAGAAAAAGTATGTAAGGAGGACCAGGTAGCCGCCTTACATATCTGATCCATAGAGGCCTCATTTTTAAAGGCCCAAGAGGAAGCCACCTCTCTTGTAGAATGAGCCGTAATCCTCTGAGGAGGCTTGTGTCCCGCTGTCTCATTTGCTATGCGGATGATATTCCTCAACCAAAAAGATAGGAAGCCACAGAGGCCCTCTGAACTGTACGCTTCCCAGCATAGATAACAAACAGAGAACGAGTTTGTCTGAAATCCTTCGTAGTCCGAAGATAGAATTTCAAGGTACGGACCACATCCAGATTATGCAGTAAACATTCCATCAACGAAGAATGATTAGGACATAAGGAAGGCATCACAATTTCCTAATTAATGTTGCGATTTTACACAACCTTATGAAGAAAACCAAGCTTATCTGGAACACCAGATAAGGAGGATCCCATAGCAGTCCAGCAATGTCAGAGACCCTGCGAGCAGAAGCAATAGCAAAAAGAAAAAGCACCTTCCAAGACAATAACTTAATGTTAATCTCAGGGCCGGACTGGGACCAAAAATAGGCCCAGGCATTTTAAGGGAAAGCAGCCACCCCCCCCCCCCGTTTCTTATTTAACACAGCTTGTTTGGGGTGATTGACATGCTGTGCTCTAGCCCAACAGAGCAGGGTATGGCATTGCACAAGAATCCTCTTGTGCCATGTTAAATTTTTCCCTGCTAGTAACCCTGTCTGCCTTTAGGGATGGTAAATTCACCCCAATGCGTGACATCCAGCTCTACAGAAATACACTTGCAGACCCAACATACACACACCATTATGCACGCACATCACACATACACCCACTTATACCATAATGCATGCACATCACACATGCACCCACTTACACACTTATATGCAAGCACACCATGCATACACCCACTTACACACTTATATACAAGCACATGACACATAAATCATATTTTTTAGCCCAGATTAGCAATGCTCTTGGACTTAAGTCATAAATCCATACAGAATGTTTGTGGTGTGTGTATGTACACATTATATATACAGCTGGCCTCGGTTTACGCCGGTTCAATTTGTGCCGTTTCAGAATAACAACCTTTTTTCAGTCATGGGACTGCTATTGAAAAGCAGTGCACTAATTAAAATAGCCAGTAGGTGTTACTTATGTCAATTTAGAGAGGGGCCTGGAACCCAACTCCCTCACTTCCCTTTGACTTACAGTTTCAATTTACAACCATTCCTTCTGGAACCTAAGCCCGGAGTAAACTGAGGGCTACCTGTATAATATATATATATATATATATATATATATATATATATATATAGCCATATATATAGCCATATATATAGCCCTATTTTTTGTTTGTTTTTTTGGAAAGTAGCAGGAACTGAGAAGCCAACATTCCAGAGGGAGTGATTTATGTTACAGCAAGAGCACCATTCAGCAGGTCATATGAGCAGGCAAAACTTAAGTCTTAACCTCCCCACACAACACAGTTCTCTACATCTAAGCAAGCTGAAAGCTAATAAAATTATATGCAAGCCTACACAGACACTGCCCAGTACCCGGCACTAACACTGTCATCAAGGCAGTCTTAATTGTCCTGCATCAAGCTGCTTAGTTCCTGAGCCCACTCTAATTATTACTATTGAGGTTTAAATAAAAAAAAAAATGCTGCATTTGTACCGTTATACTGGGACTGATACCTGCAATCCTCTTCACGCTTTACAGCTCACGAGGACTTGCAGATCATCATCTGCTCCACCCACTTGCTCTGTTCAGTCCACTTTCAAAACATTGCGCGCAACACTTAGTTACTGTTTGCCCACAAGTAATACACCAACTAGCTTTTAAAGAGTGTGGGGTAATTAATAGGTGGGCAGGGCTAAGGGAGCCGGCGGCCCACCGGGCATTTGCCTGCTATACCCAATGGTCAGTCCGGGCCTGGTCAATCTCATGCATAGACTCAAACGGAGCCCTCTGCAAAACCTTACGAACAAGATTCAGACTCCAAGGAGGAGCAGTAGATCTATACACCGGCCTGATCCTGGTCAGAGCCTTAACAAAAGACTGCAGGTCAAGAAGCTCAGCGAGCCTCTTGTGCAGTAAAACAGATAGGGCTGAAAACTGCCCCTTCAAGGAACTAGCCAATAGGCCCTTCTCCAGTCGATCCTGGAGAAAAGAAAAGATCCTGGCAACCCTTACCTTGTGCCAGGAAAACCCACGCTCTTCACACCAGAATAGGTAGGTCTTCCACACCTTATGATAGATGTGACGAGTAACCAGTTTACAAGCTTGAATGAGAGTGTCAATAACACTTTCTGAAAATCATCTCTTGGCTAAGACTAAGCATTCAATCTCCATGCAGTCAGCCTCAGAGAATCTAGATTTTGATGAAGGAACGGGCCTTGTACCAGGAGATCCCTGCAACAAGGTAACCTCCACAGAGGAGAAGATGACATCTTCACTATATCCGCGAACCATATCCTTTGTGCCACCACGGAGCAATCAGGATCACAGACGCCTGCTCCTGTCGGATTTGAGCCAGCACCCGCGGAAGGAGTGGGATTGGCGGGAACAGATAAATTAGATTGAACCTTCATGGCACTGCTAATGCATCTATTAGCTCTGCCTGGGGATCCCTGGACCTCGAACCATATCTGGGTAGCTTGGTAGAAACACAGAAAACATAATTTATGTAAGAACTTACCTGATAAATTAATTTCTTTCATATTAGCAAGAGTCCATGAGCTAGTGATGTATGGGATATACATTCCTACAAGGAGGGGCAAAGTTTCCCAAACCTTAAAATGTCTATAAATACACCCCTCACCACAGCCGCAATTCAGTTTAACGAATAGCCAAGAAGTCGGGTGATAAGAAAGGAGCGAAAGCATAAAAAAATAAGGAATTGGAATAATTGTGCTTTATACAAAAAAATCATAACCACCACAAAAAGGGTGGGCCTCATGGACTCTTGCTAATATGAAAGAAATAAATTTATCAGGTAAGTTCTTACATAAATTATGTTTTCTTTCATGTAATTAGCAAGAGTCCATGAGCTAGTGACGTATGGGATAGCAGATACCCAAGATGTGGAACTTCCACGCAAGAGTCACTAGAGAGGGAGGGATAAAATAAAGACAGCCAATTCCGCTGAAAAAATTAATCCACTACCCAAATCAAAAGTTTCAATTTTTATAATGAAAAAAACTGAAATATAAGCAGAAGGAATCAAACTGAAACAGCTGCCGGAAGTACTATTCTACCAAAAACTGCTTCTGAAGAAGAGAAAACATCAAAATGGTAGAATTTAGTAAAAGTATGCAAAGAAGACCAAGTCCTTGCTTGCAAATCTGATCAACAGAAGCTTCATTCTTAAAAGTCCAGGAAGTAGAAACTGACCTAGTAGAATGAGCCGTAATCCTCAGAGGCGGGGATTAACCCGACTCCAAATAAGCATGATGAATCAAAAGCTTTAACCAAGATGCCAAAGAAAAAGGCAGGAAGCCTTCTGAACTTTCCTAAAACCAGAAAAGATAAAAAAATAGGCTAGAAGTCTGTCTGAAAACTGAGTAGCTTCAACATAATATTTCAAAACTCTTACCACATCCAAAGAATGTAAGAATCTTACTAAAGAATTCTTAGGATTAGGACACAAGGAAGGGACAATAATTCCTCCATTAATGTTGTTAGAATTCACAACTTTAGGTAAAAATTGAAATGAGGACAGCAAAAAACCACCTTATCCTGATGAAAAATCAGAAAAAAGGAGATTCACAAGAAAGAACAGATAATTAAAAAAACTGTTCTAGCTGAAGAGATATCTAAAAAGAACAATACTTTCCATGAAAGTAATTAATGTCCAAAGAATGCATATGCTCAAATAGAAGAGTCTGAAAAGCCTTCAGAACCAAAATAAGACTCCAAGGAGGAGAAATTGGCTTAAATGACAGGCTTGATATGAACCAAAGCCTGAACAAAACAATGAATATCAGAAAGATTTAGCAATTCTTACTGTGAAACAGCACAGAAAAGCAGAGATTTGTCCTTTCAAGGAACATGCAGACAAAACCTTATGAAGAAACTATAAAATCGTAGGAATTCTAAAAGAATGCCAAGAGAATTCATAAGAAGAGCATCATGAGATGTAAATCTTCCAAACTAGATAATAAATCCTACTACACACAGATTTACGAGCCTGCAACATAGTATTAATCACAGAGTCAGAGAAACTTCTATGACTAAGTACCAAGCGTTAAATTTTCATACCATCAAATTAATAGTTTGAATTCCTGATGAAAAAAACGAATGTTAAGATATAAGGTCTGGCCTTAATAGAAGTAACCAAGATTGGCAACTGGACATCCGAACAAGAACCATATACCAAAACCTGTGTGGCCATGCTGGAGCCAATCAGCCACACCAAAAAATTGGTCTCTGATGATTTAGAAAATCACTCTAAAAAGAAGAACCAGAGATTAATAAATATAGGCAGATTGATAATTCCAAGGAAGTGTTAATGCATACACTACTTCCGCCTGAAGATCCCAGAACCTGAATAGGCCCCTGGGAAGTTCCTTGTCTAAATGAGATGCCATCAGATCTATTTCTGGAAGCCCTCACATCTGAAAAATTGAAAAACATATCTGGGTAAAGAGACCATTCTCCCGGATGTAAAGCTTGATTAACAGAGATAATCCGCTTCCCAATTGTCTATACCTGGGAAAAAAATCACAGAAATTAGATAGGAGCTGGATTTAGTCCAAGCAAATATCTGAGATACTTCTGTCACAGCCTAAAGACTGATAGTCCCATCCTGATGATTGACATACGCCACAGTTGTGACATTGTCTGTCTGAAAAAAATGTCTCTTCTTCGAAAAGAAACCAAACTGAAGAACTCTGAGAATGCACGGAGTTCCAAAATATCAAATGGTAATCTCGCCTCCTGAGATTTCCAAACCCCTTGTGCTGACAGAGATCATCAGACAGCCTCCCAACTTAAAAGACTCGCATCTGTAAAGATCATGGTCCAGGTTGAAAGAACCGAAGAGACCTGTAGAACTAAATGATGGTGATCTTAACCACGAATCAAAGATAGTTAAACATTAGGATTCAAAGATATAAAAAGTGATATCCTAAAATCCCTGCACCATTATTCAGCATAAAAAACTGGAAAGGTTTCCTATGAAATGAGCAAAGGGAATCGAATCCAATGCTGCAGCCATGAAACCTAAAACTTCCATGCATATATAGCAACTTGAAGGAAATAATAGAGACTGAAGGTTCCGACAAACGGAACCCAATAAACTTGTCACTTGTCTGTTAGAGACAAAAACATTGACACAATCTATCTGGAAACCTAAAAAAGGTGACCCTTTGTGTGAGAAATCAAGGAGCTTTTGATAAAAAGATCCTCTAACCATGTCTTGAAGAAACAACAAAGTTGAATCGTATGAGATTCCACAGAACGAAAAAGACTGAGCCAGTACCACGATACCGTCCAAAAAAGGAACACTGAGAACCTTGAAAAGATTCTTAGAGCTGTCGCTAGACTAGAAGGAAAAGCAACAAATTGGTAATGCTTGTCAAAAAAAGAGAATCTCAGAAAAATAAAAATAATCTGAATGAAAACAGAAAATGAAGATATGCATCTATTGTATCTATTGTAAACAAATAATGCCATCACTGACCAAAAGGCAGAATAGACCATATAAACACCATTCTAAAAGATGGTACACTTATATGACAATTCAAAAAGATTTTCTATCTTTGGACAATGAATAGTCTTGAATAAAACCCCCAAAACCCAGTTCCTAAAATGAAACTGGAAAAAATACCCCAGAAAACTCCAGGTCTGAGGACACACTTCAGGAAAAGTGATAGTCTTACTGGAATAGCTGGAATATGATAGAGAAAAAAGACTTCTCACGGACAGTTTTACTCTGAAACTTATTCTGTACCCAAAGTTTAAGAAGTTTGGACTGAATAGAACCAAACAAATTTCAAAAAAGTCTTAACCTGCCCCTTACCAGCCAAGCTGGAATAAGAATCGCACCTACATGCAAATTTAGGGAGCTGACTTTAAACTTTTAAAAGGCTTAATTGAATGAAGAACAAAAAACTTCCAATTATAAACATGTTACTTGGGGAAGAATTCAGGATTCCGTTCCTTAGTAAGAACAGAAAACTAAAATAAGCTTAAAGTTTTAGTCTTAGAACTCAATCTTGAAGCCCAGAGTAACAGTTAAATGAATCCAATTAGGAACCAAATAATTGAATATCTTGGAAAAAAAGAAATATGGATTTTAGAAATCAAATTAGCATTCCAAGATTGAAATCACAAAGTTCTTCTAGCTAAAATAGCTAAAGACATAGATTAAACCTCATTTGCGAAATATTTTAATTAAAATGACAACACAAATGAAATTATTAGCATGTTTAATCAAGTTAAAGGATCAGACAACACACTGGACTTGCATAATCAACAAATGCAAGATAACAAGACAATGCAATAGCACCTAGTCTGAACTTCAAAAAAGTAGAAGATTTTGTCCTTTTAACAATGCTAAAATAAATCATAATCCGATACTTGATCTTAAAGTATCCAACCAGAAAGATGCAGCAATTGCAACATCAGCCAAATAAATTACAGGTCTAAGAAAAGTACCTGAAAATAATTTTCCTTAAATAAGATACGACCATCTGAAGGAAAAAAATAAATACTATTTGCTATAAGAATAATAGTATATTTAGCAGGAGTAGAGATAGCCCCATTAACTTGGGGAATCTTTCCTCAAAACTGAAAACTAACTGCCGGCAAAGAATACAATTTAAAAACCTTAAAGAAGGACTAAAAGAAAATTCTCAGCCTATTCCATTCCCTAGTATCAGGAACTGGAAAAAACCTCTGAAGAAACCACAGAAGATAAACAAGCAGAATTTAAATGTTAGCTAGTCTTTAAAATCAAAAGAACTAGATATTTAAATATCCAAAATAATCAACACCTTTTGAACAAGGAACAAATGTACTCTATTAAAGAATAAAAAATAGATTTGTTAGTGTCAATATCTGATGAAGAAAAATTCTGAATGAGAAAAAAAAAAAACACCATCAGAGAAGGATAATTCATTATGTTGTTGGTCATTTGAAACTTCATCAACTAAAAGAAGTTTGAAAAAGACCTAGAAATTTTATTAGAAGGCGGGACGTCAGACAAAGCCTTTAAAATAGAATCAGAAAAATATTCTTATAAATTTCTAAGTATATCTTGTACATAAGATATAAAAAGAATAGCAATATGTAAAGCATAAATACTAATGGATTCTGCATGTAAAAGTTTATCATGATAACTTTTTACAAACCATAGCTAAAGATAAACATTCATAACATTAAAATAAATTAACTTAGCTTTGGTAGGACTGATATCAGTCAACAGGAATCCCTCAGCATCTCTTGAAACAGGAACAGTGTTTTGAATATCGTGCAATATGTAATAGAAAAAAAAAAAAACATAAAGCAAAATTATCAAATTCCTTAAATGACAGTTTCAGGAATGGGAAAAAATGCAAAATAAACAAGCCTCTAGCAACCAGAAGGCAACAAAAAAGTGAGACTTAAATAATGTGAGAAAAAAGTGGAACAGGTATGACGCCCACATTTCTGGCGCCAAGTATGACGCCCACATTATTGACGCTAAGTACAACGCCCATATTTTTTTGGCGCCAAGTATGACGCCACATCCTCTGACGTCAAAACCGACGCCCACATTTTTTGTGCGCAAAAAACGTCTGAATACACATGCGTCAAAAAAAAATTTTTTAAAAAAAATGACGGAACTACAAACAACTTCCGGCATCAACTACGACGCCGGAAATGACAAAATTTTGCGCCAAAAAGTTTGCGCCAAGAATGACGCAATAAAATGAAGCATTTTCTGCCCCCGCGAGCCTAACAGCCTGCAGGGAAAATAGTCAATTGAAAATTTTCAAGGTAAGAAAAAAATATTTATTCATATGCATTATCCCAAATAATGAAACTGACAGTCTGAATGAAGGAAATACTGATTATCCTGAATCATGGCAAATATAAGTTTAAAGACATATATTAGAACTTTACATATAAGTGCCCAAACATAGCTTAGAGTGTCACAAAAAATAAGACTTACTTACCCCAGGACACTCATCTACATATAGTAGATAGCCAAACCAGTACTGAAACGAGAATCAGTAGAGGTAATGGTATATAAGAGTATATCGTCGATTGTGAAAAGGGAGGTAGGAGTAGTAAATCTCTACGACCGATAACAGAGAACTTATGAAATAGATCCCTAGGAGGAAGACCATTAGTATTCAAATAGGCAATACTCTCTTCACATCCCTCGGACATTCACTGCACTCTGAGAGGTAAACCGGGCTTCAGCCTGCTGTGAAGCGCACATCAACCGTAGAATCTAGCACAAACTTACTTCACCACCTCCAATGGGAGGCAAAGTTTGTAAAAACTGAATTGTGGGTTGTGGTTGAGGGGTGTATTTATAGACATTTTAAGGTTTGGGAAACTTTGCCCCTCCTGGTAGGAATGTATATCCCATACGTCACTAGCTCATGGACTCTTGCTAATTACATGACAGAAAACATAGATATTGATGGCAGATAAGAGCCATAGGCCCAGCAAGTCTGCCCGACCTTACCCTAACAGTATAAACTTATCTAGTTCATAGGATAGCCTTATGCTTGTCCCATGCATTTTTAAAGTCCCCCACAGTGTTTGTTGCTACTACCTCTTTGTAGTATTGAGACAGGTATTGAGACAGGATGCCATCAGGTCTATCTCTGGTGTCCCCCAATTGCTGTAAATCTCTGCAAACACTTGGGATGGAGAGACCATTCCCCAGGATGGAAAGATTGTCTGCTGAGAAAATCTGCTTCCCAGTTGTCTACACCTGGAAATTTGGATCACTGAAAACAAACAGTTGTGGGCCTCCGCCCATTCCAGAATCTTAGATACCTCCCTCATTGCTATGGAACTTCTCGTACCCTCCTGATGGTTGATTTAAGCCACTAAGGTTATGTTGTCTGATTGGAATCTGATAAACTGGTACGCACCCAGTAGGGGTCAATCCTTTATAGCATTGAGGATCACTCAAAGTTCTAGGTTGTTGATCGGGGAGAGAACGCTCCTCTGACTCCACAGGCCCTGAGCCTTCTTGGAACCCCAAACGGCTCCCCATCCTGACAGGACTCTCGTCCCGTGGTTACAATCACCCAGGATGGTCTGAGGTCCTCAGGACAGATGTTCCGGACAAAAGCCACCAAGAGAGAGACTCCCTCGAACACATATTTTTCAGTGCGGAGTAAGCACACCCATCTACACATATCATTCATATCTAGCAGAGAACTATCTAGCTGCGATTATTGTCCTATTAAGACAGCTGCTCACATACTTCTGGACCTATTTGGAACTTGATTTGTTTAGTTTAGTTAAAAATGAGAGAGTTTGGGCAACAGACAGTGGGAAAGTCTAGGTAAATAAGTGCAATGAACATATTGTATACCTGTATTGAATGTATTACCATATTCCCATATTTCATAATTCAATTTATCACACGTCTTGGAAAGTCCACCTCTTATTCGCATATAATTGTGTCGCTCATAATGCTATACTCTTGAAATTAATGTCTCCTATGTTCATATGTTGTATAACATGTTTTTCTGACAATATCTATTTTAAATTTATTAAGTGTGACCTTGAATAATAACAAACTATCTGTATGTAATTGTTTACATGCTGTATGCCAGAACTCTTTTCATAAAAATAAAGCTAAAGGTGAAAATTCCCATACACTTTATACTATTTTATAACAAGTCATTTGAAAACACATTAAAGGGACAGCAAAGTCACAATTAAACTTTTATGATTCAAATTTAAACAACTTTACAATTTCCTTCTATTATCAAATCTGCTTTATTCCCTTGGGGACCTTTGTGACAAAGCATATAATGCACTATGGTGCGCTTGCTGCTGATTAGTGGCACATACATGCCTCTTGCCATGGCTCACCATATGTGCTCAGCTAGCTCCAGTAGTGCATTGCTGCTTCAATAAAGGATACATAGAGAATAAAGCAAGTATCATAATATAAGTAAATTGTATTGTTGTTAAATCATATGTTCTATTTAAATAATTAAAAATATATGGGGTTTCTTGTTTAAGTGAAAAATTAAAATTATGGGACACTGTCCCTTTAAGTCTGTGATCATGTGACAAACAGCAGTAGCTGTAGGTGCAGGAATTCACTTACTAAGGTCTTTACTAACAACAAGATCAGTCACAGATCAGTGGGATAACGTTCTGATGATAAACAGGTGCAGCTAATAGAAATAAGAAATGTATTATAAAATAACCTCATTAGAAATAAAATAATATGAGATCACAAGATATTTATGTTTAGATCAGTAAATGTGATGAGACTGATACAACAGGGCCATAAGCTGAGTGATATTTATTACTGGAGCAAATAGCAGCTTCAGACTAAAATTAAATGAAAATGGTTTATCTGGGTTCTAAAGTTAGTTATAAACCTATAGGGAAATACAGGATTCTGGTTGGCTGATACTTAAGATCTATTGCTCATTGGATAACAGGAACAACCCCCACAAATGTATTATTGGACAGACCTCCTCAAGCTTGAAAATATAGGTTGGTTCTGCTACAAACTGCTGTAAATCATTATGTATGAAATTGGTCTTTTTAAATGAAAGAATGTATGGTTAAATTCATTAACACAGCATGGAAAAATACAGAAAACAAATTAAATTAAAAAAACTAAATGTACTTAAACTCAGTTTTTTATATGAAGGTGAAATATATTATCTTTATCAAACAAAATACAGAACAATATTTTCTCATCATTATATAAAACACAACAGTGTGAGGCTGTTAATAAAGATTTATGTCAGGTTTTGCATATTACCGTTTAGCAGAAGCTCTGTAAGTATGAAGTCTCTCTGGTTCCTCCTGTGATATCACTGAGTGTTACACAGATATTTATACTAATGTGGGAGTGTCACTTTCTCTGTGTGACTCACATGAGTTACAACTTGTCAATTGGGAGACAATGAGAGGTCACACCTGGACTTTTGTTCTCATATAGATGTCTATTGTCCCCTCTGGTGTCACATGAATACAGAGTCCCTGCCTCCCCCCTTAAGGTGTGTTATCATATGGATAAGTAAGGAGGAAACAAACTGTTTATTTAAATGTGAGAGATTTTTCTGTTGTGTCCTAAAATATCTCAGGATACAGCATTATATTATGTTTTTATTGATTGAAATTGTTATTTTAACAGAACTTAGTTGTAAACAGAAATATAATATTAACATTTTATTAGATGTGAGATACAATGCTGAGTATTTCAATATTAATAATTTGACCCTTTCATTGTTTGTTAACTAACAAATACTGTTTTCTTATCTTTCTAGCATGCATTATATTTCTTTATATATATATGTTATTCTACACATATAAATAGCTGTACTCTGCAACTAACTGTGTGCTTTTGTAATTAGTCACTGTATTACTTTTGTATTTAAGAGAAGCCCCCATCAGATATGTAACATTTATTTCCATACATATAATATATACTTACATACATATAATATATACTTACCATACATATAATATATACTTACCACACATATAATATATACTTACATACATATAATATAAACTTACATACATATTATATATACTTACACACATATAATATATAACTTACATACATATAAATATAACTTACATACATATAATATATACTTACATACATATAATATATACTTACATACATATAATATATACTTACATACATATAATATATACTTACATACATATAATATATACTTACATACATATAATATACTACTTACATACATATAATATAAACTTACATACATATAATATATACTTACATACATATATTATATACTTACATACACATAATATATACTTACATACATATAATATATACCTTACTACATATAATATATACTTACATACTATATACTTACATACATATATACTTACATACATATAATAAAACTTACATACATATTAATACATACTTACATACATATAATATATACTTACATAACTATAATATATACTTACATACATATAATATATACTTACCATACATATAACTATACTTATATACATATAATATATACTTATATACATATAATATATACATATATACATATAATATATACATATAATATATACTTACATACACATAATATATACTTACATACACATAATATATACTTACATACACATAATATATACTTACTTACATATAATATATACTTACACACATATAATATATACTTACATACATATAATATATACTTACATACATATAATATATACTTATTAACATATAATATATCTTACATACATATAATATATACTTACATACTATAATATATACTTATATACATATAATATATACTTACATACATATAATATATACTTAGCATACATATAATATATACTTACATACATATAATATATACTTACACACATATAATATATACATACATACATATAATATATACTTACTTACATATAATATATACTTATATACATATATATATATACTTACATACATATAATATTACTTACATACATATAATATATACTTATATACATATAATTATACTTACATACATATAATATATACTTACATACATATAATACTATACTTACATACATATAATATATACTTACATACATAAAATATATACTTAACACATATACATATATACTTACATACTTATAATATATACTTACACACATATAATATATAATTACATACACATAATATATACTTACCTTACATATACTATATACTTACACACCATATAATATATACTTACATACATAATATATACTTACATACATATAATATATACTTATATACATATAATATATACTTACATACATATAATATATACTTACATACATATAATATATACTTATATACATATAATATATACTTACATACATATATATATACTTACATACATATAATATATACTTACATACATATAATATATACTTATATACTATAATATATACTTTATATACATATAATATATACTTACATACATATAATATATACTTACATACATATAATATATACTTATACACAAAACATATTGCTCTGTCATTTTTTTAACATAAACCCATACTTTGCAAAGCCTAAAATATAAAATTTTCCAGGAATTTCTAAAATAACAGACCTGCTGTTTTGTGGTTTGTTATAATAAGCATCATCTAGAATTTTTTTTTAAAGAAATAAGAATAGTAAAAAAATAAAAATAAAACTACATACAAATTGTTAAATGCCTGTAAAGGTGCATATATTTATATTAACCCCTTAGAGACCAGACCATTTTTCAATTTTCTTACCATTAAAGACAGGGCTATTTTTACTTTTTTGTGTTTTTTTGTGTTTAGCTGTTAATTTTCATCTTACTCATTTAATGTACCCCACATATTATATACAGTTTTTCTCACCATTAAATTGACTTTCTAAAGATACCATTATTTTCCTCATAATATATCATTTACTATAATTTTTTTTTTAAAAATGGGATGAATAAAATTGAAAAAAACCTGCAAAATCTGTTACACAAAATCTGACCCGCAAAATCTGTTACACATCTGCAACCACCATTAAAACACCCATGCTAAATAGTTTCTAAATTTAGAAATACCCAATGTTTACATGTTCTTTGCTTTTTTTTGCAAGTTATAGGGCAATAACTAGGCTGACCATATTGCCACTTTAAAAAGGGACACATATGAAAAATACATATATCAGGGTTCTTATACAAAACATTTCTTTAAACAGCTCTAAAAACAGCGCTGACTTATGTATTTTTCATGTGTCCCCTTTTTAAAGCGGCAAAATGGTCACCCTAGCAATAAGTACAAGTAGCACTTTGCTATTTTCTAAACTATTTTTTTTTTCAAAATTAGCGCTAGTTACATGTGTAACACAGATATCTGTCAGGAATCCCTGAATAACCCTTCACATGTAGATATTTATTTTAGTAGAGAACCCAAAGTATGATCTAGGCCCATTTTGATATATTTCATTCCGCATTTCACTGCCAAATGCGATCAAATAAAAAACTTTTTCACAAACTTTAGGTTCTCACTGAATTATTTACAAACAGCTTGTGCAATTATGGCACAAATGGTTGTAAATGCTTCTTTGGGATCCCATTGTTCAGAAATAGCAGACATATATGGCTTTGGCATTGTTTTTTGGTAATTAGAAGGCCACTAAATGCCGCTGTTCACCAACACTTGTAGCTTGTTGGGTTAATTTTAGCCTTTAGTGTAGAGTTGAGCCTCCCACCAAACACACCCCCTGATCCCTCCCTGACCCCCCTCAAACAGCTCTCTTCCCAAGGGCGGCCCTAGCCATTGCGGGGCCCAAGGCAGAATGACAAAATGGGGCCCCCTGGTCTGCCCCTGCCCCCAACCCGGCTAAACCGCCCCAACCATGCCCACCACAACTCCGCCAATTCCAAGCCCCGTCCCCACCATTTTAAAGATGAAAACTGGGAGAAAAAACATTTAAAGTGACAGTATACACCAATTTTTCCATATAACTGCATGTAATAGACACTACTATAAAGAAGATTATGCACAGATACTGATCTAAAAATCAGTATAAAACTTTTAAAAACTTACTTAGAAGCTCCCAGCTTAGTTCTGTTAATGAGGTTAGGCTGGGACACCCCCCCACTTGAAAGGGTTTAATGTGAGTAAGAATGATAGGAGCGCCTAAGGAGACAGAAATTCCTGCTGCTACTCAGTTAATCCCCTCTGGAAAAAACACAAATAAATGCAGAAAACAGAAGAGGCAGCGCTCATCAAGCACGGACATAAAATAAGGAGAGATGCACAGGATGTAAAAAGTCAAAAAGATATACACGTTAATGATACTAATTAAAATCAGACACACTGCATTCATGCCAATATAAAACTTCAGGGACATTCCCCTTAAAATTAGCAAGCCAAAATAAGTGAATATATATATATATATATATATATATAGTTATATATAGCAAACTAATTGCACTACTCATATATATATATGACCCGCTCCTTTAAATTCCCTGATTATCCCAATATATATCAGGAAAATAGTGCACAGGGGGAAAAAAACATGAATTGTTTTACACTAAAGAGAAAGCTTGCTTCCCTATATCCAGCACCAGAGCATACGGTTCTAAATTATAACTGTATCAATATAGAAATTAACACACTCCAATCTGGTTCCTTAATAACTCCTCAACATTTCAGCAGTTATTACATTCATATTATACAAAGATATACAAGGCCAATACATAATTATACTAAGTATTTATTGCAACAGGAGATTGCACAGGTTGAAATTACATGTATAAAGGATAAGTGTGGTCCCAACCTTCAACTATTTGGTATACCAAAATGAGTCAGCTGACTTAAAAATATAAACATGGAAAAAAGGGTTCCTTTAAAAGGATAGTTATAACGTTCCACTCTGCTATTAGTGTAACTTTTGCACCACACTTCTTTACTTTGTTTCAATCTTCAGTGGGAGATTATGGCAAGGTATTTAAACACACTCTGATATTTGTAATCCCACAGTCACAGCTTAATATTCTTGTGTGTCTATACAGGTTTACTGAGTTAATTATTACTTATCCCAGATACTCAGCATATATCACAAGCAGAACAAAAACACCTCACCAGGTAGGCAACTCCACTCTCCTTACTGCTTATTTGTTTCAAGCAGTCGCAGTGTTATAAATTCTGGTAAGGTAAGCGCAGAATTTATAACGCTGCGACTGCTTGAAACAAATAAGCAGTAAGGAGAGTGGATTGCCTACCTGGTGAGGTGTTTTCGTCTGCTTGTGATATATGCTGAGAATCTGGGATAAGTAATAATTAACTCAGACCGTATGCTCTGGTGCTGGATATAGGGAAGCAAGCTTTCTCTTTAGGTAAAACAATATATATATATATATATATATATATATATATATATATATCAGAATACGTGAATATGATAAAAAGCAGAATCAAATAACTGGGTATAAAATGAAAGGCTCTGGGAAAGCAGGAACAGGCAGGCACCCCCCCACCCCCTCCTCTCCTGCATATGAAAAGACCCACAACCAGCAGTCTGTAGACATCAGTAAACATCTAAAACATTGCTTAGGAGTCTGAAAATCAGCACAATGTTATTGAAAAATAAACAAAACTATACATTTTTACAAAAACACTCCCAGATGGGCTTTATAAATGGATAATTTACTAAACATTTATGCAAAGAAAAATCTAGTGTACAATGTCCCTTTAAGGTAATGCACAACATTTTATTTAAAAATAAAATGCAAATCCACAAATGTGGAACACTATAAAATGTTATATATTGCAATATACTGTTATACTGTGCTATTGGGACACCAATATTTTTGAATATAATGAAGAATTATGCTGACAATAAGGGACAGTTGAGTTTAACTGGGCCTTATTTTTATGTGGGTTTTTTTTTATTATGAAAACAAGGACATTACAGTGATGCAAACTTCAAGCTGAAACACAAATAGTCAGTCAGTCAGTTATACATGTTAGAGAGGCCATGATAATTATTTTATCAAACAGATGTAAATATACAAATAAAGCTTATACAATTACAAACATATTAAATACACTTTTAAGCCTTTTAATACTTAGGTTACATGACAAACTTCAGTTTGATATTACATTTTAATTAGCACAAAGGACTACTCTTGGACAATAAAATAGATAGATAAAGATAATGGTTTGAAGACTACCGGACGGTCAAAATCTAGGAGCCAAGTATTTTTGGACATTTTTAAAGTTGTATTATATATAAGAAATGCATTATCAATACAGGAACAAGACATCGGGGCACTAATTAATTGGAGTGTTCCTGCTGATATGCTATTGTTTAACCCCTTAATGACCACAGCACTTTTCCATTTTCTGTCCATTTGGGACCAAGGCTATTTTTACATTTTTGCGGTGTTTGTGTTTAGCTGTAATTTTCCTCTTACTCATTTACTGTACCCACACATATTATATACCGTTTTTCTCGCCATTAAATGGACTTTCAAAATATACCATTATTTTCCTCATATCTTATAATTTACTATAAAAAAATTTATAAAATATGAGGAAAAAATAGAAAAAAACACACTTTTTCTAACTTTGACCCCCAAAATCTGTTACACATCTACAACCACCAAACAAAAACCATGCTAAATAGTTTCTAAATTTTGTCCTGAGTTTAGAAATACCCAATGTTTACATGTTCTTTGCTTTTTTTGCAAGTTATAGGGCCATAAATACAAGTAGCACTTTGCTATTTCCAAACCACTTTTTTTCAAAATTAGCGCTAGTTACATTAGAACACTGATATCTTTCAGGAATCCCTGAATATCCCCTGACATGTATATATTTTTTTTAGAAGACATCCCAAAGTATTGATCTAGGCCCATTTTGGTATATTTCATGCCACCATTTCACCGCCAAATGCGATCAAATAAAAAAAAATGTTCACTTTTTCACAATTTTTTTTCACAAACTTTAGATTTCTCACTGAAATTATTTACAAAAAAACGTATGCAATTATAGCATACATGGTTGTAAATGCTTCTCTGGGATCCCCTTTGTTCATAAATAGCAGACATATATGGCTTTGGTTTTGCTTTTTACTAATTAGAAGGCTGCTAAATGCGACTGCGCACCACACATGTATTATGCCCAGCAGTGAAGGGGTTAATTAGGGAGTATGTAGGGAGCTTCTAGGGTTAATTTTAGCTTCAGTGTAGTGTAGTAGACAACCCCAAGTATTGATCTAGGCCCATTTTGGTATATTTCATGCCACCATTTCACCGCCAATGCAATCAAATTAAAAAAAACGCTAAATTTTTCACAATTTTAGGTTTCTCACTGAAATTATTTACAAACAGCATGTGCAATTATGGCACAAATAGTTGTAAATGCTTCTCTGGGATCCCCTTTGTTCAGAAATAGCAGACATATATGACTTTGGCGTTGCTTTTTGGTAACTAGAAGGCCGCAAAGTGCTGCTGCGCATCACACATGTATTATGGCTAGCAGTCAAGGGGTTAATTAGGTAGTTTGTAGGGAGCTTGCGGGGTTAATTTTAGCTTTAGTGTAGAGATCAGCCTCCCACCTGACACATCAGACCCCCTGATATCTCCCAAACAGCTCCCTTCCCTCCCCCACCCCACAATTGTCCCCGCCAACTTAAGTACTGGCAGAAAGTCTGCCAGTACTAAAATAAAAGTTTTGTTTTTTTTTTTAAAAAAAAACATCTTTAGCATATTTACATATGCTACTTTGTAGGATCCCCCCTTAGCCCCCAACCTCCCTGATCCCCCCCAAAAACAGCTCTCTAACCCCCCCCCCTGCCTTATTGGGGGCCATCTTGGGTACTGGCAGCTGTCTGCCAGTACCCAGTTAACAATATTTTTTTCTCTTTTTTTATTTATTTTTTTAAAATTTTTCTGTAGTGTAGCTTCCCCACGACCAACCCCTACCCCCACCCCCACCCCGAACCCGGAGATTACTTTTTGGGGGCATTTATTCCCCCTCTTCCTCCCACTTACTACATGATAATTTCTGTAGTGTAAGCGGTTCCCACCCGCTCCCTCCCGTGCACGCGCCCGCCTGCCGATCCCCGGTGCACGCGCGCGTGTCTGTGCTCGCCCCTGACTCTCCCGCCCCCGATCCCGCCCCCCTCTGTGTATCAGAAACCATCGATGGCCGCCCACCCGCCTCCCACTGCAGCTCCCACCCACCAACGATTGCGGCCATCGATGTCCGGTGTAGAGAGGGCCACAGAGTGGCTCTCTCTGCACCGGAGGGGTACAAATTGTTATTGCAGGATGCCTCGATATTGAGGCATCCTGCAATAACCGGAAAGCAGCTGGAAGCGATGAGGATCGCTTCCAGCTGCTTTCCAAACCGAGGACGTACGCCACACGTCCTCAGGCGTTAACTGCCTTTTTTCTGAGGACGTATGGCGTACGTCCTCGGTCATTAAGGGGTTAAGATACTGATAGAGGAAAAAGTAAATTTACCTCAAATGATGCACCATCCTTATGAAGCATCATAGTTTGTGCAAGCAAACCGTGTAAAACTGTTTTTGTTTATTCTTTTTTTATTCACAGCTTGATAAAAAAAAAAATTGTACAATATGTCAAGAATTGTGTTCTTAGGTCACTCTGCCTAATGCTTTTTATAATCCCATTCTCACCCTCACAGCACACTTCTCCCTCACACACAGCCCCCTCCTCACCCTATTAGCCCTCTTTCTCACATACAGCCCCCTCCTCACTCTCTCAGACCCCTCTTCCTCACACACAGCCCCCTCCTCACTCTCTCAGACCCCTCTTCCTCACACACAGCTTCCTCCTCACTCTCTCTGACCCCCTCTTCCTCACACACAGCCCCCTCCTCACTCTCAGACCCCCTCTTCCTCACACACAGCCCCCTCCTCACTCTCTCAGACTCCCTCCTCACTCTCTCAGACCCCCTCCTCCTCACACACAGCCCCCTCCTCACTCTCTGACCCCCTCTTCCTCACACACAGCCCCCTCCTCACTCTCTCAGACCCCCTCTTCCTCACACACAGCCCCCTCCTCAATCTTTCAGACCCCTCTTCTTTACACACAGCCCCCTCTTCACTATCTCAGACCCCATCTCTAAGACCCCCTCTTCCTCACACACAGCCCCCCTCCTCACTCTCAGACCCCCCTCTTCCTCACATACAGTCCCCTCCTCACTCTCTGACCCCCTCTTCCTTACACACAGCCCCCTCCTTACTCTCTGACCTCCTCTTCCTCACACACAGCCCCCTCCTCACTCTCAGACCCCCTCTCCTTCACACACAGCCCCCTCCTCACTCTCAGACCCCCTCTTCTTCACACACAGCCCCCTCCAGACTCTCTCAGCCCCTCTCCTCACTCTCTCAGACCCCCTCCTCACTCTCTCAGACCCCCTCCTCCTCACACAAAGCCCCCTCCTCACTCTCTGACACCCTCTTCTTCACACACAGCCCCCTCCTCACTCTCTGACCCCCTCTTCCTCACACACAGCCCCCTCCTCACTCTCTCAGACTGCCTCTTCCTCACACACAGCCCCCTCCTCACTCGCTGACGATCAAGGTTTTTTCCATGTTTTGTTTGCCATGTGCTGCTGGCAGCCATTTTACTCACCTCTCTTGCTGACTCTGGTGAATTGTGGGGGATGCTGCTCATTTCCTGCACTTCCTTTTATGGCCAGATTGGTGTACATCATCCGTGTGAGACAGGATGCAGTCTCAGAATTGTGATTTCATCACTTATTATTTAAAGGGCCTCTGTTCAGTATGCTTTGCCTTTGCGTTGTCTCAGACCTGTTTGTGAGAGTTCCTGTGTATTACCTGGCTGTCTGATGTCCCTCCTGGTTCCTGATCCGTGGCTTGTGCCTGACTCTGCTGTTTTCCTTGTTCCTGATTCTGGCTCGTCTGACTACTTGCTTTGGCTCCTGACTCGGTTCGTCTGACTACCAGCTCTGGTTTTGATTCCTGGCTTGTTATTTGACTTATGGACTTTTTATTATTTTTTTGCTATTAATAAAAGTGTGATAATTTTTGCACTTCTCGTCTCAGTCTGATTCCTGGCATCCTGACATTACGCAAAGGCCATGAATCCTGATGGTGCTAATAATCCCCCTTTACCTGCCATCATTTCCAGGATGGATGAACAGGATCACCACTTGGATCAATTTGCACTAGCCCTGCAAACCCTGCTGACTCGCACTGCACATTTGGACCAAAGTGCTCCGCAAGTTATGGCTGCTCCTTTTTCCGCTGCTGCACCTAGTCCTACCAGGAGCATGTCCGGTTCTGCACCTCTACCTCAGCAATATGGAGGCAATCCTATTCAGTGCAGAGGGTTTTTGAACCAGGTGGACATTTACTTTGAGATGTTACCTCAGGCGTTTCCCTCTGACAGAGCTAAGGTGGGATTTCTCATCTTGTTACTCTCTGACACAGCTCTTGCCTGGGCTAATCCCTTGTGGGAGACTAATAAACCTGTGATTTCAAATTACCCTGAATTTGTGGCCTCCTTTCGAAGGGTATTTGATGTTCCGGCTCGCTCCTCCTCTGCTGCTAAATGACTCATGTCCATTCAGCAAGGTACAAGATCTGTTGCTCAGTATGCTATTGAGTTCTGTATGCTTGCCGCAGAGGTAGTTTGGAACAATGAAGCCCTTATTGCCGCCTTCTTTCATGGGCTCTCTGATGCGATTAAAGACAAAGTTGCTGCCAGAAATTTACCAGAGGATCTCGAGGCATTGGTGTCTTTTTTTATCCTAATTGACATCAGACTCAGAGAGAGGCCCTCTGTCAAGGAACGCTTGTGGAAGCCTCCTGTTCCATTGTCTCCTATGTGTTCATACCCACCCATGCCTCCCTCTTCTCTCATGCCTCCTAGTCCCGAGTCACCAGGTACTGCTGAGCCAATGCAGTTGGGATTCACGAGTCTCTAAGCAGAGGAGAGGGCCTTTAGGAGGAGGGAAGGGCTCTGCCTCTATTGTGGGTTACAGGGCCACCTTTTTGAAGTCTTGTCCTACACGGCCGGGAAACGCTCACACCTAAGGTCCTGTCGGGGGCAGACCTTGGGTGGTTTATCCTCGTCCCCGGAACCACTTAAGGAGAAACCTTTGGTCACGGTTGTCCTTTCCTGGGTGGACTCCTCCATAGTCACCCAGGCTCTTGTTGACCTGGTTCTGTGGGCTATTTCATTGACAGTGCTTTTGTATCAAAGCACTCCCATTCCTGTTTTGCCTCGGTCCGTTCCGCTTGCTATTGAGGCCATTGATGGCAGGCCTCTTCAGCCCGCAATCATTACTCACGAAACGGCTCCGTTGTCCATGGCTGTTGGGCCTCTCCATTTGAAACCCTCCAGTTCCAGGTGATAAACTCTCTGCATTTTCCGGTTGTTCTGGGTTATCCCTGGCTCCAAAAGCACAATCCCAGTCTCGACTGGCGTAGGTCCAAAATTTTGTCGTGGTCCCCGCAATGTATTTCCACTTGTCTTCGGAAACAAGTTAAAGTCTTGTGCACTTCTTCTGTATCTCAATTGCCAGAGGAGTAACGAAAGTTCCTAGACGTTTTTGACAAGGTGCGTGCCGGTATGTTGCCTCCTCACCGGTCTTACGATTGTGCCATAGACCTGCAACCTGGAGCCATTCCTCCTCGGGGCCGGGTTTACCCTCTGTCTGTTGCGGAGAATTGTGCTATGGAGGAGTATGTTGCCGATGCTCTGTCGCAGGGAATCATCCGCAATTCCTGCTCTCCTGCAGGGGCTGGCTTCTTCTTTGTGAAGGAAAAGAGTGGCAAGTTAAGACCATGCATTGATTATAGGGGTCTTAATCATCTTACCATTAAGAATGCTTACCCTATTCCGCTCATTACGGAACTCTTTGACCGCCTCAAGGGAGCTACGGTTTTTACTAAACTTGATTTGAGAGGAGCGTACAATCTCGTTAGGATCAAGGAGGGCCACAAATGGAAAACAACATTTAACACCAGGAGCGGGCATTATGAGTATCTTGTAATGCCCTTTGGCCTATGTAATGCTCCTGCTGTTTTCAAGGAATTTATTAATGATGTCCTACGAGATATGTTGTGTTGTACTTAGACGACATCCTCATACACTCACCCACACTTGAGGCTCATCGTTCTGATGTTACACGGGTTCTTCAGAGACTATGTGAGAACGGCCTGTTTTGTAAACTCGAGAAATGTGAGTTTCATCAGACTCAAGTAATGTTCCTAGGTTATGTTATATCCATTGCAGGGTTCTCCGTGGATCCTGACAAGTAATCTGCAGTTCTGAAGTGGCCTCGCCCAGTTGGTCTTCGGTCTATTCAACTTTTTTGGGGTTCGCCAATTACTATAGAAAGTTTATTAAAAACTTTTCTTCCTTGGTCAAACCTATCACAGACATGACCCGTAAAGAGAATGATCCACTCCATTGGTCACCTACTGCCATTAAGGCCTTTGATAGTCTTAAGACTGCCTTTGCTGCCGCTCCAGTTCTGGCTCATCCTAACCCTGTCCTGCCTTTCGTTCTTGAGGTTGATGCATCTGAGACTGGAGTAGGTGCCCTCTTGTCTCAATGTCCTATGCCCAATAGTTCCTTGCATCCGTGTGGTTTCTTCTCTAAGAAATTGTCTCCAGCGGAGTGCAATTATGAAATTGGCGACAAGGAATTACTGGTCATAATTTTGGCACTCAAGGAATGGAGGCATCTTCTCAAGGGTACTAGCGTGCCAGTGCTCATTCTTACTGACCACAAGAATTTAACTTATCTATCTGAAGCAAAATGTTTGTTGCCCCGACAGGCCAGATGGGCGCTATTTTTGTCTCAATTTAATTATGTGGTCTCCTACTTGCCTGGTAGTAAGAATGTTAGGGCTGATGCCCTCTCTCGACAATTTTCGCCTCTGTCCAAGGAGGAGTCTGTACCTACTCCTGTTATACCTCCTGATCATATTTTGGCTACCATACGTACTAATTTGACTTCTCCCTTGGGGGAGGAGATCCTGGCTGCACAAACCAATGCACCTCCTGGGAAACCTAGTGGTAAGTGTTTTGTTCCTGAGAATCTTTGAACTAGACTTTTGCACACTTACCACTATCCTAAAGCCGCAGGTTACCCAGGCAAGAACCAAATGATTTGGTCTGTCACTCGACAATTCTGGTGGCCAGGTCTTCGTTCTGATGTTGCTGCGTATGTTGCCTCCTGCTCAGTTTGTGCACAGAATAAGACTCCTCAACGTCTTCCTGTGGGTCTTCTTCAAACGAATGCTAATGGTGAGCGTCCTTGGACACATCTTTCCATGGACTTCATTGTCGAGCTCCCTGTTTCCAATGGCAATACTGTTATCCTTATTGTGGTTGACCATTTTTCTAAAATGTCACATTGCATTCCCTTGAAGAAGTGGCCTACCGCTCAGGAGCTTGCTTCAATTTTTGCCCGGGAGGTCTTCCGTTTACATGGGTTACCCAAGGAGATAGTGGGGTAGCCAGTTTGTCTCCAGATTTTGGTGTTCCTTTTGTGCTCAAATGGGTATCCAGCTTTCAATCTCCTCGGCATATCACCCTCAATCCAATGGGGCTGCGGAACGGTCTAATCAAGCTCTGGAACAGCTTGCTATGTCTCAGATCACCACAATAATTGGTCTGAACTGTTACCTTGGACAGAGTTTGCTCGTAATAGTGCTATTAATGCTTCCTCCAAGTTATCCCCATTCATGGCGAATTATGGG
The DNA here is from genome assembly GCF_027579735.1 of Bombina bombina. NCBI lineage: Eukaryota > Metazoa > Chordata > Amphibia > Anura > Bombinatoridae > Bombina > Bombina bombina. The sequence goes on from NC_069503.1 coordinate 70,190,313, forward strand.
TTTCAACCATCCTTGTTGCCCGATTCATTCATGTCTCAGGGTATTCCGGCTTTGGATGAGCATCTCCGGCAACTCCATTCCACGTGGGTGCAGATTCAGGATTGCCTTCATCGTTCTATGCAGCGCCAAAAGTTCCAGGCTGATCGTAGGAATCTGCCCGCGCCTTCCTACCAGGTTGGTGAGAGAGTTTGGCTGTCCTCCCACAACTAAAACCGTTGTGTGCCCTCCAATAAACTGGCTCCCCGTTATGTTGGTCCTTTTTGAATACTCCGACGGGTCAATCCTGCAGCCTACGCTCTTGACCTTCCTCCTGCAATGCGCATCTCCAATGTTTTTCATGTCTCCCTCTTGAAACCATTGGTTTGTAATCGATTTACCACTGTGTTGCCTCGTCCCCATCCTATCTTTGTTGACAACCATGAGGAGTATGAGGTCAGCAGCATTATTGACTCTCGTATGTCCAGGGGCCGTGTACAGTATTTGGTTAACTGGAGGGGCTACGGTCCGGAGGAGCGTTCTTGGGTTCCCTCCTCTGATGTTCATGCTCCCGCCCTCCTCCGTGCCTTCCATGCCTGTTTCCCCAATAAGCCTTTTGTCCTCCCGCGGGGGAGGGTACTGTCAGGGTTTTTTCCCTGTTTTGTTTGCCATGTGCTGCTGGCAGCCATTTTACTCACCTCTCTTGCTGACTCTGGTGCATTGTGGGGGATGCTGCTCATTTCCTGCACTTCCTTTTATGGCCAGATTGGTGTACATCATCTGTGTGAGACAGGATGCAGTCTCAGAATTGTGATGTCATCACTTATTATTTATAGGGCCTCTGTTCAGTATGCTTTGCCTTTGCGTTGTCTCAGACCTGTTTGTGAGAGTTCCTGTGTATTACCTGGCTGTCTGACGTCCCTTCTGGTTCCTGATCCCTGGCTTGTTCCTGACTCTGCTGTTTTCCTTGCTCCTGATTTCGGCTCGTCTAACTACTCGCTTTGGCTCCTGACTCTGCTTGTCTGACTACCAACTCTGGTTTTGACTCCTGGCTTGTTATTTGACTTTTGGACTTTTTATTATTATTTCTTGCTATTAATAAAGGTGTGATTATTTTTGCACTTCTCGTCTCAGTCTGATTCCTGGCATCCTGACACTGACCTCCTCTTCCTCACACACAGCCCCCTCCTCACTTTCTGACCCCCTCTTCCTCATACACAGCCTCCCCCTCACTCTCTGACCCCCTCTTCATCATACACAGCCCCCTCCTCACTCACAGACCCTCCTCACTCTCTCAGACCCCCTCTTCCTCACACACAGCCCCCTCCTCACTTTCTCAGACCCCCTCTTCCTCACACACAGCCCCCTCCTCACTCTCTCAAACCCTCTCCTCACTCTCTCAGACCCTCTCCTCCCTCTCTCAGCCCCCTTCCTCCCTCTCTCAAACCCCCTCTTCCTCACACACACACACCCCTCCTTACTCTCTCAGACCCCTCTTCCTCACACACAGCCCCCTCCTCACTCTCTCAGACCCCCTCTTCCTCACACACAGCCCCCTCCTCACTCTCTCAGGCCCCCTCTTCCTCACACACAGCCCCCTCCTCACTCTCAGACCCCCTCTTCCTCACACACAGCCCCCTCCTCACTCTCTCAGACCCTCTCCTCACTCTCTCAGACCCCCTCCTCTCTCTCTCAGACCCCCTCCTCCTCACACATAGCCCCCTCCAGACACTCTGACCCCCTCTTCTTCATACACAGCCCCCTCTTCTTCACACATGACCCCCTCCTCACTCTCTCAAACCCCCTTCTTCCTCACAAATAACCCCCTCCTCACTCCCTCAGACCCCCTCACCCTCATACATAGGCTGTTAAGGCCCTCTGAAAGGAACTTTACTTCCAAGGGTGCCCTAAAACTAGCCTAGGTAATTATATATATATATATATATATATAACAATTAATCATCAAAAAAAAAAAAAAAAAAGCTGTGTTCAGAAATGAGTAATCCCCAGGTGCTCAAAACGTGTATCAAAGCACCCAATCGTGGGGAAATTTCAGGTCCTAATTAGCAGTGTATTAGTCTAGGACCAAAGAGTCAATATGGAAAGTCACTAGGGTAGGAACAGAGTCCGTTATGCCAAGGAAAAAGTATAAAATGAAAGTAAAGTCCCACAGTTTCCAAGTGTCTCAGTATCAGGTATGTCCCATAGCCTAATAGTCACGGGTGGCAGTGTTAAATCACAATATTGCGTCTCGATCAACTCTTACCCTCCAATTCGGTGGTGGGGTGCCTGGGGACACTTCTGTACTTCTCCTCGAGTGGGCGATAAGGCCCTTCCGGGGGGGTGCAGTCTGTTCTTTCCTTCTCGGCGTGTCGCAAGGAGATCCGACGCAAGGACGTTTCCTCAGTACCTCACCCGTGACGTTGCAAGGCTAAACCAAGTGGTATTTCCTGGGGGGGGTGATCCGTGAAGGCAGGTAAAACGGCTCTGTAACCCGAAAGTGGCTTATGCAAGTAAGTGGTGCTATGAAGCGGTAAACCCAACCGCTTAAGGAACATCAAGTCAAAGGAAAAGAGTAGCACCAATAAGACGTAGTATCTGTTGTGGTAAGAAATATTTATTGTACAATCCAATAGTAGTGTACAAACAAAGTCACAGTGGAGAACGCCTGACGCGTTTCGCGCATGCGTAGATGCGCTTCTTCGGAGGCCTCCGAAGAAGCGCATCTACGCATGCGCGAAACGCGTCAGGCGTTCTCCACTGTGACTTTGTTTGTACACTACTATTGGATTGTACAATAAATATTTCTTACCACAACAGATACTACGTCTTATTGGTGCTACTCTTTTCCTTTGACTTTATATATATATATATATATATATATATATATATATATATATATATATATATAATAAATGACTAGAGTACCAGATAATTTAACCAGAACTGCATAAACTCAGTCACTCTCTCTAAATAAACAATCCTTGAGGGCATGAAGGGGAACACATGGAAAGAAATAGCGCCACATATATGAAATATTGTTAATATGATATGAAGCATATTTATATAGAATATTTAAGTATTGTTTTAGTTAATATGAGCAAATCTGTATGTTTGGTTTGCAGACTTTGAACAAAAAGTCCTATGTGTGAAAGGTCATACAGCCCTGCTATACTGTTACATTATATTACTACATATTTATGTGGCAGCACAGCACTGATCACTCAAAAACAACCCTTTTTTAAGTTCCTTCTGTCTGACTGCTGTAGTCTGTTATTCTAACTTTAATTTTAAATGCGCCCTGATTTTCTGTCTAGTCTTTCCTCATAACAAACCGCCCAGCCCCTGACTCGTTCTGACTCCTGGAGGATTACCTGAGCCCAGGGCTGCCACTAGAAATTTTGGGGCCCCTGACTCAGCCAGTTTTCAGCCCCCCCCCCCCCCCCCGCACACACAAAATTTATATATATATATATACACACACACCGACTTGTATTAACTATTTTTAAATATAATATCATATCCTTTTCTAACATGACTTCCAACCTACAATAATAGTATTGCTCATGGGGATCAGGTTAAAGAACATAAAACATAAATCCATAATAAGTGATGCCCATCACTGCATTTACCTGAGGACAGACTTGATTTCTATATGGACTGTGTATATTTATCACAGATGTATATTAGGCATACCCCAGAGAGATAAATATCAGTGTGTGTTAAAATCAAAGTGTATTTAAAGGCAGTGTAGCCAAAAAGGAGGCAATAGCCCTGGGCTTTACCTACACCAGCTTAAGACACTGAGGCCTATTTATCATATGTCTGTCAGACCTGATTCGACAGACATCGCTGATTGCAGAGGGCAATATGATCTCCGTATTCAGCATTGCAACGCCGCCCCCTGCAGACTCGCGACCAATGGGCCACCAGCAGGGGTGTCAATCAACACGATCGTACTCGATCGGGTTAAATTGGGGTGATTCCTGTCCGTCTGCTCAGAGCAGGCGGACAGGGTTATGAAGCAGCGGTCTTTGTGACCACTGCTTCATAACTGCTGTTTATGGCGAGTCTGAAGAAGCTGTATCTGTCACATTTTATACACAAATAATAAGGAGCAAATGGGTTAAATAAACTATTCAACTCTGCAGAGAGGGAGGCTGACAGCACTTTTAACAATAAGAAATAACCTCTGACTCCTCTTCTTACCTCTCTTTAATTTCAGTCTGACTGTGTTTTAAATCATGCTGCTGTGTGATACATTCAGCACTGAGCTCTCAGCCAGAAAGAAGGAGGGGGAGGGGATTGCAGATACTGTGCTCTTTGACAGCCGGAATAATCAACTGAAGTTTTAAACTGAGCTGGCCATGCGGGCCAGTGCACAAAGCCAGGGCCGCCATCAGGGGGTGACAGAGAGCTATCACAGCACATAGAAGCTAGAAGCAATTCACAATTTAATTATCCCAGATTCCCTGCTACAGCCAACAACGGGGTCAGACACAAGGAGGAACCAACTGTCTGCTTATGCAGAAACAAAACATGGCTAATTGTAATATTCCAAAAGTTTAACTATCGCATTGTTTATATTTTTATTTGCAAATAGTAGTTTACTCAAATTTGCAGATAGAAATATACAAAATGCGATAGTTAACCTTTTGGAATATTACAATTAGCCATGTTTTGTTTCTGCATAAGCAGACAGTTTGTGCCAGCACAGCCACAACACTGTCTACCCACTAGCTACTCTGCAACACTCTGGTCACTGACTGACCTGCTGACCACTCTCCGCTCTGCAGTGCTCTCTTCTCTTCAGTCACCCAGACAGGACTCCTACTCCTCACTGCTCCGCCCCTTAATAACCAGTCATCACTCTCTTATTCATGCAAGGAGCTGATTGATTGGAGAATTATAGCATTATCCTCCAATCATTCAGATCTTTGCATGTTTAACTGCCTAGTGCCTCCTTCCTATCATTCCTGGGGGGGGGGGGGGGGGGAATAGCGCTTAAAAATGGCGCCAAATTTTTTTTTTCAGTGCACAGAAAAAAATAAAAATATTAAATAAAAAAAATACACAGTTGGCACCAGCATGGCGGGGCCCCCATAACCGCAGATACCAAGGCGGCCACCTCGCTCGCCATACCCTAAGGCCGGCCCTGTCTCGTCCATCCCCCACCCCACAATAGTCAACTCCATCTTAAGTACTGGCAAAAAGTCTGCCAGTACTAAAATATGTTTTTTTTTAATATATATAAGTCCGAACATGTTTATTACCGCTTTGTCATGCCCATAGCCTTAAACATAAATAATTTAAAGCGTATTAAAAATATTCACTACAAAAACTATTGGATATTACATTACAACACAGCAAAGTAAAATCATTGCGCTCATTCATAAAACAATTATTCAATCAATAAAAATACATTTTATTTATACCGCAACTATATAATTACCATATCAAAATCATTGCAATCCATAAAAATAAATTTTATTTATTACGCAACTATATCATTACCATATCAAAATCATTATCAATATTAAAAAGGGGCGGATTCTAGGGGCAGGAACATGGACGGAGACTTGGATGGGAAAGGGGCGGGATTTACATAAAAAGGGTCGTGGCACCTGTCAAATTAAGTTTGACAACATGTGTAGCTTCTAACTACTGCTGCCAGTTTCTCTGCAGCAGTTGATTTATTAGTTAAATAGCAGTGGTGGACGTGTCGTAAAATGTTTAACTAACACAGCACACATAATGAAAGTTATGTGGCTGGCAACTACAAGCAGGCAGAAGCTGGATGAGAAGAGGCATGCGGTGAGGGGAATTAAAAATAAAAAAAACAACTGCACAGCAGGCTCCTTCACTGAGTGTGCTGATTACTGCAGTCAGAGCTAAACAACCCCAGGCTGGATTGCTAAAGTGCACGGCCACATTATGTTACCTTCAATTCAGACAAGTTCTTCCTTCTGTTCCACTTCATAACTGACTGTCTCTCTATATCCACAGACAGAGCACTTGCCGCTCATACCCCTAGCCCTCCACAGTACTGCACATTTGAGCGCGCACCGTCCCCGTCCCCCAGAAAAGTTCCCGGGCCAAAAAAAAACTTTTTTTTTAAATGTAAAATAATATGCCTTGTCAATATTTAATTTTTTTTTAAAGCCTGGCCCCACGTATTCAGTGCAGCAGTGGTTAAGAGCCATCCCCCAAATTCTGTCGCCTTGTTGGCCTATGTGTTAACACGCCCACGATTTATACATGTGTTCCTATGGATCCTTATGTAAAAGTAGTTACCTACCTAGGGTTAGCTTTCAACTAAGAATATCAAAAGAACAAAGCACATTTGTTGATAAAAGTAAATCAGAAAGTTGTTTAAAGTTACATGCCCTTTCTGAATCATGAAAGTTTAATTTGGACTTTACTATCCATTTAAATAATCTTGCCATTCCAGAGCTTTAGATATTCAACACCATAATGTCCATCCTCAGAGTGTTTGTTTGTTTTACAATGACTTAGATTTTTCTATGTAAATTTGATAACCTTATTTCCCCTCTCACGTGCTGTACATAGGCACAGTTATCTGTTGTACTGAAGAGGTCTATATCTGTGTATTAGCTCTTGGGAACTTCATATCCTATATAATAAAAGGACAAGTATGTTTGTCTGAAGCTGTCATGCGCAGTAGAGACTGTGCGAGGACAAACATACCTGGCATTTATCCGCAGCGCGAGACAGCTTCAGGTGCACGCTCCTAACTACACGTGCACACCCCTAAGCTCACATAATATTAGCTTCCTAGGTTTACTCTATAACAAAGGATACCAAAAGAACAAAGCAAATTAGATAATAGAAGTAAATAGGAAAGTTGGGTAAAATTGCTGCTCTATCTGAATTATCAGCGTTTAACTTTCACTGTCAGATTTGGCTTCTGTCTTTGATGTTGTTTTCCTAATTATTCTGTGATATTGGATTTTTAATTATACAAAAAACACAAAATACTGGTCTGGATTACAATCACTTTTAATTTGCATGAAAAAACATTGTATATCATTATATAGTAAACAGCAGCATTACATGATATATGCACACAATGGTATAAATATACCTAACACTTGTGCTCTTGATACAAAGGGATTTATCAGACATATAATGTTCCCTTTATATATACACATTATGTGCTATTATCAGTTCTTGTGGCTTCTAACTAACATGAAAACATCTAACAGACATAATATCAAGTTACAGAACATGACACACATATTACATACCCAGTATACATGTAGGTTATAGTAGCCATTTAAATTAAACTGATTATGATCATATGACACACATATTACATACCCAGTATACATGTAGGTTATAGTAGCCATTTAAATTGAACTGATTATGATCACATGACACACATATTACATACCCAGTATACATGTAGGTTATAGTAGCCAATTAAATTAAACTGATTATAATCACATGACACACATATTACATACCCAGTATACATGTAGGTTATAGTAGCCATTTAAATTGAACTGATTATGATCACGTATGTACCAGTTACTGATATTGTGTCTCATGAAATAAAATCAGTTTCCCCTCAGTAATTGCTCTGGTATATAACATGTACAATGCTAAGCATCTATTGCTATAAGAAAAGGTTTATCCACATGATGTGCACATTAAATATATCTCCCAGATGTCAATCATTTGAGACTGATTCATAAAAATACTCTTTATTCTGTAAATGTAATTATTCCCTCCCTATGTCAATCAAACGTACAACTCCTAAAACTGGCATATTAATACACAACACTGGGGGTTCTTTAATGGTGAATGGTTGTGTAAACTGGTCAGTATGAGGACATTTTTGTATATTCCTGTGTGGTGTTTGGATTCTATCACATTGATATTAGAGAAACTGAAGTGCACATAAATAGAGGAACAAAGGACAGCAGGAGAGCACTTCCAATCTGGGGCTTTTATAACTGGGATTTAGAAAGTATTATTTACAATTGGATCCTTTTTGATGCTTCTATTTAGAGAGTTTGTCCTCTCTAGGATTATTGTAAAAAGGTTGTACACGGTGTATATAAAGTTTATTTGTGTGTAAATATTTGGTGTTTTGTGATACCTGACTTCAATAAAAACATTTTTTTCCACTTTCTAAACATGTGAAAGGTCTTTTCCCTTGTGAATACTTTCATGAGTTTTCAGATTATTTATTGTGTAAAACTTTTTCCTCACTCTGTACATGTGATAGGCTCTTGTCTGAATCTTTTCTTGTGTGAATCTTTTCATGAGTTTTCAGATGACTCATTCGTGTAAAACATTTTCCACACTCTGTACATGTGAAAGGCTTTCTCCTGTGTGAATTATTTCATGAGTTTTCAGATGATCCATTCGTGTAAAAAATTTTTTCACAATCTGTACATGTGAAAGGCCTTTCTCCTGTGTGAATCCTTTCATGAGTTTTCAGATTATCCATTAGTTTAAAACTTTTTCCACACTCTGTACATGTGAACGGCTTTTCTCCTGTGTGAATCCTTTCATGCTTTTTCAGATCACTCTTTTGTATAAAACTTTTTCCACACTCTGTACATGTGAAAGGCTTTTCTCCTGAGTGAATCTTTTTATGAGTTTTCAGATGATCCATTTGTGTGAAACATTTGCCGCACTCATTACATGTGTGTGGTTTCTCACCTGTGTGAATTTTGTGGTGTTCTAGTAGATGAGACTTCCATCTAAAGCTTTTCTCACATTCTGTAGATTTGAAAGGTTTCTCCTTTGTATGAATCATTTGGCTAGACTGTAGACTTTTCCTATCTTTAATATGTTTTGAAAACTCAGTAAATGTGTGTGGTTTATCCTCTGGGATAATAATTTCCCTAGGTAATTCATAAATGTTGTCATCTTGTTTGATGACTAAATTACTCCCTGTACATAATGATTGCTGCCCAGTTCCTGCTGATTCACCATCTTCTTTAAATATCTGCTGTGATATCCCCAATGTTTGTGAACAGTCATTAGTGTCTAAGACTATTGGAGTTTGCTGTATCATTCTGATGCTTCCTATAGTGAAGGATGGATATGAACTATTCACGTGTTTGTCTACATGAAAAGAAATGGAATAAAGAAAAATAAGAATGTTTATTCTTTATAATATAATCCATCTTAATAAAAAAAAATTATACTCGAAAATATCTTCAGTTTTGTATTTTTCAATTTATTTACCTGTAAATCATAAATTAAAAAAGCATGACATAGAATGTAAACATTACTACATCATAGTAACCTAAATACTGATTACTGATGAAAACATGTTATAGGGCCACATTAAACAAGGTGTATGTGGAATGTGGATAATGTTCTCAGCCAGGGAACAAGTACATCTGTATTGTGGGCAAGAGAGGTGGCATCCACCATCCTCGTTTAACATTGCACAAGCAACCGCACATACAGCCCTGCCCGGGCCATGCTCAACCAGTTGGGTGAGAACATGATGTCTTAATCATCACAGACTAATAATTAGTGTGAGATATTTTAAGAGGGTAAAGAAGCAGTGACCTTGTGATAATCTTTAGCTTTTGACTGTGGTTGTTCTATTTATATAAACAGCCAAAAAACTTTATTAGTTTAATAATACTTACGGTAAAACTAAGCACACGGATCAGTGGTGGTTCTAGGGTGAGGAACACTGGGGGAGTTGTGGGTGTTCCACACATGGGAACAAGCTAGACTTAAAGGGCCATGATACCCAAATGTTGAAACACTTGAAAGTGCTGCAGCATAGCTGTAAAAAGCTGACAGGGAAATATCAACTGAACATCTCTATGTAAAAAAGAAAGATATTTTACCTCAAAATGTCATAAGTATTCACATCCCATTGTAAAGGGCTTTAAGCAGCAAACCAGGGAGTGAGCATTGTGCACACTCATCTTATTTCCCTATTCCGTTAAGGAAGTTTACTATGAAAACTCATGAGAGCTAAGTGAAGTCTCATGAGATCACAATAAAAGAGTTCATGACCTCAGCACTGCTGATGCTGATTGGCTGCTGTTCATTTATTCCTTTTTTTTTATCTGCAGCTGGACAGCAGCTAAAGTATAACTTTTTACACAGCACTTACTCTGCTGAGCTGAGGAAATTGTGAGGTAAAAAATCTTCCTTTTTTATATAGAGATTCTCAGGTGATATTTTCCTGTCAGCTTTTTTACAGTTATACTGCATCAGTTTCAAGTGATTTATCATATGGGTATTATGTCCCTTTAAGTGTAGTTATGGGAGTTCCATGAGCGAGGTCAGGGCAGGTGAAGTTGATGTTGTTCTAAGTACAGAACCAGGTCAGAGGGTGAGGTTAGGCAGTTGTTAGACATGATCTGTCTAAAACAACAGAGGGGGAGAAGTATTTTTTACCCTCCTCCTCCTCAGCTCAATGGGGGTTGTTCCTTCTTTATAACGTCATTGATACAAGTGTTATTAAAAGATGCAGATATAAATATAACAGTTTATATTTGTTTAATGAGTGATCTATTCTATTTCCCAGTAATTAAAGTCAGCATAATTATCTATTTTGCTCACCTAACACATATGAGTTCATGCTGATTACCGGCTCCAATGTCTGTGCTCAGGAAGAAGGTTCCCTTATTCACTCCAGTTACATCAATACCTGATATCTCTCAGTGCTCTGGCCGTGTCTGTAAAAAGTATATTAAATGGTTTAGACAGATAATAATAAATAATGGTTCTGATTAACTGTACGTATGGTATAATTAAAGGCACACATAACAATTCATGTGATACAGATCAGCTGATTAGGTTATTACATATGTGCTATTGATTCAGCACAAGCATTTAGTACAGTTAGCTCTGTGGGTGTTATAATTGCCCCTTAAATATGAATCTCCCCAGATCTATACAACATAACAATAGAAAATCTATTTAAGTGGGGCCCTATCACAACTTTACAAATATATTATAATCTTTGTTTTCTATCATTTATATGAAACAATATTTTCTCCTGAAGGAAATTAAATATCAGTTGTTTAAATATAAGTTAAATTGGATGCTGCAATATTGGTATTTTACTTCCTACTAATTCTCACTGTCAGACATTTTGTCATGTGCTCAACCCCCAGCCCTTTAACTTCTCTTGGTCAATACTTAGTTCTCTAAACTCACATTGCAATGGGGTATGGGAGAGATTGGCACTAAAAAGTTAATTTCAATTATTTTCTTGGATAGAGTTAAGAAAATAAAGAATTTGTGTTTACATAGAGTGATAATATAATGAGATGTTCTTTTGGCAAATTCAGTCATTTTAAAAGGATCATAAAATATAGAATTATAAAACCACAGATGCATAATAAAAATACAATGCAATAAACTTACTATGAAATTTAAAAAGAGCAATAGATTGTTTTCTGATAAATGTAGTTCTGTACCATGTGACAGCTATCAGCCAATAACAGACACAGATTTTTATATAATGTGAACTCCTGCATATGCTAAGTAGGAGCCGGAGCCTCAGGTCATTTAAAATGCTGTGTACAATTTAATAATGAAAATAAATTACAAACAGCAGTTATTTCACATAAAAATAAAGCTAAAGGTGAAATTTCCCATACACTTTATACACCGGTAAAACAAGTCATTAGAAACACATTAAAGGGACAGCAAAGTCACAATTAACCTTTTATTATTCAAATATAAACATCTTTCTAATTTCCTTCTATTATCAAATCTGCTTTATTCCCTTGGGGACCTTTGTGACAAAGCAAATAATGCCCTATGGTGCGCTAGCTGCTGATTAGTGGCACATACAAGCCTCTTGTCATTGGCTCACCTTATGTGCTCAGTTAGCTCCCAGTTGTGCATTGCTGCTGCTTTGATAAAGGATATCTAGAGAATGAAGAAAATATCATAATATAAGTCAGTTGGATAGTTGTTGAAAATTAAATGTTCTATTTAAATTCTGAAAAATATTTGGGGTTTCTTGTTATTTTAAGTGAAACCCAATTTTACAGGACACTGTCCCTTTAAGTCTGATCATGTGACATAAACAGCAGCAGCTGAAGGTGCAGAATACACTTACTAAGGTCTTTACTAACAACAAGAATCAGTCACAGATAAGTGGGATAAACGTTCTGATGATAAACAGGTGCAGCTAATAGAAATAAGAAATGTATTATAAAATAACCTCATTAGAAATAAAATAATATGCAGATCACAAGATATTTATGATTAGATCAGTATATGTGATGAGACTGATACAACAGGGCCATAAGCTGAGTGATATTTATTACTGGAGCAAATAGCAACTTCAGACTAATATTAAATAAAAATGGTTTATCTGGGCTCTACAGTTAATTATAAACCTATAGGGAAATGCAGGATTCTGGTTGGCTGATACTTAAGAATCTATTGCTCATTTGGATAACAGGAATAACCTCCACAAATGTATTATAGGACAGACCTCCTCAAGCTTGGAAATATGGTTTGGTTCTGCTACAAACATTAATTTTATAAACTGCTATAACTCATTATGTATTAAATTAGCCTTTCAAATGGAAGAACTAAACAATAAATTAATTAACACAGCATGAAAAATATAGAAAATAAATTAAGTACAGTTGAGTTTTTTTAATTTAAATTCAGTTTCTTATATTAAGTGAAATATGTTATCTTTATCATAACAAAATACAGAACAATATTTTCTCATCATTATATAAAACACAACAGTTTGAGACTGTTAATAAAAAAAAAATTAATATTTTTTATTGAGGTATTAAAACATACAATATAGATTGAAAATACAATTTCAATGTCAAATATTCTCCAGACAGGATACAATAGACATGGCAGTTTCACCAACAAAATAAAATAACCTTGTGCATATCATCACCATTACATGAACTATTAGTTTAACACATAAATAAAATTATAACAGTGATACCTCATTTTTATTTATATTCTCTAATATATAATCCCCTGCAGTCCAATAAGGTCACTTATGGACCCAATTGCTCAAGTAAAACAATATAGGGGAGATAGTAAATGAAATGGCCTCTTTTAGGCCTTATTACCTATACAAATAACTAGCTTACAAATAACCTAGCGTCTGATATTGATAATATCTGATAACTTTCACACTCAAGTAGTAGGTAGCTAGCTCTTAAAACACAACCATATGGGTCTATAAGGGAAGGGAACATGAAAGATCATTACCTAGCTCTTTTACTCCTTACCCTAGTCATGGTAGGGACTGTAGACAAACATACCTAAAATTCCGCACTTACATTTACGCCGAGAAGTATACATAACTTTTCCATTTACAAATTTATACATTTTACATGTTACCTATTCCCAAAACATAAAATATACATTTGCAACTTCATTTTTATTAACTGGATTTTTGAGTCCACTCGACGCTGCTGGTGAGCACAACCATATGGTTCTATAAGGAAAGGGAACTTAAAAGATTGTTACCTAGCTCGTTTGCTCTTTACCCTAGCCATAATATACCTCTCTATAAAAAATTAACTAACTAGTATGCCTAAGAAATCTGCTGTAGAAGTGTGTACGCTTCCATGAGGGCATGTAGAGATACATTAAATATGCTGCATGATATTAACCTAGAAATGAAATACAGGAACCTGAAATAAGCCCAAAAATTATTACTCTGGATATTGATAAAAAATAAATTATAGGGACCATAGACAAACACATACCTAAAATTCTGACCTTACATTTACATCAAAAATTGTACATAACTTTTCCATTTTACAAATTTAGACATTTTTTATGTTACCTATTCTCAAACAATTGCAGCATAACTTTTATTTACTGGGTTTTTGGGTCCACTCGATGCTGGTGATAAAAAAGGGTATAAGAATATATAACTAGACAGGTATATCAGGGGGCATCCTTCATAAAGTCAAGTTACAACCATATATTTTGCTGGGCTGTAATCAATCCTGGCTGCGGCTAACTAAAATGTGTGCTCAAACACCATATAGGGTGTAATTCAACCAACTCCTAGCCTCCATGTCAACCGACTCTCGTTGGCTGCATACCTCATGGTTGTAAACTCCATAGGCCATAATCCAATTCTGTGCTGTATATCGTGTGTACATTTATACAAAGATTCAAAGTCGGTTTGTCCCTTACGGTTTTAGCCCCACACGGAAAGTTGCAGGTCTGACTTAGCATCAGAATGATTGCCAGAATCGGAGGTTCAATGGCTGTCCCATAAGCATCAAGTAAATCCATTTAATTTGGCCAAATCCAGTCCCCAGATAGCCCATAGCAATCAGTGTTATCTCTCTTGTCACCCATGTCCGCAATATCCTTACTTGTAGGAGTGTCATACTTAGATATTGCAATCCACTGAAGCAGGTGTGAGTCTCCCAATCCTTGTTTTTGTATGCTGCTAGAGAGGGTAGGAAGCTGTCACCAGGGCCCCAAAGCGCTGCAACCTCCCTCTGCCACCTGGTCCGGGACTACCCACAGACAGACCTCTGCCTTAGCAACCTCGGGTATTGCAACTGCAATTCACAAATCCTCAATCAGTTTGGCTTGACAGGAATCTATAAAGCTTGTAAGCTCAGCCACCAGACGATCTGCTGACTCCATACTAGTCCCAGTTAATCACTCTCTATTTTACCTCAAAATACATTGGACAGCAAATAGGTGTCTGGATAATGTTAAGGCTAGTGTGTCTCTTACCCTCCAGTAGAGTGGCTACCTACTCAATTTTGTATAAGTTGAGCTCCAAGGTAATTTTAGTATCTGCATACTTTTTAACCCAGAAATCAGGGAGGGTATGCGGCAGCTGCAGCAACACAGGTCTCCTTTTAGTAATCTTCCAAGGCCTAGGTAACCAAGATTATGCATGGCTCACTTGAAAAACATAGGTCAGGTCTGTCATTTTATCCACTCCTCATCTGCAGCTCAGTAGATAGATTATTTCTATTCCCAGAAATTAGGATTGAAAAGACTTAAAAGCCTAGTTTGATGAAATGTAAGTAGGAGCTTCACCCAGACACATCCTGCAGCTCCAAGCATAGGCTCCGCCCCATTAATAAAGATTTATGTCAGGGTTTGCATATTACCGTTTAGCAGAAGCTCTGTAAGTATGAAGTCTCTCTTGTTCCTCCTGTGATTTCACTGAGTGTTACACAGATATTTATACTAATGTGGGAGGGTCACCTTTCTCTGTGTGACTCACATGAGTACAACTTGTCAGTTGGGAGACAAAGAGATGGTCACTAATTGTGTTTTATTAACCAATGAACTGAGCTGAACAAAACGTTCATAAGAAATGGCTTTTTTAAAAGTCTAAGGTATTAGATAACTTGAAAAAATGGTGCTAAAATACAAGAGAAATAGATTTTTCTATGGTTTAGAATAACAGTTGTATATCGTCACTATATCAATCATTTTAAAGCCATCTAAATCCTGTACTATGCACTTTGGGT
This sequence comes from Bombina bombina, assembly GCF_027579735.1. Classification (NCBI taxonomy): domain Eukaryota; kingdom Metazoa; phylum Chordata; class Amphibia; order Anura; family Bombinatoridae; genus Bombina; species Bombina bombina. Next base: position 70,205,759 of record NC_069503.1, read on the forward strand.
TAGATTATAATAGTAGCGCAAATTTCTGCTCCTGCACGTGCGTTATCTGCGTTCAACTTTTTTTTACCAATGCACATGTATTACAGGTCACAAGTAAATTGTTTGCTCTCTTACAGTCACATCCTTGACAGAAAAAAAACTTTGTAAAGTTACAAACGCAGGATTGTATCCCCACATAGACTTTAACGGAGCCTCATTTTGAAGGAAAAAAAAAAAACAGCTGCCAAGTCGCACCAAAACGAATGCAGGATGCAATGAGATATATGTATGTATTTCTATACATATGTATGACTGTATTTATATGTGTATATATGTCTGTAAATGATATAGGAAAATGTGGGAAGTCCTCTTCTAATATGCAATATATAAGTGCAAGTGCAAGGTGCATACAGGTGAATACTGTTGTGTCCGGGACTTACCCTTAGGGAGCCTAACCGCCCCCAAAATCTGTGTATGTCGTGCAGTACCTCAGGCAGGAACTCAACAATGCCGGGGGACCTCCACGGTCAAACCGAAATCGATTCGGTGGGCTTTCTGCTCCAAACCAGCCGGCGTGATGTGAGAATCTCCAGCAGCGCTTCAGGCTGAACACAGGTGCGCTGCGATGTCTGTTAGTGACGTTGCAGAATCTCCAGTGAGGGGGGCGGTGCTCTTGCTTCACCCGGATTTTACAACAGTATACTTTGTATGTCAGGGCTTTAAGCTGATCCAAGCTGGTGCGATAAAGGCAATCAAAGAAATGGGATAGGATCCAGCTTTATGCAAATAAAATCCATCTTTATTGGCAAGGTTAAAACGCCAAAAGTGGCTCAGCAAACAGCATACATTGATAGTCAGCAGAAACCAATGTGTGAGCGTGACACCACGGCTTACATGTTTCGGCACTCAGCCGTAATCATAGCCATAGGTGTCATGCAGGTGAATGCAAGTTTAAAAAACAGTGTTACAATTGTGATTGGTTAAAAACAATAGATACAAAACACGCCCACACCAGGTGAAGGGTAGTTTGGTTAACCCTTATTATCCCAACTACGCTACAGCAAGAGTATTCACACCTCAGTATATATAGGATAATTCCTAAGAAATATAAACAAATTTCTAAAATAGAAAACTGCTAAGACTAATATAGGAACATTTGTTCCTATATTAGTCTTAGCAGTTTTCTATTTTAGAAATTTGTTTATATTTCTTAGGAATTATCCTATATATACTGAGGTGTGAATACTCTTGCTGTAGCGTAGTTGGGATAATAAGGGTTAACCAAACTACCCTTCACCTGGTGGTGGGCGTGTTTTGTATCTATTGTTTTTAACCAATCACAATTGTAACACTGTTTTTTAAACTTGCATTCACCTGCATGACACCTATGGCTATGATTACGGCTGAGTGCCGAAACATGTAAGCCGTGGTGTCACGCTCACACATTGGTTTCTGCTGACTATCAATGTATGCTGTTTGCTGAGCCACTTTTGGCGTTTAACCTTGCCAATAAAGATGGATTTTATTTGCATAAAGCTGGATCCTATCCCATTTCTTTGATTGCCTATATGTCTGTAAATACATATATACACATATTAATACATATGTATAGAAATATATGCATATATATTTATATACATACCTATATTTATATGTGTTCCTATGGATCCCTATGTAAAAGCCCTTTTTTGCTAACACCTGACATCTCATACCTTTAGCCCTTTTTATTACAATTTTTTTAAAATAATTTGTATTATGAGTGTAACTGTACTTATAAATGTATTTTTGATGTGTTTTTGTGACACTTTTTCAACCCACGTAACAGTTAACCAGAGCTGTGAAGTTTCAGTAATCACTGTAGCGTAGATTGCGATTGCGATTACGGATTTACATTTACTTAATGTTTTATAATTCAGCAATAAAATGTGAATTTCTATAAACCCCAAATTTATTATTTTAAAACCACATATTCTGTTTTTTTTTTTTTAAAATAGACCCAATCATAAAATTTTAACTATTCAAGAAACTACAAAAAATTAAATAAAAGGAGTCACCTGTGACGGATACCCTGGCTTCCCCCTGACTGGGTAGCTCCAAACAGGTCCTGCTTCCTCCCTGCCGACTGCAGCTATGTAGCTGGCAAGTGATCACATCCTGTAGCCACCCCTGATGCCCGACAGCACCAGTATTCAGGGTCCCACCCTGTGGCAGACTCCGGCTACCCTGAATAGGTAGCTCTGCCAGAGGGTCCTAACTCTCCAGGAAGGGGGCCGGCTATGTAGCGGAGAAGTTTTTTAGCAAGAGCCCATGCAAATAACTAGACATACTGGCATTCAGGTGAAACAAGAACAACCTTTATTGAGAAACACACACATCTTTTATACACACCACTCATCTTGATAAGACACTGGGCAATCCCAAAATTTCCCACCAGACAGGCTGGCCCCTCCATAGCAGCCACAGTCCCACAGAATCCCAGTACCCAGAGGTCATGGTTTCTGGGTGATCCGGGTGGACACCACTTCCAGGGTGTCACTTTAAAGCTCTTGGTCCCCAGGTGCCACAGTCCAAAAAGCAGCATGATTCCCTACTGGGACCAGAGATACAGTCCGTAGAAGTTATGGGGGCCGGGGTGTCCAAAACCCCCGGTTCCCAAAGGAGCTCCCCTCCGGTAATTCCCCCACCTCTTGCCCACCCTAGGGGCTATCAATCCCCAAAAGAGCGGAGCTCTGGGGCAAAGGGCCGCTGGAGTGACCAGGGGAAAATATAGCGGGTGTCCTGCTGTTCTGTGGCTGACCGGGAGTTCCAGGAGCCGGCCTGCCTGAGAGGGGTTATGCGGGTGTCCGTTGTGAGCCGGCAGACTGGGAGTTCCAGGAGCCCGGCCAGTCTAGGAGGGTTTTTCCGGTCAGATGTTTCTTGATAAATATATTGAACTGAAAATTGTCCCTAGGGGGTTAAGACTCCAAAAAAATGTACTTTTAGTTTAGATGAAGATTTAAGAAAAGAATGGGATGTCAATCTTGAAAATTCTTCCCTAAACTTTTTAGAAATTTAAAAAAATATAGAAACAGAGTTTTAGACACATTAAACAAAGAAATAACCAATATAAAGAATAATGTACAGGATTAAAAGAAAAAAGGGAATATAAAGAGTACCAAAGTGCAATTATTAAAATTTGGGAGAAATTAACCAGAACTATTGAAAACAAAATGGAGCAAAATGAGGAGGGATAAATTCGATTATAAAGAGACTAACAGAGAGACCCAGAAAAGCTGGAGAAATAGAAACAGGAGAGATGGGGACTATCATAAGAAAGGGACATATATGAACTCAAGACAAGAGAATAGGATGGATTATTGCAACAAAAAAAACCATGTAACAGATAACCCTAGTTACCAAATAAGGAACAGAGAATGGAAAACCCACAGAAATCATAGGGATTTTGGTGAAAGAAGAGATTAAATGTTCAATAGGTTTAGGCCCCTACAAAATCAAGAGGAAGAAGAAAATTATCAACTTGATTTTTTAGAGAGAAGCCCTCTGAGAGAGGGCACTTCACAATAACTAATATGGAAAGACAGAGAAGAGAGGGAAAGACACACAGAAAGAACAAGAAACAGAGAAAAAGAGGGAACAGAGGGAAGGGAAGAAGGGTCTGGCAGAAAGACAATTGGCAAAATGACAACTGGGGGAGAATGTAGATACAGAAACCTAAGACTACAGGAATATTCAATTTAAGCAGTAAAATATTGACAAAAGATGAGGAAAAACTTCTCAACTTAGACTCACATATGCACCCACAGCACGCATTAATAAATTCGAAACTCACATAGACGTAAAAAAATGTGTAAGAAATCTCACCTTGAAATTATATTTTATTAAACACCCACTAGAAAGTATTAGTGCACAAAATAGAACTACTAACAACACTTTTATACACACAAATTTAAAGGAAAAGTCCAAATGTTATCCCATCCACAAGAAGGAAAGAAATCTGGAAGTTTTCGAGGTACAAGTACTCAAAGATTTAGAAGAAATAAAAATAGAAGAAAAAGTTAAACAAAACCTTAGTAGGAATGAAAGAGAAAGTATAAAAAAACTACAAAAAGATAAGAATGTCAATATAAAACCTGCAGATAAGGGAGGTGGAGTACCTAAAAGAAGTCAAAAGACTGCTCAATGATGATACCACCTACAAAATTCTGAAAAATAATCCAACAGAAATGTATAAAGATAGATTGTTAAATTTATTAGAAAAAAGCTAAACAAAAAGGAATCATTAACATCAAAGAATTTGAATACCTTGTACCTAAATACCCAAAAATACCAGCGTTTTACTTCTCAAGATTCACAAGTCCCTGATAGACCCCCTGGGAAGACCCATCATATCTGGGATTGATTCCCTTTGTGCAAATCTTTCCCAGTATGTGGACAGATTTCTTCAGGCCTATGTTAAAGGGACAGTCTACCATAGAATTATTATTGTTTTAAAAGATAGATAATCCCTTTATTACCCATTCCCCAGTTTTGCATAACCAACACAGTTATATTAATATACTTTTTACCTCTGTGATTACCTTGTATCTAGGAACCTTCTTCCAGCCCCCTGATCAAATGACTGTGACTGTTTATTATCTATTGTCTTAAATTTAGCATTGTTTTGTGCTAAATCTTAAAGGGACAGTCTACACCAGAATTTTTATTGTTTTAAAAGATAGATAATCCCTTTATTACCAATTCCCCAGTTTTGCATAACAAACACAGTTATATTAATATACTTTTAACCTCTGTGATAATCTTGTATCTAAGCCTCTGCAAACTGCCCCTTTATTTCAGTTCTTTTGACAGACTTGCAGTTTAGCCAATCAGTGCCTGCTCCCAGATAACTTCACGTGCACAAGCACAGTGTTATCTATATGAAATACATGAACTAACACCCTCTAGTGGTGAAAAACTGTTAAAATGCATTCAGAAAAGAGGTGGCCTTCAAGGTCTAAGAAATTAGCATACGAACCTCCTAGGTTAAGCTTTAAACTAAGAATACCAAGAGAACAAAGCAAAATTGGTGATAAAAGTAAATTGGAAAATTGTTTAAAATTACATGCCCTATCTGAATCATGAAAGTTTATTTTGGCCTAGACTGTCCCTTTAAATAACCACCCCTGTGCCTGACACAGTGTTATCTATATGGCCCACGTGTACTTTCTGTCTCTTTGTGTTGAAAAGAGATTTAAAAAGCATGTAATAAGAGGCAGCCCTCAAAGGCTTAGAAATTAGCATGTGAGGCCTATCTATGTTTAGTTTGAACTAAGAATACCAAGAGAAAAAAGCAAAATTGTTGATAAAAGTAAATTGGAAAGTTGATTAAAATTAAAAGTACTGGGGGCGTGTCCAGGCAGCGGCTCTGTGCAGTCGCACTCTTCTGTAGCTCCGGGAGAAAAATCAATTACCCGCCGGTTCTTGCTTTAAATCTACAGCACCCTATACTATTACAAGCTACTTCACGATCACATACAAGGTCACAACCTTAGTTGCTGTATTAATGATCCCGGAAGCGGAATAGGACGATCAAGGCCTGTAGCGACGGCGGTTTTACAGGCAACGTTCCCCCCCTGGATTCCAGGGGTACTTAGCCAGAACTGTTTTCTCATATACCTACAACCAAACTGCCGATTATTAACAGCCTTTCTTGTCAAAGATAAGCATACTTCTTTGGGCATCGCAGCCACTCAGTGAGTGCGGTCGCTGACAACAGCTAGCTACAATGTGGGCCACAGATTCCTCCACTGACTTGGACCCTCGATTAACTAAATTAGAAGCCCTGATGCAAATACTGATAGATAAAGCTCCCACGGAACAAGACATACTTTCTCTCATGGAAAGAGTAGGAGACGCTGAAGCCGCGGAGCCGGAACTACAGCAACCCGTAATGAGTGAGCCAGATTTAAGCATAGAGCCAGGGAGGATAAGCAACCTGCTATACACCCAGGCGGTTGCTCTAATATACCACTCTCATCAACAATCGAAGGCAATAAAAGTAGAGCAACAGAAACATCATATCAGCACCTCATGCAAGTTATGTGCCTCTCCCTAAAGGCGGATCTGCTAAGCAGGAAACACAGCGCCACTTCTTCTAAGATGGCGCACGGAGCAACACTGCACTACCCCCAGAGGGAGAACCGGGTCTTGGCATATATGAACGTCAATACTGGTAAGCAGAGCAAACCTCCTATTACTTTTATGATTAAAGACCCCACCGACTCAGCAAGATTACAGCTACGGGTAAAACAGGACTCGGAGATGCTGTGGGCGCCACGTGGGCTTTGGGGGAGCCAGGAGGTGGATGCAAACCTGGAGTCTTTAAGCTCAACTACTTTAATCATAGTTCCAGATAGCAACCCAGACTGTACATGGTAGGACTTTGATCTCTGGGTATAACCCTCCAGGGACTATGAACTATTTCACATTACTCCCTGTCGCTATCACTATCATTCATTCTAAACTGCCGAGGGGAGAAGCCCAACCCTGCCTCAACTACCCTCTTTGCAGGTGCTAATGCTATGAATGACATGCCGATATACCTTGGGGGCTGATAGTACTCCTTTATTGAACTTTTTTCCAATAGACTCTATTTGGGACAATTTTGGGGACTCAACCTAAAAGGTTTGCTGTGTTGTTCGGTTCAGCTACAACTGTTTAATTTGTTGCTTTATGGTTTTGAATATATTCTCAAAGCATGTATGTTTTACTTGTTTACCACGCAATTGTTACACTATTAATTTTATCATTATTTTTTTTTATTGGAAGCCCATGACATATCAGGTTGTTTGAGCAGGGGGAGACAAATATTCCTTTAGCTCATAACTTTTAGGCTATTTGGCTGCATCATCATCCATGCTAATGGCGCGCATATTAAACACACTCTTTATTGCCTCACTCGTGGCTGGCGGCCGCGGTAGCGGGTGGGGGATAGGTATATATCATATAGTTGAGACGCCACCACTTATTAGTCCATTACACATCCCAACAGCCCCAATACTGAAATTTCCCTTTGCTAATAATACCCTTTCTAATGTGTTGGTCAGCTGAATGTTGCCCCCTGTAGCCTATTGATTCCAACCCACTTAAGTGCCGCACTCCACATGAATATAATAGCTGTAGGTACTATTAAATATAAGAATGACATTTTTTCTGGTTATCTGTGTCCCTGGACACAAGTTCTTCTGTGTTGTAATTGTTTTTTTCTGTGTGTTATGTTAAATTTTATCTGCACATATCCCCAAAACTGTTTATAAGTGACTTAATTTAATATCCAAGAGAGGTCTGAAGTGCTTCAATTTAGGGTTTAAAAAGAAGTACACTGACTTAGACCCATGAGTTTTTAAATATTGGTTCACCTCTTTGTGTATATATTGCAGACTGACATCATTATGTACTATTTGCCTCATGCTCTTTAACAGTCAACACAGGGGATTAACTCAGTGATTCATTGACCCAATAACATATTGTATTATAACATTTGTTGACGTGTGCTATGTGCATATATTTTATGATGTGTACTTTTGTTTGATATGAATAAAGCTTCTTTGAAAAAAAAAAAAATTAAAAAAAAAAATTAAAAGTACTATCTGAATACATAAAGTTTAATTTATACTAGACTGTCCCTTTAAAGAATTGCTCCTACCTAAGGGACTTCACTAGTGTTATAAATTTAATAGAGACAAGAAAACATGAAGGACCTCTTATTCTAGCGACTTGCAATGTAACATCACTTTACACCAATATTTCACATGATATGTAGAAAAAGACAAAAATGAGGATATCTAAACAATAAGTTGAAAATCAAACAAAATCTAACCATGGGATGGGTATGGGCTTACCGGGAATGGGGTATGGGTTTAAAGGGAATGGGGTATAAGCTTACAGGGAATGGGGTATGGGTTTAAAGGGAATGGGGTATGGAGTGTAGTATGAGAGGGGATGGGGTGTGGAGTGTATATAGTGTTAGTGATAAGTGTATGTATGTATTGAATGTGTTTGCGTGTAAATGTGTTTATATAAGTATTAACAAAACACACTCACCCAAATGAACTCTCGCTCACTAACTCACTATCTCACACTAACTCTCACACTAACACGTACTCTCACAATAACACTAACTCACTATCTCACAATAACTCACTATCTCACACTAACACTAACTAACTCTCACAATAACACTAACTCACTCTCTCACACTAACACTAACTCTCATAATAACACTAACTCACTAAATCTCTCTCCTCTCTAATCTTACAAAACCCTCCAGCAACACAGTCAAAGAAGCCATGCTTGTAGCATGCTTATATACCCTATGTAAATGATGTACTGGTTTGCAAAGTAAAGGAGGTTCAGGTGTGCTTTGTTAGTAATTAGTATGCGTGCAATGTGTATTAGTTGTGTGAATTTGCGCATGCTCATATTGAGTTTGTATTTGTGTAATGTGTATAATGCGATGATGTCATAGTGATCGTTTTGCATAACATTGTCCAAAAGTAGTATCTGTAAATATAAATGTTGATTTGTGATGGTCTCGTATTTGTCAAGTGGTGTAAATGTTTATTTGTACTAATGTTCCGTAATTGGCAATGCAAATGTATTATTTGAGTATCAGTGTGCATTATTTTATTTATCCGATTGTGAATGTGTAATGCGTATGTGCTATGTTACGTGAGCGATTGTTGCTTGTATGTTTGATGTGTGTTTTTGTGGTGCATTATGTGGTATATGTAATATGACAGAGCAGTGTGTATTTCTCGCAAGATCGAGTGTTAACTGAAAAATCTGTGCTTATTTCATTTATCATTGATCTCTATGGGAGAATGTTTAAAGCGCCCGTAATTATGCTTATTAAATAAACGCAGTAATCGTGTTACCGTGACGCGTTACGAGGTTGTTTGGAGACTCGTAACACCTATGTTATTAAAAGATATGCAATGGAAATAACGTACAAGTACCTATCGCATCCCTCATAACGCAAAACTCGTAATCTAGCCGTCAGTTTTTAGAAACTTAAGCTGCAAAGGTATACTGGAGTAGCCTTCAAATAAGACTTATTTTATTTTTTTAATCTTTAGATCTAGAACTACACAAACACACTTCTTTACTTATGTTTGTAACCTTGATTATCCTGATTTTATTAGTATTGAGAATTTAATATGGATGATCTGCTGTAGCATGCCTATAGAGCAGTGATGGTGATCTGGCACTCCAAATGTTTAAAAACTACATTTCCCATGATGCTTGACTGCACTTCATTGTGCAAAAGCATTCTGTGAAATGTATTTATGAAACATCTGGAGTTCCAATGTTCACCATCCCTACTATAGAGTCTGTGAAATGAGTTAAAATAGAATTCCTGTGTCTAGATACAATCTAAATCTAATCATACTTTTTATATTTACAGGTGTTAGAGCATTGCTACAGACAATGCAATACAGTTCTATGTCATTATTCAATGGTATGTAACCATTTCTTTTACATTAGATTCAGATATTACCTATATTATTTGAATCTGATATTTTTTTTTATTAATTTCAGAAGAGGAGGTTGAAATTACTTTGGAACCACTTGCTGAAGATACAATTTGTCCAGAAGATGAGGATGAGACCCAGATAGAGGGACACACCAGAGGGACAAACTGCGCCTGAATTAGATACATCACAGAATCCAATGGTCACAGATTCTGACATTCATGAAAGACCAGAAGTAGTAATAGCGCAACAAGATTTACCAGACAGGACCAATGACATCCAAACACTAACAGACATGGCTTTGTCATTTAAACACTAACAGACATGGCTTTGTCATTTAAACACTAACAGACATGGCTTTGTCATTTAAACACTAACAGACCTGGCTTTGTTATTTAAACACTAACAGACATGGCTTTGTTATTTAAACACAAACAGACATGGCTTTGTCATTTAAACACTAACAGACATGGCTTTGTCATTTAAACACTAACAGACATGGCTTTGTTATTTAAACACTAACAGACATGGCTTTGTTATTTAAACACTAACAGGCATGGCTTTGTTATTTAAACACTAACAGACATGACTTTGTTATTTAAACACTAACAGACATGGCTTTGTTATTTAAACACTAACAGACATGGCTTTGTCATTTAAACACTAACAGACATGGCTTTGTTATTTAAACACTAACAGACATGGCTTTGTCATTTAAACACTTACAGACATGGCTTTGTCATTTAAACACTAACAGACATGGCTTTGTTATTTAAACACTAACAGACATGGTTTTGTCATTTAAACACTAACAGACATGGCTATGTCATTTAAACACTAACAGACATCGCTTTGTTATTTAAACACTAACAGACATGGCTTTGTCATTTAAACACTAACAGACATCGCTTTGTCATTTAAACACTAACAGACATTGCTTTGTTATTTAAACACTAACAGACATGGCTTTGTCATTTAAACACTAACAGACATGGCTTTGTTATTTAAACACTAACAGACATGGCTTTGTCATTTAAACACTAACAGACATGGCTTTGTCATTTAAACACTAACAGACATGGCTTTGTTATTTAAACACTAACAGACATGGCTTTGTTATTTAAACACTTACAGACATGGCTTTGTCATTTAAACACTAACAGACATGGCTTTGTTATTTAAACACTAACAGACATGGCTTTGTTATTTAAACACTAACAGACATGGCTTTGTCATTTAAACACTAACAGACATGGCTTTGTCATTTAAACACTAACAGACATGGCTTTGTCATTTCAAAATGAACAAACAGAATTTTTTAAAGAAATGTTGAAATTGCAAAAAGAAAGGAATAATATTCTAATAGAGGATTCTGAATAACCAAAATACCAAAATAAAATAGAATAAATGAGTAGGAGATATCCAAATCCATGATACGTTTGTTTTCCATTTTCATAGTTCTGCACTTTTTGTTACTGTTTTGTGAGTAACATTTTTTTTTATTTGTTATTTAAAAAAAAAAAGAGTGTTTTTTAATACAGTATTTCTTGTATACAAATACTTTAACAATGTTGCTAATAAATATGGTTACAATATTAACATTAATAAAAAGAAATTGAATACATAAAAGTTCAAAACCTTATAAATTTTTATTCATAAAATATTATTTTTATTGATGGAAGGTAAACACAATAAAATAAACAGATATGGTTAGTTGCTCTCTCACAGTACATCACAAACTATAGAAATGAATAATGGTATTTCTTATTTTCAAAGTTGATAAAACTCTTATGTTATTCTTTGATTTCTGTAATAAAAAAAATATTAGTTTAAACAATTAAGAATTTTTTAGAAAAAAAACCATATCCACTTACATGAAAAATATCTCAATTATTTCCATCCTGTTTTGCACACCGTCTCTAGTTGTGTGCCTGCTTACTATGTCTTGGGGTACATACACATCTTCTGTAGGATCATTAGGACACACCTCCTCTAAGTTTCCTTGTGCAATGGCAATATTGTGCAACATGTGACAAGAATGTTATCATTGCATTTTTCTGGAGAATATTGAAGGTCTCCTCCAGAACGGTCCAACACTCTGAAACGCATCTTTAACACATAGAATGTTCTCTCAGTAGTACTTCTTGTGGCATGATGTGACGGGGGTCAAAAGCCATGGCCAACAAGGGTAACCATTGTCACCTAAACAATTGAAACAAAAATATATTTTGAAACACATCTAAAAAAAAAAAAACTCATATTGATGGATATATATGGACATGTAAACAAAAACAAAAAAAAAAAGATACTAAACTTTAAGAAACAATTTTTTGGTAAATGAAAGTTCTTCCTTTTTTTTTTTTTTTGGTTGATTGTTAATAAACCTTGATGTACATTGAACTAAAGGTCATCTACATCTATGTTTAATGAAATAAACCAAAAAATAGGTATATGAAAAAATTAAAAATAGAAAAATGGTTACATTTTCATTTAAAGTGACACTGAACCCAAATTTTTCTTTCATGATTTAGATAGAGCATGACATTTTTTTTTTTTTTCTTACCTTTATTTATAATCCAACCAAATGTCAAAAACAAATAAAACAGCATTAAACACATAACATAAACCACAGTTTCATGAACCACAATTTATACAAAAATCCATTCATGTAACACTATGTTTAACTATAGATGCAGATATACATTAAGTAATCTGCGTATTGGTATAGTCTAATCAATTTATTCATTGACATTGCTTGGGGTTTTACTTTTCAACCCCCCCTAAACCTTCCCCTCCCTCCCCATATATCCCCCCCGGTGCAAAGAGGTGATCCAACTAAACAAAAATCATAAAAATAACAACAGAGAGAACAAAAAAAAAAAAAAAAAACCATTATAATGCTACCATCGCCTAGTTTTTACCAGTTCCCTAGCAAAACAATTTCTGTATTCCTGAAAGGAAAGATTATGTGATTCATTTCTGCCTCAGGAAATATTTTTAGAAAGACTGCCCATTTATCAAAGAATCTTTTGATGTCTTGGTCATTATTTAAGTCTGCACCTCTCTGCTCTAAAATACATTGTTTTTTCATGCAATTTTTAATCTCAGAGATGCTTGGAGTTACACGACTTTTCCACTTTTTACAGATTAAGTATCTGGTGGCAAGGATGGTAGAAATTACTATTTTTTCATTAATTTGCCTGCCAGGATCTTTCTTAAGACAGAATATTATCTGATATAGTGTTAGCGAAAAACTTGCTATCTTTAGCACATTCTTAAGCCAATACTCAACCTTGGCCCAAAGATTTTTGATCTTTGGGCAGAGCCAAAACATGTGAATTAAATCAGCCGCCTGTAGCGAACACTTAGGACATTTATCAAACCCCACACTAGTACATTTAAAGCCTCTCTTAGGGTAAAATATGCCCCGTGTAGGAGTTTAATGTGTGCCTCTCTCCAGGTTGCAGATAGTGTTACTTGAGCAATTTTCTTAATTGATAATTTTATTTGTTTTCCAATATTAATACACGGGTTTATGTTCAGTGAGCATTATTTGTCATACTGAAGCTTTTTGCTCAGAAGATGGGTAACACGGTGCAATCGACATGTGACCATTCCTTGTTAAAATGAGCCACTTTTCCAATGTGCCCAATCCCCACTCCCAGCCCACTATTCTAACTAGATCTTGAACAAAGTGTCTTAATTGTAGGTATGCAAAAAAATCCTTATTGGATAAGTCAAATTCCGTTTTTAATGTCTGAAATGTTTTAATACACTTCCTTTCGTTATCTATAATTTGAATAACCTTTGATAGTCCAGCAGTATGCCATTTTCTAAAAACTTCCGAATCCAAACCTGCTTGAAAGTAGGGTTACCTATTATAGGTAAGATATAGGAAAGTCTATTATTAATTGACAGAAAATACATTATTTTACGCCAGGCTTTGAGTGGATTAAGGATAGTTTTGAACCTTTTAATTTCTGCTGGAATTTCTTTAGGTTCTAAATGTATTAACGCATCTAGAGAGTACGGATAGCAGATACTGGATTCAAGATCGTTATTCAATACATAATTATTATGTGAGATCCAGTCTGCTACGTTTCGAGCTAGAAAGGAGAAATTATAGAACCTTATGTCAGGTAAGGCAAGACCTCCACATTCTATTGGTAATGAGAGTTTCATGAGAGAAATTTTTGACCTTTTATTTTGCCACAGGAATTGAATAAGAGAGGTGTTAATTGATCGAATGTCCTTTCCTAAGAGAATTATTGGTGTATTTTGAAGTATATACAGTAGTTTTGGGAGGAGGGCCATCTTAAAGAGAGCAATCCTTCCAGAGAGTGATAAAGGGAGTTTTTGCCAAATCAAAAGCTTTTCTTTAATTATTTTTATTACCGGAGGGATATTCAAAGCATATAGATCTGAGGTTCTTGTCGGGATGTGAATCCCTAAGTATTTAAAGGAGTCTGTTACTTGGTGAAAAGGAGTTTTCAGTATGGAGGTATTATTTTTCCTAAGCCAAAATATCTCTGATTTGGCCATGTTTACTTTATATCCAGAGAATGACCCAAATTGTTCCAATATCTGAAAAAGTTTTGGCAAATTCAATTTAGTATTTGCCAAATAAAGCAGCAGGTCGTCAGCATATAAGCCAATTTTTATTTCAGTACTACGGATTTTTATACCATCCAAGAGATGACGAATTTTAATTGCTAGGGGCTCAATAGAGATATTAAATAGAAGTGGAGAGAGAGGACACCCCTGCCTTGTCCCTCTACCTAAAAGGATAGAAGACGAGATGGTGTTATTTACTATCAGTTTCGTTGAAGGCTGTTTATAAAGATTCCCAATAAATTCAAGAAAATTGCCCCTGAAACCAAACTGTCTTAGTGATGTTTTAATATGTTCGTAGTATATTGAATCAAAGGCTTTTTCGGCATCGATGGAAATAATGGCAAGGTCAGGTGTGTCCCCCCCCCCATCCCCCAGCTTAGACATAGCCTCGAAGTATTCTGTCACTAGTAGTGCTTCTCTAATTTTTGCAGCTGAGTTACGATTATTCAGAAAGCCTGCTTGATCCGTGTGTATAATTTCTGAGAGGATCCCTTGAAGCCTGGATGCTAAAATCGCAGTAAGAATTTTGTAATCAGAATTTAACAGAGCAATTGGTCTATAAGATTCTTTATAGTGGGGATCCTTTCCACCCTTTAATAACAATGTTGTATATGAACTGGAGAATAGAGAGGGAATCAAGTTGCCCTTTGTGAAAAAACTATTAAAAAGAATAGAAAGATGTGAGGTAGCTTCACTTGACAAGATCTTATAAAATTCATTGGGTAGGCCATCCGGACCTGCTGCTTTATTTAAAGAAAGTTCAGATATTATTTTCTCTATTTCTTCAACGGAGATGGGAGCATTTAAACTGTTAGACATTTCTAATGTAATTGTAGGATGTTTGATATCCCTCCAGAAATCCAAAGATTTCTGTGAGTCACTTATTTTAAATGAATACAATTCCTGATAATATTCGTAGAATGTTTTTAAATGTCATCCGGTTTAGAGATCTGTAGCCCTCTATCCTGCAGTTTATCTATTACAGGTTGTTTTTTCTCATTTTTAATTAGTTTGGCCAACATCTTACCCGATTTATTCCCATATCTATGTAGCTTAGCCTCTATTCTTAATTCTCTTTGTGTTTCCTGCAACAAAACAAAGGTATCCCTCTCGTTTTTTGCCCTGACATATTTTGCCCAATTCAATGACGATTTATCAAGCAAATACTGATTGTAAGTGTTGGTCAGACATTGACATGTCTCTCTTTCTCTGAATCTGAATTTCTTTTGTAGGGCAATATTGTACGATAGTATTTCCCCTCGCATGACTGCCTTCGCAGTCTCCCAGAATAATTCAGGGCGGTTCAAAAATTCTTTATTAAAATGTACATATTCCTTATATTTGTTAACAAGCCAATTCTTAAATTTTATTTCTGACATCAGATAATAGGGAAAGAAAAAACGCGATGAAACAGGGCGTGAATGTGAAAGCTGAAACTCAAGCACAATTGGTGCATGATCTGAGAGGAGGATTGGTAGTATGTCCGATTTTACCCCGTGCATTAACATGCGTTCATCAATTAAGAATATATCAATTCTAGAGAGTGTTTTATGCGCCTTCGAGAGACACGTGAAACTCTGGATAGAAGGATTTTGATGTCTCCAAACGTCTCGCAATGCTAGATTTTGTGTAATTCTTTTAAACATTTTACATTCTAAGTTGTCTTTTTTTTGTTTCAGCCGTTTAGAATCTCGTCTTAATCTGTCGATTGGGCTTTGCGGAGCCATGTTGAAATCTCCGCCTAAAACCAAACACCCTTCTGTGTACGCTAACAGTTTGGACTGAAGAGAAGTCCAAAAATTTGGATCAAATGCATTAGGGCCATATGTATTACATAACGTATACATCTTCTGAAAGATCTTGAGCTTCAACATGACATATCTCCCCCCTGGATCAGCTTCAAACTGTATCACTTCAGTGTTAATTTTTTTCCCAATTAGTATTGCTACCCCTCTCTTTCTCTTAATGCTAGGTGCGAAATATATTTCTTTTACCCAGGCCGTCTTAAGTTTTAAAGATTCTTCTGCAGATAAATGAGTTTCTTGAATAAAACCAATGTCAGTCTGAATTTTTCGAAGCTGAGTAAGAATTGCCTTTCTCTTGATAGGAGTGGATATGCCACCCACATTCCATGATACTATTTTACATTCACTAAGTGTATTCATTTATATATAAAAGGAAAAAAAGAATGAAAGGAGAGAGAGAAAAAAAAACAACACAAAAAAAAAAAAAAAAAAAAAACCCATGAATAATTACCCTAAAAAAATGAGCCCTCTCCGCACCGAGAGAAGATAGACACTGAATCCTGCGTCTAAGCAAAAAAAATCTTTCTACCTTGAGAAAAAAACAGAGAACCCACATATTGTGCAATATCTGAGGTCTTGCTATTTAAACTTGTTGTCATCGGACCGGGGAGTTCAATGTTTTGTAGAGGCTCTCAGCTAAGTGAGCCTCCTCAAAAAAACGAACTGTATCATTAACTTTAACTTTTAGTTTGTAAGGGAATATTATAGTTGCTTGATATCCTTTTTGTATAAACTTGGTACAAATAGGAGCAAGTTCCCTTCTTTTTGCTGCGGTGTCTGCTGAGAAATCCTGAAACATAAGGATTGTAATGCCTCCAATTTTAACTGGTTGTTGTTTACGATAATACTGAAATAATGTGAGTTTGTCTTGGAAGTTTAACAGTTTGGCTATAACAGGTCTAGGCTTAGTTCTAGTTTTGTCCTCTGGGCGTAAAGAGCCTACTCTGTGCGCTCTCTCCACAGGTATAGGATATAAGGTAGATGGCAATTTTAGAATTTTAGGTAGAGTCTCTGATACAAAATTAACAAGATTATCGTATTGTTGTTCTTCTGGGAGCCCTATGATTCTTATATTATTTCTCCTAGAGCGATTTTCTAGGTCCTCTAGCCTGTTTTGTATTTTTTGTAGGTTAGTATTCACAGCTTCTAAGTTGGATCTGTGTACTGTTGTTAGGTCTTCCAGGTCCGAGACTCTCTGCTCGGCTTCCTGTAACCTATTGGAAAATTGGCGGACTTCTTGTGTTAGAGAACAGAAGTCTTGTTTAATTTCAGCTCTAAGAGCTTCAAATTTGGGAGAGAGCGCATCAGATATGCTAGCAACAAGACTATGTATGTTAGTAAATTCTTGTATCGCTGACATATTTAACGCAACTGAATGTGTGTCCATGACTGTCTCTTGATTGCCTTTCGTTTTCCTATCTCTCTGCCTCGCTGCCATGGCCGGAGGAGTCTTGGGTGAAACGTGAAGAAATTTGTCCATGTGCCAGTAAGTGAGAATTTACGAGCGATAAAAAAAAAAAAAAAAAAAAGAGTGAATGAGCCGAGATTACGTGAGAAATAGTGCTTAAAAAGTGACTATGTGTTAAATTTGAGAGCAAGAGAATGCCCTTGCATAGACCAGTGAGGATAGGTATGTGTAAGTGATGATCAAGTGAGGGGAAAAAAAAAAAAAAAAAAAAAAAAAAAAACCCACCACGAGGCCCAGTACCAAGGGGAAAAAATGGGGGTGAAAAAGACTAGTGATGTGAGTAAAGAAGTCCAGCCACGAATGCGAGAACTAGAGGGTAGCAAAATGTATGAGACTACGTCAACACGATTTACCAGAACTAGTGGCGATCGCCAATCTCAGAAATCACAGTGTCAGTGACTACGTCACAGTATATCAACAAGACAATACTTAGTAACCCCAGCAAGGATAACCTAATTAGGCTAATTTTAAGAAAAACTCTAGTATTTTGTGGAGGAAAGGAGAGTAAACCCTATAACATACAAGTCTCCAGCTTCTTTATACTATTCTCTAACCCTAAGGGGTAATCCCCTCAGTGGATATAATTTACTCAATATATTTTCAAGGATACAGAAGCCTCCCCTGTGCTTATGTTTATTAAAGAACCATAGATAAGAGACCAAATGTCAACTTTTTTTTTTATATTAGGAAGGAGCCAGATGTATATATATGGCTCTTGTTACCAAAACATATATGCAGGGAAAATATACATTAAAAAGTGAAAAGAAAGATGAACTATGCAATGCTTTTCAGAAAACAATTATCTTTCTTTTTTTTTTTTTTTTCTTACTCTACCCTTCCCCTCCCTTCCCTCCCCTCAACTTCCCTCACAGATCCAACTAGTTAATCGGTCAGATTTCCTCAAAACAAGTAGGCATATAAACAGTGAAAAAGAAAGAGAGGTATCAAACAATATCAATCTTCCTCCCTGACAACACACAGTATTACAAAGATTGGCCTGCTATCTATATAGGAAGATACAAATGTTAACAATGTCTCTTTGTTTCCTTCTGTGTTCACTATATCCTTTTCCTACTAGTTATGCAGCCAGAGAAGTAAATCTTTAACTAAAACATTGTAATACCCCAAGTTATGTTATTTTCCTTCCCCTTCAGTACCCCTTCTTTTTTCCTTTCCCCCTCCCCTCTCCAGCCAAGTCTAGGTCTTAGGTCAGATAATATTCTTTAGGTGTATAGGCCAGGAAAAGACTGTCAAGGTAGTCCATATAGATAAAGTAATGTTTCCCAGCTCTTATAAAGTTCTTTAATTATAAGAGTATATATTCTTTCTTTCTTCCTTTCAGGGAGTATCAATTTATACCCAGTGTCCAAACATGTTGAGAGGACAAATCTTTGCTGCTTGTCACTGAAAAGTTACAACACTTTTTCTTCTCTATTTCTTCCTTTCCTCTCCCTTCCACAACCCCTCTCTGTAATCTTTCCAGATTCCTTTACAAGTCTAAGGGACTCACCTCCTTCTCTTGTCCCCAAATGCCGTTAAAGAGTCCCCTGCAGAGGGCCCACGCCAGCACCGATAAGGAGCACAGCCTCTCCAATAACCGCCTCTCACGGCTCGAAGTCTCAGTCTAATCCTCTAGTGCGGCCCGCAATGCCTCCATCTCCACTCACACAACCAGCGGTGTACAGGAGAGGACAGAGGGTAATAATCCCCAGAGAGACAAAAAAAGCCTGCGCCGCGTCTTTCCGCAGCCACACCAGTTCCAGGGTAGCGCCCGCCCCCTCTCACGCAGCACCGTGGGAGAGGGGGTAGAGTCAACAGCGGGTAGAGCCGAGAAAGAAGACACGGCAAGATGACCCCCCCTTCCGCGCAGCACCGGTGGGGAAGGGGGGAGGAGAGAAGAGCCCCAGACGATCCTCGGACAGCGTTCCAGGGTCAGGACTCTGCAGGGGGAGAGGTAAGCCTTGCGTTTCAGGTGTTCCGATTAACTGAAGAGAGGGGAGGGGGTGAGAGTTACCGCACAAGTCTCCTGAAAGCAAAGGGAGATGGTGAGGAAAAAAAGACAATACGCTGATATTTATCCCGGTATGTAGTGTTTTGCCTTTCCAACCTCTCAAGTGACTTTAATGATGGGGGTATACTCAGTACAACTTGATAGCATACATGTAGTGCTCACCTCCTCTCACGCAGCACAGGTGGGAGAGGAGGGAGAGATAAATACCGGCTTTCTGTGGGAGCTGTCTCAGAGTAATATTATAAGGGCAACAGCTGTAGAAAAGAAACTTTTTTCAAATTATTCTGCCATCACAGTGGGTTGTTATTCCACTGCCCAGGTTCCGATAGCGATGTTAAAGGCTGTCCATTAAGCTAGCCCAGTATCCAGGCTCGGCGCGAGAGATCTCCACCAGCTGCAGTAGGACTAGAGTGCAAAACGCTCAGCACCTGCGTTAAGCTCCTCCTCCGAACCACCTGTCTCTGCCAGCTAGAGCATGCCAGAGCATGACATTTTAAGCAACTTTTTAATTTACTCCTATTATCAAATTTTCTTTATTCTCTTGGTATCTTTATTTGAAATGCAAGAATGTAAGTTTAGATGCCGGCCCATTTCTGGTGAACAACCTGGGTTGTTCTTGCTGATTGGTTGATAAATTCATCCACAAAAAAAAAAGTGCTGTCCATAGTGCTGAACCAAAAAAAAAAAAAAAAAAAAAAAAAAAAAATTTAGATGTAATTAGATTAAAATTCTTAATCTTTTTTTATTTTTTGTAATTTAGTGTTTGTTTGTTTTTGTATTATAGATTAGTTTATTTAATTGTATTTTAGTTTAGCTAATTGTAGGTAATTTATTTAATTAATTTAATGATAGTGTAGTGTTAGGTGTATTTTTAACTTAGGTTATGATTTATTTTACATGTAATTTTGTACTTATTTTAACTAGGTAGCTATTAAATAGTTATTAACTATTTAATAGCTATTGTACCTAGTTAAAATAAATACAAAGTTGCCTGTAAATAAATATAAATCCTAAAATAGATACAATGTAATTATTATTTATATTGTAGCTATATTAGGGTTTATTTTATAGGTAAGTATTTAGTT